>NW_006921610.1:18896163-18926441 GCF_000298275.1 Orycteropus afer afer
TATGTATATATATATACTATTTAATAAAATAAAATAACATTTCAGAGAGATAAATTCTGTCTCCCATATTATCTTCCAACTAAATAAGGTGAACAAGGTCTGTTTAATGACTTCCCAAACATTTATTTAAAACCTTTTAGAAATAGCCAAACAATTTTAACTTAGAGATGTGTGGATATGTCCTGATTTAAGTTTTTATAATTATTCTAATAATTTTTACAGCAACAAAAATAATGTTATTGGAGTTTTTATTATGAGGCAGATACTGTTCTAAGCAATTATTTTCAAAATACTGTTACAAGGCAGAAAGATACTATTATTACTGTTACTATACAGACAAAAAAATTGAGGCTCTAAGTGGCTCAAAAAATAGTTTAAGGCTACATAATTATTAATGAGTCCCTAGGTGGTGCAAAAGTTAAACATTCTATTGTCTTTCCATTTTGTTTCATTTTTTTCTGCTTGAATATTTATTATTTCTTTTCTTCTGGTGGTTGTGGGCTTTTTTCTTTTTCTGCTTTTTTTCTAATTGTTGGAGATGTTGGATAAAAGGGTTGATTTTGGTTCCTTTTTCTTTTTTGTTATGTGCATTTATTGGTAAAAAATGCACTCTGATCACTGTTGTTGCTGTGTCCCAAATATTTTGGTATTTTGTATTTTCATTCTCACTTGATTCAAGTAATTTTTTAATTTCAGTTTTTATTTCTACTATTACCCAGTTATTTTTAAGGAGAGCATTACTCACTTTCCATTTGTATGCTCTTTTTCTGTTGATCTTCCTATTGTGGATTTCTAATTTTAAAAATCAAGAAGACTAGAATTTGGTTTTTTTGAAGAGGTTAATAAAATTGGCAAACTGCTGGCAAATTTGACAAAAGAAAAGAGGGAAAGAATACAAATAACATGAATAAGAAATGAACTGGGTGACATCACAAAAAAATCAACTGAAATAAAAAGGAAAATATCAGGATACTATGAAATACTGTACTTCAACAATTTTGAAAATCTAGAAAATGGACAGATTTCTAGAAACATAATACTTACCTAAACTAACATAGACTGAGGTGCAAAATTTGAACAGATCCATAACAAAAGAAGAAATAGAATAGGTCATAAAAAATTATCAACAAAAATATTCCTGGGCCAAGTGGTTTCCCTGGAGAATTCTATGAAATGTTCAGAAAAAAACTGACAACAATCTAACTCAAACTATTCTAGATCATAGAAGAGGATGGAATCCTCCCAAATTCATTTTAAAAGCAAGTATAACCTTGATACCAAAACCAGGCAAAGACATCACTAAAAAGAAAAACTAAGACCAATATCCAATTTCCCTCATGAATTTAAGGGATGAAGGAAGATGCAACAATCTTCAACATAATCCTACCTAATAGACTCCAACAACACATAAAAAAAATCAATACATTATGACCTAGTGGGGTTCATAGCAGGTATGCAAGGATGGTTCAACATTAGAGAAACAATGAACATAATCCATCACATAAGTGAAATAAAGAAAAAGAAGGACATGATCATACCAATTGATGCAGAAAAGGCATTTGATAAAATCCAACATGCACTCCTGATAAAAACTCCCAGAAAATAGGAATGGAAGGGACATTGCACAACATAATAAAGGGCATATATGCAAAACCAACAGCTAACAATATTCTCGATGGAGAGAGAGTGAAACAATTCCCCTTGCATACAGCAACCAGACAAGGATGCCTTCTATCTCGACTTCTGTTCAACATTGTATTGGAAGTCCTAGCCGGGGCAATAAGGCAAGAAAGGGAAATCAAAGGCATCCATATTGGTAAAGAAGAAGTCAAACTCTCCTTATTTGCTGATGATATAATCTTATACATGGAAAACCCAAGAGACTCAGCAAGAAAACTACTCGAACTAATTGAGAAATTTAGCATAGTGGCAGGATACAAGATCAATATCCAAAACACAGTGGGATTCCTCTACACCAGCAAAGAGATTGCTGAAAAAGAAATAAGGAAATCAATACTATGTACAATAGCTACCAAGAAAATAAAATACTTGGAACTAAATCTTACCAGGGACACTGTGATAGTTGGAGCTGTGTGTCAACTTGGCTGGACCCCAGTTCTGTGTGGTTGTTCTCATGATGGGATCAGACGATTGTGTTCTGAGTGGCCAATCTCTTCAAGGGGAGTTTCTCTAGGGGTATGGACTGCTTCCAGGATACCCAGGGACATCCTGGGAAGAGAGACATTCTTCTGTGGATCAGGATTCTGTTACGCTGCCTACAACTGTCCGTGAGTGAGCAGTCCACCCTTCGGCCTGGAGATCTTGGATTTGTCATTTGTTGGAGTCAACAGTTGGTGTACTGCCTGCCAGCCTTGAGCTTCTCGGCCCCTGAAGTTGCAGAAGCTAAGAAAAGCCTCCAGCCTGACATTTGCTCCAGGGACTTTGGACTTGCTGGCTTCTATACATTTGTGAGACATTTTCCTAAGATACATTTCTCTCTCTCTTTATGTATATATAAGCTTTACTGGTTTTTGTTTCTCTAGAGAACCCAGTCTAACACAGACACAAAAGACCTGTACAAAGAAAACTACAAAAACTACATCCAAAAACTATAAGAGATCTACATATAGAAGAACATATCATGCTGGTGGATAGGAAGACTGAACATTGTGAAAATGTCAATACTACCCAAAGGAATGTATATACTCAATGCAATACCAATCCAGATCTCATCAACATTCTTTAAGGATATGGAAAAACCAGTCACTACTTTTATATGGAAAGTAAAGAGACTTTGTATAAGCAAAGGCCTGTTGAAGAAAAAAGCAAAGTTGGAGGTCTCACACTCCCATGTCTCAAAACCTACTATACAGACATAGGAGTCAAAACATCCTGGTATATGATAGACACATAGATCAATGAAATAGATCCATTGACCTATGGTTGGCTGATTTTTGACAAAAGGCTGAGATCCATTAAATGGGAATGATATGGACTTTTTAACAAATGGTGGTGGCAAAACTGGATATCCAAATGAAACAAGATATGTACCTCATATCATACACAAAAATGAACTCCAGATGGATCAAAGACTTAAATGTGAAACCTAAAACTATAGTTACTCAAGGAACAAATAGGGGCAAATTTAGGGGCCCTAATATATAGGGGCCCTAATATATGGCATAGGAGCTCCGGTAGCATAGTGGCTAAAGCACTTGACTGCTAGCCAGAAGGCTGGCGGTTCGAACCCACCAGCCACTCCTCGGAAGGAAGGTTGGGCAATCCTACTTCCGTAGTGATACTGCCTCGGAAACCCAAGGAGGGGTCGCTATGAGTCAGGGCCGACTCGACGGCACATATCAACAACTATCAACAATATATGGCATAAATAGACTACCAAGAATAACCCAAAATGCACAAACAGCAGAAGAGAAACTAGATGAATGGGGCCTTCTAAAAGGTAATTCTTATGTGCTTCCAAAGACTTCTCCAAAAGAGTAAAAAGAGAACCTATAGATTGGGAGAAAATATTTGGCAATGAAATAACTGACAAGGGACTTATCTCTAAAATTATAGAAAACACCAACTCCTCAACAACAAAAAGACAAACAATCCAATTAAAAATGGGCAGAAGACATGAATAGACACTTCACCAAAGAGGATATTCAGGCGGCCAACACATACATGAAGAAATGTTTATGATCATTAGCAAATCAGAGATGCAAATCAAAACAACGAGATACAATATTGCCCCAGCACCAATAGCAAAGTTCAACACGACAGAAAATAACAAGTGCTGGTGAGGAAGTAGAGAGATTGGGACTCTCATACACTGCTGTTGGGGCTGTCAAATGATACAACCACTGTGGAAAGCAGTATGGTGATTACTTAAAAGTTTGAATCAGAAATATCATTTGACCCACCAATTCCATGACAAGGTATATATCCGAAAGAAGTGAGAGCCAGGGCAAGAACAGTTGTATGCACACCCATGTCCATCACAGCACTATTTATAAAAGCAAAAGGATGGAAGCAACCTAGATGCCCATCAGCAGAAGAATGGATAAAGAAACTATGTTACAAACACACAGTAGAATACTATGCAACACTAAAGAGTAATGTAGAATCTACAAAACACTGCATGATGTGGATGAACTTGAAGGACATTATGCTGAGTGAAATAAGTCAATCACAGAAGGACAAATATTGTATTAGTTCAGTTCATTGTTGTAAAAAGTCAAAGAAAGCTTTATACATGAAAGGAAATTTTGTTGGTTACCAGAGGTGGGAGGGGAGGAGAGGGAACACTGGGGGAGGAATGTGTGTGTGTGTGTGTGTATATATATATATATATATATATATATATATATATATCTCACACACACACACACACACACACAAATGATGAAATAGTAACCTACCCCTTGTACAATACTCCACCACTTACATTAATTCTGCTGTAGCTCTGCTCCAGAGGGCCTGGCACATGTGGAGAGCCCAAGAACAGGAAAGAAAAGGTACCATGACGCTCTGCAATGAAGGAACATGCAAAGATGAGATGTGGGCCACCTGGTAACCTGCCCTGCAGGGCTCAGAGGCAAACCAATTTTCCAAGAAACTATAAGAAGTTGGCTCCTTTTCATCCAAATTATTATGCTGCCCACAAGGCACCCCTGGAAACAAAAGGCTGCTGCAGCAAACCACAGGAGGTCTCACTGAACACAAGAGAGTGGGAGGAACAGACGCCCAGGAGAGTAATTAATAGAAAGTGCCAGAGTCAGGAAGGTCTTAAGCCCAAATCTTGTCTCCGTCTTTATCCAGTTCTCTGCTTGCTGCAGGTAGCAGGATGTCTCTGAGTCTTCCTTTCTGATAAAATGTAACTGATGATATGCCTGCCTGCAAGTAGTGCCATGAGGATTAAATGAGATAATATGTGTAAAGCATTTATCATAGCAGCTGGTGCAGGGTAGGGACTCCATGGGTGGGAGCTGTTGTCAAATAATCTAAATTCTACTGCTCTAAGCAATGACTGACAAAAAAAGAACAATAACACTCACATTCTATTTTTTAGAAACTCTTTATTTTCTAAAATAAGCAAGTAACTTTTAGGGATTCATAGACCTGGATGTAGCCTTTGGAAATCTCTGGTCAAATTTTCTCATTTCAGTGCTGGGAAAATTGGACAATGAAGTGAAAATACTATTGTGGTTTGGATGCACACAGACCCAAAAAGGTCTAAATTAAGAGAGGTTATTCATGATTTGTATGCGAGACAAGATGAAAGTGGGGTTAGAAAGCAACAGTTCATAATTGTAAAATGTGTGTGTGTGTGTGTGTGTGTGTAATAGGAATAATAAAGCTTCTCTGAGGGGGAAAAAAGTTAAATATTCAACTACTAGCTGAAAGGTTGACAGTGCAAAACCACCCAAAGGAGTCTTAGAAGACAGGGTTGGTGATCTGTTTCCAAATGTTCACAGCCTTGAAAACCTTATGGTGCAATTCTACTCTGCACACATGAGGTCTCATGAGTTACAATCAGCCCAACAGTAACTAACAACAACACACAATTATTAATCATTGAAGTCCAAATAGAGATATAGACTATTATGACCAAGAATATGCAACAGATATTTTTAATGAAGCAGTAAGTCTATAAAATCAATACATAAGTACTGTATTTAGGTTTCTGATCTGGAAAAATGCTTGTTTAGATGATAGATTAGGAATGCAGACATGTCACATTTTTTAGTATGTACAGTTTTTGCTTTTGTTGTTGTTGCTGATTTGATTCTTTTGATCATCTCTGTTCTTTTAGAATCTCTGCAGTCAACCACATTAAAAACATGTGGATTAGAAATCTGATGCTTATCATTCATACACTATAGCTCTAAGTCTTCACAAATAGACATAGGGGCTGTTTAAAATCTTTAAAGACAAATACAAATGATTATTTCAAAATATATATCCTGAAACTCAAAATAAGTCCCAGAGAATCTAAAGAAAATGTAAAATCATTTTAAGAACTCATCACTTAATTTTTGGAATTTAAGAAAGGTAAAATCAAAACAAAATAGAAATCTTGAAATCTTGCTATAAATTCCAAAACACACATCTTCTAAAGCTAATGAAGTAAAATGAAAAACTATTAAATAAGTTCATAAATAGCTATTACCTTATCAAGTTCGTAAGTCAGTCCTACAAACTGAATATGAACAATAACAATTAAGATGCAATCTCATTGTACTAGAAATTTTATTCTTTACTATCAAAAATTAAAAATCAACCAGGGAGTTAATTTATGCAGAATGGGAGGTGTTAACAGAATTTTCAGAAAAGTAAGGTGTTGGAAGAAATCCAATAAATAATAAAAAGTAAAGGTTTTAATTTGCTTTATGTTATTTGAACACCATAAATTTCCTAAAAGGATATTTGATGGTATCAAATGGAAAGCAATACTTATTATAAAGGTATCTTTGAGGCATGATACTCAGATTCAGTAAGAGAAAACCATCAGAGATCCATTGAATATGATTTCAGATGTTACGAGATATGAAGTGAAATATCCCAACTCTCCTTGATCTCTTCCATAACCTTTTAATGGCATAATCTTCAGTATGAACTCTTAATTATTTCATGTACTGAATTTAGCTTATATCCCCTCACTCTAAACTTTCCCAAAACTAAACAAAAACTTTCCCAATTTTCATAGCCTATGTTAAATATGCAGTTCATTTTGGAAGATAATCCAGTATAAAATGAAATCAGATCACAACATTTTTAAACAAAGTACATTTTCATAAAAGATTGCTTTCATAATGCCTTTGAATACAATTTATGGCCATATTTAATAATGTAAATCTGGGTTTAGGAATGTGAACATGACTGGAAGTAAGTTTCTTTTCCTTTTCTTTCTTCTTTTGTTTTTTTTCTCTCTAAAGTCACAGCTCAGAACTAAATAAAATTGCCTTCCTTCTTTCATGGCTTCAAAAAATGTGTTGAATTAAATTGTTAGAGCATTGCAAAGATACAGGACATTTAGGGTACAGCATAATTGTTTATTCTTAAGATAAACAGGATTATAATAACAATTGGAAATAAACAATAGAACATTTGTCATCTTATATCATTATCCTGATATATCTTATCTTGTATCCTAGGGTCTTCTAGAACCTAAATTCACATAAAAGTATATTACCATTTTCCTCATCAAATAGTCATGCTTCATTGAGCCAAAAGTTCTACAAAGATTGTCTTATTCATAAAGCAGTCAAAAATCAATTCACTCGAATTTATTTTATATACTCTTAATTTTATTAGTAAAAATACTGGCTGCTGAAATATTTAAGAAATACCCATATAGTACTCTTTAATGGTTCAGATAAGGGAAAAAAAACTGAGAATATTATAGTAAATTTTAGTACAAATTTATCTCCGTGCTTTATTGCGTCTGCCTGTCACTGAAGAGGAGCCCCAATCACAGACACAGCTGATACACATAGATGTCCATTAGACTTGGTTTAATGTCTGAACTATTACTACCACAGTTGAACTCATTTGGATGCTTCATTTTTATCATTTGAGAGTCACAGAGCTTAAAAGGTAGAAAGGAAACTTAGAGATTCTTCCAGGTTTGTTTATTTTAACCATGAATAAACCGAGGCGTGGAGAGGTAAAGAGATCTGAATTTGTAATCATGTTGCATGTGAACAGTCAGTGGATCACCTTTCCCTTTAAAATAAAAACAAAATTCCTTCCTTAGAAATCAAGGACCTCAATCCTCTGGGCCCTGACTGGCATGAACATAAAACCAGCCTGCCTAGCACACCTCATCCCTGCCACTGTCCCTAGTTAGTCTATGTGTTAGAAGCATTCTCCAGTCAGCTAAAATGGTGCCTTCTCAGTAAAATCTTTCTTAACTGCTCCGTTTTCCGTCCCTGCTCACACTGAACAATAAGTATCCAGAACGTAGGGGCTCAATCTTTTCTGGATCTCTAATCTTTGCATGGGAGCTCTGGTGGCATAGTACCTAAGGCATTTGACTGCTAACCAGAAGGCCGATGGTTCAAACCCACCAGCCACTCCTCAGAAGGAAGATTGGGCAATCTTACTTCCATAGTGATACCGCCTCAGAAACCCAAGGAGGGGTTGCTATGAGTTGGATCCCGACTCCATAGCAGTGAGGATTTTTTTTTTTTTAATGCTTTGCGTACAGGTAGGTCTATAGTAGGTGCTCAACAAATATTTTTTAGTTGATAAAGTCAATAACTGTATGACATTGGGCTAATAATGTAACATCCATTTGCCCAAAGATCAACTTCATCTTTGATTTTTCCCTCTTTCTTGACCCTTTATCCAAATGTCTGAGTCCTCTTGATTGAATTACCCAACAGCACTTAACTTTGTCCTATTTTCTTCATCCTGCCTCCCACTATCATATTTTAGAGGATGAGCATTTCACTTCCATATGATTGCAAACATCTTATAGCTGACTTGTATGTTTCTATCCTTGGCCTCCTTCAGAGAACTGCCACCTATCTTTCAGAATACATCTAGAATCCTACTTCTTACTTACTCCTCTGCTTTGAATGGTGCAGAGTTTACTTGTTTATTTATAGTCAGATTTCCCCAGTAGATCATCTCACATCCACGTGAACACAATTACAGCCTATTCTTAACAGAACAGCCAAAGTGATGATTTTAAAAGCTGTTGTGTCATATCACACTCTCTCAAAATGGTAAATGGCTCCCAAATTCCGATATTGTTTTATAAAAGCTTGCATTGTCTGGTTTCCTTTATCTCTCTAATTTCATTTCTTGTTAAAATCCTGCTTGCTTAACTGATTCCAGCCAAGCTCTCCTCCTTGCTCTTCCTCCCATCCAAGATATACTACTGCCTTAAAGCCTTCCTAGAACTCTTCCCAGATAATGGCTTTGCCCACTCCTTACTTTCTTCAAATCTTCATTCAAATCACACAGTAGTATTATGAAGCTGTGAGTTCAAACATTTTAAATTCTTTCATTACCTTTAGTGAAAATATTAAATTCTTTTCACTAACAATTATAAACTTTTCCATTCTTCGCAGTTTTCACACGCTCTATTCACCTACCATTAGCCAAAGCGCTTCCTCTAGCCTCCATTGGTAGCCTTTTCTAGCAATTCCAATTTGGATGACCAAATAAATACAAACAAACATGGGTTTGAGCATCTTAACACTCCCCCTCATGGATCTAAGTTCATTTGGGTAGGATCTGGGGATGGTTGCATAAGTATATAAGCCCTCAAGTTAAATTCTAAGACCATGCCTTGAAAGCAGGGCATTGAATCTGGTAAACTACCTTGTAGGGTGAGAAGAAAAGCTTGAGAAACAGACACATTTGTTAAAACGTAAGTAGAATTTGGAGTCCAGAAGTGACAGTAGTCCAGGTAAACATAAGCAAGAATAGGCATATGATTAGAAAAAGCGGTGTGATATAAACTCTCTCTCTTTCTCTCTCTCTCTCTACATATATATATGTACATATATAGACAAAAACAAAACAAAACAAAACAAAAACCCATAAAGAAGTTAAAAATGAGAAAGCAATGAGACTTTAAACATAGGTAATTGGTAACCAGCACATAGTTAGGAAAAATGGAAGCATGGCTAAGTGACAGAAACAGACTAAAAAGTACAGTAACAAAGAAAAATAAAAATAACAAAGAAAATATCTTGAAAATAGACATAATAGGTTGCTTCAGCCTATAATGGGACATTTATCTCTTGAAGCCACCAATATATTCCTGGACATGATTTTTAAAGGCTTGAGAAGGGCATGACACTAAACAGGTAGTATATTACCAACTCACATTATCAAAGAATATTTTTAGTGAATTTCTATATGCTACAAAAAAATCATAAAGTCCCGATTTCTCTGTTCTGTTCTAAGGCAGCTTATTTACATCTAATCTACAAAGTAATTTCAGGAAATACCATAAAGTTCAATTCCTTTCCTCCTTTCATTTGCCCATTAATCTCTAAATACTGCAAGATAGGGTGCTTCACTAGGTTTTCGTACAGATTAAATTATTATCTTCAAAATCTCACTCTGTAAGAGGAAATCCAAGCTGCACTGAAGACACTGGCAAAAGACAAAGGTCCAGGAATCAACAGAATACCCACTGAGATATTTCAACAAACAGATGGAGTGCTGGAAGTGCTCACTGGTCTATGCCAAGAAATTTGGAAGACAGCTACCTGGCCAATCGACTGGAAGAAATCCATATTTGTGCCCATTAAAAACGAAGATAATCCAATAGAATATGGAAAATATAGACCAATATCATTAATATCAGGTTTTATTAACATTTAGTTTTATTAATATAATTAATAAATTTTATTAATAAAACTAAAACTTTGCTAAAGATAATTGTAATAGTACATCAACAGGGAACATTCAGAAGAGATAGGGAACAAGGATATCATTGCTAATGTCAATGGATCTTGGCAGAAAACAGAGAATACCAGAAAGGCATTTACTTATGTTTTATTGAATTTGCCAGTGTGGATCATAACAAATTATAGATAACATTGCAAAGAATGAGCATTCCACAACATTTAATTGTGCTCATGTGGAACCTGTATGTAGACCAAGAAGTAGCTGTTCAAACAGAACAAAGGAATAATGCATGGTTTAAAATCATGAAAGGAGTGTGCCAGGGTTGTATTGTCTCACCCTCTCACCATACTTATTCAAACTGTATGTTGTTGTTGTTGTTATGTGCCGTCGAGTCAAACCTGACTCATAGCGACCCCTCCTTGGGCTTCTGAGGCAGTATCACTACGGAAGTAGGATTGCCCAACCTTTCTTCCGAGGAGTGGCTGGTGGGTTTGAACCGCCAGCCGTCTGGTTAGCAGGCAAGTGTCTTAGCCACTATGCTACCAGAGCTCCCATATTCAAACTGTATACTGAGCAAATAATCTGAGAAGTTGGACTGCATGAAGAACGTGGTATCAGAGTTGCTGGAAGACTCATTTATAACCTTTTATATGCAAATGCCAAAACTTTGTTGGCTGAAAATGAAGACCTGAAGCACTTACTGATAGAAATCAAGAATTAAAGAATTCAGCATGAATTCAAACTTAACATAAAGAAAATTAAAATCCTAACAACTGGATAAATGAGAAATATCATGATAAATGGAGAAAATATTGATGTTATCAAGGACTTCATTTTATTTGAATCCACAATAAACACCCATGGAAGGAGCAGTTCAGAAATCAAACGTTGTATTGCATGGGGTAGATCTGCTGCAAATGCTCTCCTTGAAGTGTTAAAAAGCAAAGATGTCAATTTGAAGTAGGTAAAGTGCACCTGACCCAAGCCATGTTCTTTCCGATCACCTCATATTCATGCTAAAGCTGGACATTGAGTAAGGAAGACTGAAGAAGAATTGATGAATTTGAATTACTTTGTTGGCAAGGAATATTGAATATACCATGGACTGCCAGAAGAGTGAACAAATCTATCTTGGAAGAAGCACAGCCAGAAGGCACCTGAGAAGTGAGAGTGGTAAGACTTCGTGTTAAATAATGTGGACTTGATCAGGAGGGGGTAGTCCCTGAAAAAGGACATCAGGCTTAGTAAAGTAGTTACTGTTGTGGTTATGTGCCATCAAGTCATCTCTGACTCATGGTGACCCCTCCTTGGGTTTCTGAGGCAATATCACTATGGAAGTAAATTGCCCGACCTTCCTTCTGAGGAGTGGCTGGTGGGTTTGAACCCCCAGCCTTCTGGTTAGCAGTCAAGTGTCTTAGGCACTATGCCACCAGAGCTCTTAGGCACTATGCCACCAGATAGAGTGGGAGAACAATGTGGAACAAAACTCTAAATCATAAAAAAAATACCAGATTTACTGGTCTGATAGAGCCTGGTGAGACCCCAGAGACCATGCCCCCTAGTTTACCCTTCAGGTCTGGAATTGAACTCACTCCCATGGCGTCCGGCCAAATGTTGTTGTTGTTATTGTTATGTGCCACCAGAGGTCCTAGTAAAGTAGAGGGTCAGTGAAAAAGAGAAAGACTCTCAATGAGATAGATTGACATAGTGGCTGCAGCGAAGGGCTCAAGCATAGCAAGGATTGTGAGAATGGTGGAGAACCAGGCAGTGATTCATTCTGTTCCACATAGGTTGCTATCTATGATTCAGAACCAATTCAACAGCACCTAAAAACAGCAACACTTCCTTAAAGATTATACCCTGGGATAACTTATGGGGAGTTATACTCTGCCTATAGGGTTGCTTTGAGATAGAATTGAATCAGTAGCACCTAAGGCATTTGACTGCTAACCAGAAGGCTGGTGGTTCAAACCCCAGTCACTCCTCTCAGAAGGCAGGTTGGGCAATCTACTTCCGTAGTGATACTGCCTTGAAAACCCAAGGAGGGGTGGCTATGAGTTGGATCTGACTCGATAGCAGTGAGTTTGGTTTGGTTTTAACTAGTTTTATGGTTATCATACTGTTATTAACTTCCTTGACTCATTTGATCAAGCCCCCAGACTGGTTCATCTTTATCCCATGGACAGTAGCTAGTTAGTTCAAACCATTGACCTTGCAGTTAGCGATTGAGTGTTTAACAATTACAGCACCAGAGCTCCCTTACATTAGCCATTAAAAAGAAAAGAAAACAAACAAAAAAACACTTCTTGAAATCATGAATTTCAGTTAATGACTATTTTTTCCTGCTATCTCAAAATACTATGTTGTTCTTACAAGAGCTAAGTCAATATCTTCTTGGTTTTAAAGCATTATTAACAAATGAAAACTTTAAGAAATTTTTACATTTACTTTTTTGGAAATAGCTTTATTTGAAATATTGGTTTATAATCCTTTGAGAAATACTGATATTACAAGCACAAGAATAGAGAGATGCCTGGACCTAGGACTTTGGAAAGAACTAATTGCATTTTATTCATCATCATTGATTAAAATACTCCTGAAGTTGTCTGCAGCCAGTTTTCATGGATATATTTGGTCTTCTTAGAGGCATATGGAAATGCATATTTAAACTGACAGTATTTTGCAAATCATAGCCCCTTCAGAATAATTTTCAAAACAGAAATACTCCATATGCTAGAAGGTGGTTTGTCTATTATGCCGAGAGTAAGGAAAGAGCAGTACACTCAACAACAAAATATAAATATTTTATTGGGCTTTGTCTTAGTTATCTAGTGCCGCTTTAACAGAAATGCCACAAATGGGTGGCTGTAACAGACAGAAAGATATTTTCTCACAGTTTAGGAAGTTGGAAGTCTGAACGCCTGGTGTTGGCTCTAAGGAAAATCTTTCTCTTTTGGTTCTGAGGGAAAGTCATTGTCTGTTTTAGCTTCTGCTCTCATCTTCACATGGCTTGGCATCTCTCCTCCCCTGTCTCTGCCTGCTATTTTCTGGTTTAATCTCTTTTAAATCTCAAAAGAATTTGCCTCTAGTCCATTAATCTTGTCCCTTAACATAACAAAGACAACCCATTGGCAAATGGGATTAGAAACACAGGTATAGAGGTTATGATTTAGAGTCATAATTTTGGGGGACACAATACAATCCATGACAAGCATTATAGACCATTTAAGAAAATATAGATTGATAGGCCAATGTCTTTGTATTCAAAAGTCTAAAATTAAGAAGATTTGATTTTATAATCAATTTTTCAAGCAATTATATTGGGATGCTCAACTGAAGTCCTACAAGAATCACAGGCCCCTTTAGGATCAGTACAGGAGATCCTGGATAGAGTGGGAGAACAATGTGGAACAAACTCATTGTTACCCTTCAGGTCTGGAATTGAACTTACTCCCATGGCTTCCAGCCAAATGTTGTTGTTATTGTTATGTGTTGTCAAGTCAGACTCAACTCATAGCCACCCCTCCTTGGGTTTCTGAGGTGGTATCACTGCAGAAGGAGATTGCCCAACCTTCCTTCTGAGCAATGGCTGGTGAGTTTGAACCACCAGCTTTCTGGTTAGCAGTCAAGTAAGTGCCTTAGGCACTATGCTACCAGAGCTCCCAGGAGATAGCTTAGGGGGTAGGAATGCATAGGAAAGAAGGACACAGGGAAGAGGTAACTACAAGGAGGAAGTGGGAAGAGAGCTGTTACATTGTGTGGAATTGCAGTCAGTGTCATGAAACAAAATGTGTAAAAACTACTGTATGGAAAATGAATTTGCTCCATAAACTTTCACCAAAATCACAATAAAAACTAAAAGAAAAAAAATCACAGGCCACTTTAAAAACAACAAAAAAAGAGCCTCATGGTCATTTCCTGCCTAAATTGCTATGACTTTTTGCCTTGACCAAAGCTGATTGTAGAAAGAATTATTACAGGAGCCAAAATAACTTATCTATATATGAGCCAGGCATAGGCGAGATAGATCCCAATTCTAGACAAACAGGTAATTCCTAATCAAATCCCCTCCTTTGGAAAGGTTAAAATAAATAAATATATAGGGTAAACAAAATGAAAATGGATCACTTAAATTCTGGCCTTTATTCTGAGTTAAGTATCTCATGTGTCCCTCAGGTGTAAGAAGTTTGCCTTCCCTAATCTGAAAGCACTGGGACTAACTGGAACTGTGTATGATGAGGCAGTTCCCCATGCTGCCCCTTATTTCTTTGTATCATGGCAATAAGGTTCTACCCCAATAGTGGTTAATGGTGGTTGAGTCATAAACTTCTCGCCTTCCATTCAGGAGTCCTGGGCTCTATTCCCAGCCAATGTTAGCTTATGTACAACCACCACCTCTGTCAGTGAGCCTTTCTTGGAAACAGGTTGCAGCAGAGCTTCCACACTAAGAATGGTCTAGGATGGAAGGCCTGAGGATTTAGTTCTAAAAATCAGCCAACTTAAACCTCATGGATCACAACAGTTTGAACCACAGTCCATCAATGGAAAGGCACAGGACCAGGCAGTGTTTTGTTCCATTGTGCATGGAGTCACCATGAGTCTGGGGCAGACTCAATAGCTGCTAACAGCACCATCACCACCAGCTGATATCACTATTATAAGGAGCCAGATTGATACATAGACTTCATAAGTTAGAACAAATAAAAGTTTTGCAGTAGCTGCTCAGACCTACTATCAAAAATCCTGCAGATTTCAAAGGTCACTTTAGGGATAAACCTTAAAGTAATTAAAATATGAGCTTAAGCTCTTTGACAAGTTTCACTTTTTGTGTCTGAAAAGTTCAATGAACCCATACATCTTCAGAGATACTAGACAGCTATTTTAAAATAGAAAATAAATGTTGAGGTTTCAAAGGATTTCAATTTCTCCAAGTTAATGATAAAGCCATCATGATCTGACAAGAGTGATGTGTGAGCCAAGAATGGTTTTAATGTATCTTTTAAAACAAAAACAAAACCAAAAACTGATAATTACTATTTCAGCTGCAATTACTCCTGAGTTGAGACAAACAGATTATGTACTAAATGTGTTTTCAACTGTGATCATGCCTTAAAGCATTAAAGTTATTTTTATGACCACAGCTTAAACTTGCCACACAGGAGATTTATCTGGAGAATTGTGCATAGTAAAAATTGTCAAAACCTAAACCTATTGCCATCAAGTCAGATCCAACTCATAGCAACCCCTCCTTGGGTTTCTGAGGCAGTATGACTAGGGAAGTAGATTGTCCAATCTTTCTTTCAAGGAGTGACTGGGGGTTTGAACCGCCAACCTTCTGGTTAGTAGTCAAATGCCTTAGGCACTATGCCACCAGAGCTCCCAAAAAGTGTCAAGACAAGAAGATGGAGGATCCTTTTCAAGTTATTGATCTAAAATGGTTTCCAAATGAAGAGAGGCTTAGATGATATGTAATGATTCCATGGATGAGTTTTTCTCAAGGAATTTGTCTTCTTTCAGATCCCATACAATGAGGATTTGAAGACCAGGACTTACAGTAGGTACAAATCACTTTATGATCATAGCTCCAGAACTAAGTGAGAGTTTGAAGCAACCACAATTTTACTAGTTAATAATTTCTAAAATATTATAGAACAGAAAGAAAGATCAATTTCCCAATAATGAAGAGGGTTTTAAAACGTTAACTCAATAACTCAGGTTCCATAAAAATTCTGGTAAAGAGTATAAAAAGGGAAAGATCACTTGATATATCCTTTTAAAAAATATCATTTAAGTAATTCTTTTTCTTCAACTGAAATCTCTCATAGGCAATAATTTCCACTTTCAAAGTAACAGAAAATAAATTAACTCACTTAGTTAACATAGCATTCTGTTTTATCAAAGACTCTTGGTGCAGTGGTTTAAGCATTCAACTGCTAACCAAAAGGTCCATGTTTTCAACCAACCTGCCGCTCTACAGGACAAAGATGAGGCAGTTTGCTTCTGTAAGGATTTACATGTTTGGAAACCCTATGAGGCAATTCTACTCTGTTCTATAGGATCTCTCTGAGTCAGAATCAACTTGATGGCAGTAGGTGTGGTTTTTGTTTGTTTGTTTTGTTTTTGTTTTCTTTTTCTTATCTGTAAGTTTCCCTACCTTCTGGCTCAAGTTTTTCCCCAACAGCCTCAAGTTGAATCATCTCTCCATCACTCCTACTTCTTATTTTACTATTTAAGTAACATTTCTCCAAATGGATTATAAGATTTTGAAATCATAGGCACTACAGTATATAAGTCCCTGGGTGGCTTAAATGGTTTGTGCTCAACTAACCTAAGGCATCTGACTGCTAACCAGAAAGTTGGTGGTTCAAACCCACCAGCCATTCCACAAAAGGAAGACTGGGCACTCTCCTTCCATAAAGATTTACCACCTCAGAAACCCAAAGGGGATTGCTATGAGTCAGAATCAACTCGATGGCACTGGGTTTTGTTTTTTGTTTTTTTTACTAACCTAAATGGTGGTGGTACAAGTCCACCAAGCAGCACCTCAGAAGAAAGGCTGCACAAACTGCTTCTACGAGAACATGACAGCCATGAAAACTCAAAAGAGCCGTTCTACTCTCTAAAACACGGAGTGACCATAAGGTGGAAAAGGTTTTCTTGGATTCTATATTTATTTGCATCTATGACAGTTTTTTATTCAAAAAAATATTTTTGGTTATATTTTTTCATGTCTCCTTAATAGACTCAGGGCCAATCCCTTCACATGATGAAGTAATGAACATCTTGGAGTAGATTCTGTTTTAAGTAAAATAAAATTAAAGTTTTACCATATTTATCCCCTAGCATCAGAAAGATATACAGATATATAGATATATTGGGAATTTTCATTATCTGATGACAAATGGGATACAGACAAATGATAGACCTAAAAGAATCCATTTTAAGCTAGTAAACATAATTTTATAGTAACTAATGTGAGCTCTGGTAGCATAGTGGCTAAGGCATTTGACTGCTAACCAGAAGGCTGATGGTTCGCACCCACCAGCCACTCCTCAGAAGGAAGGTTGGGCAATCTATTTCCATAGTGATACCGCCTCAGAAAACCAAGTAGGGGTCACTATGAGTCAGCTCTGACTTGATGGCAGTGTGTTGTTGTTTTGTTGTCGTAATGGAAAAAATAGCTTAATTAAGTTGTTATTAGAAAATTACATGAAAAACTTTAAGTTATAATTTAACAAAACTTAGGTAAAAATTGCAACATGCTAATTTTTTGAAATAACAAATAATACATTAAGTTTTGATCTTTTTGGTGTATTTTTTGATAAAATATTATGATAGTAAAATTTAATCTCTTTGATATTATATATTCAGCATGAACATAAAGATGATGATTTTTACAAAAAAAAGAGGTATTCATCATTTCTATTTAAGCCTTGATGTTTGAGTCATTTTCTTTTGAAGTTCTTGTCAACTTTTTCTCTATTTCACCATTACCAGAATTTGACAAATTCTTACTGTCTATAATTTTATGACTTACCAGTTTTCTAGCATCATAAAATTCTTAAACTTCAATGAAAGCTCACTTTAGAACCTATTTTCATTGCATTATACTTATACTTCTAATATTCTATAATCACCAAGAGACTAAGATTGCTTTAAGTACTTCATGGAGACCAAATAAAACAAGCCAAACTCACTGCCGTCGAGTCGGTTCTGACTCATAGCAACCCCTCCTTGAGTTTCCAACACAGTATCTCTATGGAAGTAGATTGCCCAGTCTTCCTTCCAAGAAGTGGCTGGTGGGTTTGAACCACCAGCCTTCTGGTTAGCAGGTGAATGCTTTAGGCACTATGCCACCAGAGCTCCTAGTTCATAGAGAGAGTTCATAGAGAGAGATGCTAAATTATTAGAGAAAGAGTGTTCAGATAAGAATTAATTTATATATGAATAGACCATTAGTGAATATTTCCCTGTGATGACAATTGTTGCTTTCTTATATTACTATGTATTCTGAGGTACTGGGATAATGCTTGGACAATAAGGAACTCATGTAATTGGTGATCGTATTACAATAAATGCTGAAAAGTGAGCAAGAAATAATTTTAAAAATATACATTGTTAATAGGTACAGAAGAATAATCACATGCATTGGAGGAGAACCAAGAGAAAATGGTGCTGTGGAAGCTTAAAGGAATAGGAAATAACTATTAAAGACAAAGGACAGCCAACTATATTTAATGTGGCTTTGAAATCAAGAAATTGTGGATGAAAAATTATCCATGTTAATACTGAGCACCTATCTCCTACAGCAGGCTAAATAATAGGAAGAGCAGTTAACCAGGGAGGCCAAAATCACATTTCAACTTGAGGATTCTGTGAAAACTACATGGCATGTGCAGAAGATGAACTCCTCTGTAGCACTGATAGTACAGTTTAGCCAAGCATGACATAAGTTTATAATTTTTAAGTCTTTTTGTTGAATTTTCTTGATACTTTTTTTTATCCTTCTTTAAAATTTCCTGAAATCTGTTCTATATTTTCTTTTAGTTGACAAATAATTATAATAATCACTCACATTCTTGAGTTCTAATATTTTCTTTAACTATGCACCTAAGTCAGCTAGCCTCATCAGCTGATTGTTTTTAACCTGAAAATTACTTTTTGCAATAAAGGAGATGACCCAAGCAAGTCCTCAATAAAGCTTTAAAATATTTAGTATCTATTTAAAGCTTCAAATCAAACACTCCTTAATGATTACGGAAATGTGTTAGCATAATTTAAAATTCTAGCATTTTCATAAAGATTATTACTCGGTCCACTATCAGCAACTTAGACATGCTCAAAAATGTATCCTTAGGAAAACAATCTTTTCAAGGGAACTTGAAGGATAAGAGAGAAAGGTCCTTGGGTGGTGCAAAAGGTTTATAGTTGACTACTAACCAAGTGACACTCCATCAACAAGGCCTGGTGATCTGCTTCCACAAAGACTATTGCCAAGAAGCCGTATGCATCAATTCTACTCTGTAACACATGGGTTGCCATGAATGAGAACCAACTTGACAGCAACATGTTTAAAACATGGAGGGGGCAGTGTTTAGAGATTTGTTAAGCCTGTGTAAAAAGTGAATAGCATTTTTCATTTATCTATGATTTCACTGGGAAATCTGGGAGCATAGTGCCTAAGGAATTTGACAGCTAACCAGAAGGCTGGTGGTTCAAACCCACCAGCTACTCCTCAGAAGGAAGATTGAGCAACCTACTTCCACAGAGATAGTGCCTCGGAAATCCAAGGAGGTGTTGCTATGAATCCGAACTGACTCAATGGCAGTGAGCTTGGCTTTTGTTTATGATTACATCATTGCCGTTGAGTGGAGTCTGCCTCATAGCAATCCCTTTTTGGGTTTCTCAGGTGATGTCTCTAAGGAAGTAGATTGCCCAGTCTTCCTTCAAGAAGTGGCTGATGGCTTTGAACCACCAGCCTTCTGGTTAGTGGTCAAATGCCTTATGTACTATGCTGCCAGAGCTCCCATGATTTCAGTTGTTGTGTACGGTCAAGTCGGCCCAACTCATAGCGAACCCTCCATAGGTTTCTGAGGCAGTATCACTATGGAAGTAATTTGCCCAACCTTCCTTCCGAAGATTGACTGGTAGGTTTGAACCACCAGCCTTCTGGTTAGCAGTCAAGTACCTTAGGCACTACACTACCAGAGCTCCTTCATGATTTCACTAGACGGGTAAAAATAAAGTTCTAGAAGGAATTTTAATATCTCCTTTGATACACTCTTATTTTCATACTAGAATATCTCTAAAATAAGAAAGGATCTTAAATTACAGTCTGTGGGCTCATACAAAAGAATCTTTTTATGGACTTCAGATGTTTTGAAACTCCTTAAATATAAAGTCAGGTATTGCTTGAATGTACGCTAGAAAGGTCAATATTTGAAAAGTTAAGAAAAATTCGAGACTGCTTCAACATTTTTTTTAGTAATACATTTATGATTGTGAAATACTTATACTTGAAAGTGTTTCCCTTCATATAATAAACTCCAACACCTCAACAACAACAACAAAACAATCCAATTAAAAAATGGGCAGAAGACATGAACAGACACTTCACCAAAGAGGATATTCAGGCAGCCAACAAATACATGAAGAAATGTTCACAATCATTAGCCATTACAGAGATGAAAATCAAAACAAAAATGAGATACCATCTTGGCCTAGCACTAGTAGCAAAGTTCAACAAGACAGAAAATAACAAATGCTGGCAAGGATGTGGAGAGTTTGGGACTCTCATACACTGCTGGTGGGACTGTAAAATGATACAACCACTGTATCATTCTAGCATTTTCATAAAAATTATTGTGGAAAATAATTTTTCCACAATACTGTGAAAAGAAGTATGGTGATTCCTTAAAAAGTTTGAATTAGAAATACCATTTGATCTGGCAATCCCATTACTAGACATATACCCTAAATCAGTGAGAGACAGGACAAAAACAGATTTATGCACACCCATGTTCATCGCAGCACTATTTACAATAGCCAAAAGTTGGAAACAACCTAAGTGTCCATCAACTGAGGAGTGGATAAACACACTATGGCACATACACACAATGGAATACTATGCAACACTAAAGAATAATGTAGAATCTGCAAAACACAGCATAACATAGATGAACTTGAAGGACATTATGCTGAGTGAAATAAGTCAATCAGAAAGGGACAAATATCATATTAGTTAATTATTGCAAAAAGCTAAGGAAAGGTTTACATATGGAAGGAAACTTTCCTTGTTGGTTACCAGAGGTGGGAGTGGAGTGGAGAGAGCACTGCAAAATAGATAAATAAATGAAATTATAATAAAGTATTTCCATTCATATTGAAAAACAACAATTTTTAACTTTGTAGATTGAAGTCTGTCCCCAAAGGGAGCAGGGAAAATAAGTTATTTAATCACAATCATTCCTAATTTACTATAATTCTTAAGTATACACAAGTTTTACAATATGACACCAGAATGATAAAAGGTGATGATGAATTAAGAAAAAGTCAAAATTTGGTTGAGAACACTTTGAATCATCATGCTTAATGCAGCAGATTAAGTTGGGCATCTAATTTGCTCTACAGTTTATTAGTTTCTTAGGCAGGGTTCTTTGCTTTCAGCCAATATTCATCTGACATCAACAAAGAATAAAGCAAAGAATACCAGAAGGATGTTTGTGTTTTTTTTTTTTTGTCTATGCAAAAGCATTTGACTGTGTAGATCATAACAAATTATGGATAACATGGAGAAGAACAGGAACTTCACAACCCTTAATTGTGCTCATGAGGAACTTGTACATAGACCAGGAGGCTGTCGTTCAACCAGAACAAGGGGATACTGCATCATTTAAAATCAGGAAGCGAGTGCGTCAGGGTTGTATTCTTTCACTATACTTATTCAATCTGTGTGCTGAACAAATAACCCAAGAAGCTGGACTATATGAAGAAGAATGTGGTGTGCGGATTGGGGGAAGACTCATTAACAATCTGCGATGTGCAGATGATATAACATTGCTTGCTGAAAGTGAAGATGACTTGAAGCACTTACTGGGGAAGGTTAAAAATTACAGTCTACTGGTATGGATTACACCTCAACATAAAGAAAACAAAAAATTTTCACACCTGGACCAATAAGGAGCCTCATGATAAATGGAGAAAAGATTGAAGTTGTCAAAAATTTCTTATTACTTGGTTCCACAATCAACACCAACGGAAGCAGCAGTCAAGAAATCAGATGGTGTATTGCACTGGGCAAATCTGCTGCAAAAGACCTGTTTAAAGTGCTGAGGAGCAAAGATGTCTCCTTGAAGACTATGGTGTGCCTAACCCAAGTCATGGTATTTTCAGTAGCCTCATATGCCTATGAAAGCTGGATAGTGAATAAAATAAACCTAAGAAAAGTTGACACTTTAGAGTTGTGGTATTGGCAAAGACTACCA
The DNA here is from genome assembly GCF_000298275.1 of Orycteropus afer afer. NCBI lineage: Eukaryota > Metazoa > Chordata > Mammalia > Tubulidentata > Orycteropodidae > Orycteropus > Orycteropus afer. Next base: position 18,918,525 of record NW_006921610.1, read on the forward strand.
AAAGTACCATGGACTACAAGAAGAACTAACAAATCTTCCCTAGAAGAAGTGCAGCTAGAATGCTCTTTGGAAGCAAGAATGGTCAAACTTCATCTCGCATACCTTGGTCATGTTGTCAGAAGAGACCATTCCCTGGAGAAGGGTATCATGCTTGGTAAAGTGGTGCGTCATTGAAAAAGGAGAAGACCCTCAACGAGATGGATTGACAGAGTGACTGCAACTATCAGCTCAAGTATAGCAAGGATTGTGAGGATGGTGCAGGATTGGGCAGTGTTTCATTCTGTTGTACATAAGGTCTCTATGAGTTTGAGCTGACTTGACAGCACCTAACAAGAACAACAACACAGGCTGGGTTCTCTAAACCCACTTCCATCAAGTTGATTCTGATTGCCTTGTCCTATAGGAATAGGACAGAGTAGAACTGCCCCCAAAGAGTTTCCAAGGCTATAAATCTTTACAGAAGCAGACTATCTCATCTTTCTCTCATGGAATGGCTGGTGGGTTTGAACAACCAACCGTTTTATTAACAGCCAAATGCTTAAACCAAGGATCCTCTGTAAAATAGGATGATTTTAACACTGTACCACTAGAGATGAGCAAAACCAATGAAATGTATAAATAAAAATATGTAGAGAGATTTCTTTTAAAGAAATGGCTCATGAAGTTGTGGGGTCTAGGAAGTACCAAATCTGTAGGTTAGGCATCAGGCCTGACCAAGTATTCACATGGTTGCAAGGGCTGATGAGCCCCAAATCACTATGTGAGATAGTAGGCTGCTGGCACATGTCCCAAGAACCAGAGGTCAGATGATGACATGTCAGATGCAGGATCCAGTGCAAGAGAGCTTTGCCAGGACATCAGTATATATTGGATGAAAGCCACAAGGAAAAAAAAAAACAAAAAAACAAAAAAACAAAAAACCTTTCCTGATATCAGATCAAAAAATGGAGGATAATTACATAATATTACCCAAGTTAACATGTAACATGAACAATCATACACCAACAACCCTGGTCAACTTGGTACCTGTATACATCTCCTGAAAGCATACATAATCTCTAATAAGAGGCAATTATGAAGTAATACTTGTGCTTAAAATGATATAACTAACATTCATTCAACAAAAAATATACATACACATATAATAAAACAAGGAAAAATGTAACAATTAACAGTCCTCATTTCTGCAACTGGTCACATAATTATAACTAATATTTACAAACTACTTCTTCCACTACTCATTCCATATTCCCTTTGCCTTCAGCAAGCACCTCAGGGGGTCATGGTTCTTTGTTCATGGGGTGACTCAAACCTTTATTCTTGAAGGGTCTGGGCCATTAGTCATCATATAAGAATGGGGTTGCTGTAATTTTCCATTGATTTTAATCACAGGGAACGGTAGCACCAAGAGACGTCCTAAGGGATCTCCTGTGTTCCAGACATATATTTCGTTATCTCTATTATGTAATATCAATTTTATTTCCCCTTGGTAATTACAATCCATAAAACCAAAAACAAAACTCACTGCCATTGAGTCATTTCTGACTCATAGCGATCCCTCCTTGGGTTTCCAAGGCTGTATCTCTATGGAAGTAGATTGTGCAATCTTCCTTCCGAGGAGTGGCTGGTGGGTTTGAACGACTAGCCTTCACATTAACAGTCAAATGTCTTAGGCACTATGCCACCAGAGCTCCCCTACAATCCATCACACCAGCCAATATGATAACTCCCTTCTCTGCCTGTTGATTCAGAGTCATGAGGAGCCCAAAGTGGCTGAGTCACATTCTTAATTTCCAATTCAATGGAATTAGTGTCCTGTCTCCAGGTGGGAGCACTCTTTCGTTTAGAACTAAGACCTCTAGATACACAAAACATAGAGTCATAGGGACAGGAAACAAAAATTTTGCAAGTGGTTTGCTAAGGGTAATAGCGAGTGGTGCCACTCTCATTTTCACCCTTGATTCCTTGTCCCATGAATCCTGGCTACAGGAGAAATTGGACCATGCATTTGATGCTGATTTAGCATAGTGGCTAAGACACTTGCCTGCTAACCAGACGGCTGGCGGTTCAAACCCACCAGCCACTCCTTGGAAGGAAGTTTGGGCAATCCTACTTCCGTAGTGATACTGCCTCGGAAACCCAAGGAGGGGTCACTATGAGTCGGGCCGACTCGACGGCACATAACAACAACAACAGCCTCTTGGAAAACATTGACATCTAGCCAGCATAGTGTCTTTTAATGGCCTTCTGAGGCCATTCCAACATTCATTCTATCAAGCCAGCTACTTCAGGATAATGGGGAATATAGTAAGACCAATAAATTCCATAAACATGGACACACTGCCACATTTCATTTGCTGTGAAGTAAACCTCTTCATACAACACAGTGTTCTGTGGGATACCATGATGTTGGATAAGGCATTCTATAAGTTCATAGATGATAGTTTTGGAAGAAACATTGCATACAGGGGAGGCAGATCCATATCTAGAGTGACTATCCCAGCAAGAACAAAACACCGCCCTTTCCATGAAGGATGTGTTCCAATGTAATTAACAAGCCATCAGGTTGCTACCTGATAGCCCCTAGTAATGGTGCCAATTTGGTGAGTCAATGTTGGTCTCTGCTGCTGGCAGATTGGGCATTCAACAGTGGCTGCAGCAAAGTTGGCTTTGGTGAGTAGAAATCTCTGCTACTGAGCCCAGGCATAACCTTCATTGTTGATCCCATGAACCCACTGAGCAATGACAAGAGTGATTGCAGAACTCAGAAAGGATTATGTGCAGGAGATCCTGGATACAGTGGGACAAAAATATGGAAAAAACTCAAAATAATAATTTTAAAAAGACCAGGTTTACTGGCCTAGTGGAGCCTGGTGAGACCCCTAAGATCATGGCCCCCAGTTACCCTTCAGGTCTAGAATTGAATTTATTCCCTTGGTTTCCAGCCAAACAATAGACAGGCATATGCGGTGAACATATACATCAAGTAGACACACTCCTTAGAACGATCAATTGTGGGAGAACAGAAGGGCAGTGTTTTTACAGGGAGATAGCTTGGGGGGTAGGAATGCACAGGAAAGAAGGACACAGGGAAGAGATAACAACAGAAATGAAGTGGTAAGAGAGCTATTACATTGTGGGAAATTGCAGTCAATGTCATGAAATAAAATGTGTATGAACTGTTCATGAAAAATGAATTTGCTCTGTAAACTTTCACTCAAAGTACAACAAAAATAAAAAAAAAAAAATGATTGGGGAAAGAGGATGTCTAGTTTCCACAGAACACATCATCCTATCCACCTCATTGTTAAACTCCTCCTCTGCTTAGCAAGCATTCACATGACACACAAATATCTTCACTTCTTGGGCCCATTCAGAAAGGGCCCTCATTGTAACCAATTTTCCAATCATGTTCCTTCCAAGTCCCTGACCATCTAGCTAAACTACTGGCCACAGCCTATGAATTGTATATGTGGCTATCTCTCCTTCCAAACAAAATGAACAATTAGGTGCACTGCTCAAAGTTTTGACCATTGGGAGGATTTCTCCTTGAGAGGATTCTTCTGTCCTTCAGAGAAGTCCCAAAAAGGGGCTGCAGTGCTTCCACTGCCCACTTTGGAGTAATGCCTGCATATTGCACAGAACCTTCTGTAAAACAGATGAAAGGATGCTGTTACTCATTTCACAAATTTGTTCCTCACCACTGTGATGAAAAAGTGTCCTCCGGGCACTACATGGGTGGGTCTGTGGCCCAGTGTGATAAATCCACTCAAATATGTCAATTTCCCTAAACCTTTGGATACCATCTTCTGTAGTATATCAAGGCAAGTTTGGCATTTGAACTTAATTTAGTGTAAGCCACTGGTTAATCTATGCTTCAGTGAACCAATCAAGTAAACTATTAGATCATTTTCTAACCTCTTGAGTTGAACATTGAATGAAGAATCTGTGCTTAGTGGGCCCATATTAATAAACTCAGAGAAATTGAACTTTATGTTCCTTGTCCCATTATCTCATATAGTTAATAGCCATTCCCACACATATTCCCCCGGTTTCTGTTTTTATATAATAGAAAAATCAAACATTTCTTTTGGAGTACAGCAGAATTTCTCCAAACTAAAAAAAAAAAAAAAAAAAAAAAAAAAAAAAAACCTCATGATCTGACTCATAGTGACCCTTCCTTGGGTTTCTGAGGTAGTATCACTATGGAAGTAGATTGCCCAATCCTCCTCCCAAGGAGTGGCTGGTGGGTTTGAACCACCAGCCTTCTGGGTAGCAGTCAAGTGCCTTAGGCACTGTGCCACCAGAGCTCCTAATTTCTAAGGCATCACATTTTGTACTTCACCTCTTGGGACTCACTGGGACTTAAGTCTAGTTATAGGTCTAGAAGCAAAAATAGGTGGTAGGGATGAGTCTTGGATACATTTAGCAATGTCTTGTAAAGCATAAACCCACGTGATGCCCCAGGCAATGCTCCAGGCACCACCCCAGGTGATATCAGGCACAGCTGGGTTAATCTAATCAAATGGTGGTAGAAGAGATAACCTTTTTTTGGGGGGGGGGGAGGTGGCTTAACACAAAAAGACAGAGCAATCTCTTCGGATGGGAGTAAGAGGGCTGGTTCTATTGGCAGGAATGATTCAATATAATTGAGGGCTCAATGTCCTCAGCTTACTGATTATCTGCCTATATATCCCTATCCCTAATTTCAGGATCCCATTTCTTCCCAATCAGTGCCCTTACTTTAACTTTACACTACATTTGAAGTTGAGAATTCAATTAGCTCTGTAATTCAGCCACTCTTACAATGAGACTCCGAGTATGGTTTTCAGCAATATGAGCTCTGTTACCATAAGAAATAAGTATTTCTCTCAGAACACAAAGGGCAACTTTCAGCTCTTGTATGCAGTATGTGAGCTGTGACTGAAGATTTGAGCTCATCCTTTTCTTTCACCACTCTGTATAGCAAAAGTAGGACAAACCATCCAGCTTCCTTCTCCTTCTCATTCTGACAAACTTGTAGAAAAATATCAAATAGAACACTCAAAGCCTTGTCTCTCACAAATATTTGATCCAATCAGTGGTGGTGATATTTTCCACATTTCTACTGCCACCTCAAGATTCCTGGTGGCACAGTGGTTAAGCATTAGGCTGCTAATAAAAAGCTAAGGAGTTTAAACTCACCATCCAGTCCATGAGAGAGAGATACATATCAGTTTGTTTCCACAAAGAAAATAGCCTTGGAAACTCTATGAGGCAGTTTTATTCTGTCCTATAGGGTTGCTATGAGTAAAAATCAACTCTATGGCTATGGGTTTGAGGTTTGAGTTTTTTGGATTGCCACCTCACATCATGTATTAGCAATACCCTGTTTACTACTGAATCTGTGTCATCAGCACTTTTAAGAGTAGCCAGACTTGAGAACCAATTTAAAAAACTCATCCTTAGAATTTTGTTCCTCTAGAACCATTCTCATTTGGAGTCCAGGGACCTAAGAATAGTCTCTGTTTGCCAAAGTCAGCCAGGACATAAGAGAGGCTGACAACAGGAAAGGAGACAGGTGGTGAGTGTATAAGTGCTACCAACTAGTGAATAGAGGAGCACAGGACAGTACTCTGCTTGTGGAGGTAACATACAAACAAAACAAAAAAAAAAAATGAAAATAGTGGAAAAATAACTCCAATATACAAACACCATTTAAATATAAATATAAAAACATCACAATGCCTTGGAGACAACAGAGTATCACAGTCCACACAAAGAAGCAAGATAAAGCAGGAGAAACAAGGGACCAGGATACAGACTCAAAACACATCCCTGAGGAAGACACTGCATTGGAAGTCCCTGAAAAGGAATTCAAAAGAATTATATTTAGATATCTTCAACAAATTGAGAGACAGATCAAGGAAAACACTGACAAAATTGAGGAAAACACAGAGAAAACCATACAACAATTTCTAAAGACAATACAAGAACAAAATGACAAAACAAATGAAAAATGAGAAATGATACAAAATTTACACACAGAAATCCAGAAGATTAATACTAAATTTTCAGAAATAGAAAAGACATTTAATAGGCAAAGGAGCAGAATTGAATCAATGGAAGACAGAATTAGTGATATTAAAGGCAAATACAAGGACACTTTTTTGGAAAGGGATCAATCAGAAAGAAGATCAAAACAAAATGAAGAAAGCCTAAGGTTTATGTGGGATACCATCAAAAGGAATAACCTACATGTAATTGGAATTCCAGAACAGGAAGAGACAAATAAAGCCACAAAGAAAATTGATGAAGATTTGTTGGAAGAGAATTTTCCTGGTATGATGATAGATGAGACTATATCCATTCAGGAAGTCCAATGAAGCCCAAACAGGATAGACCCCAAAAGAAAATCACCAACACATACCATCATCAAACTCACCAAAACAAAAAACAAAAAAGGAATCATGAGAGTAGCATGGGAAAAATGAAAAGTTACCTACAAGGGGTAACCAATAGGACTAAGCTCAGATTTCTTGGCAGAAACCATGCAGGTGAGAAGACAATGGGATGGTATATATAGATCTCTGAAAGAGAAAAATTTCCAACTAAGAATTATGTACCCAGCAAAAGTTTCCCTCAAATATGATGGTGAAATTAGGAGATTTCCAGATAAGCAGAAATTAAGGGAATCTGTTAAAACCAGACCAACCTTATAAGAGATGCTAAAGGGAGCCCTTTGGACGGAGAAGCAACAACACCAACAACAAGTGACCATTAACATGCATTATGGTATACACCAGAAAGCAACCCAACTATGGAAGTATCCAAAGTAAATAAGCCTACAAGATTGTAAAGAAGGAACCATAGACATCAATTGACAAATAAGGACAACTAAAAACAAAAAAGAGGGAAAAAACTGTGTCATTACAGAACTTCTAGATGATAGGGAATTAAGAAAATTACAAGATAGAATGGACTGTTCTAAACTTGGGAAGAGAACTATAAATCACAGGGTAACCTCAAAGAAAATTGATAAACCTTCACATCAAAATAAAAAAGAGGACCAGAACAAATATTTAGCAAATACTAAAATAATAGTAACAAAGGAAGTGATAACACTATTCATAAACAAAACGAGCTCAGCATAGAAAACTATGTGGAACAAAGACATTGACACTACGAAAAAGCACATAACAAAAATGACAGTGACAAATTCATATTTGCTGATAATTACATATCTGGCAAGGGACTTATCTCTAAAATTTATAGAAAACTCTAACACCTCAACACCACAGGAATTAACAATCCAATTGAAAAATTGGTAGAAGACATGAATAGACACTTCACCAAGGAGGATATTCAGGTGGCCAGCTAATACATGGAGGAGAGACAACGCAGGGATGCCAGAGTAGCAGGCCGGAAGAGCAGGGAAGGGGATAAAAGCCATGAGCCCCAGGCTTACAGGTGAGGAGAGACAACACAGGGACGCCAGAGTAGCAGGCCGGAAGAGCAGGGAAGGGGATAAAAGCCTTGAGCCCCAGGCTTACAGATGAGGAGAGACAACACAGGGACGCCAGAGTAGCAGGCCGGAGGAGCAGGGAAGGGGATAAAAGCCTTGAACCCAGACAGAAGAGCAGTCAGCCCGAGGGTTACAGGTGAGGAGTAACAATGCAGGGATGCCAGAGTAGCAGGCCGGAAGAGCAGGAGAAAGGGGATAAAAGCCTTGAAGCCCGACAGAAGAGCAGTCAGCCCCAGGGTTACGGGTGAGGAGAGACAACTCAGGGACGCCCGAAGAAGCAGGCCAGAAAATCAGGAGAAAGGGGATTAAAAGCCAGGAAGCCAGACAGAGGAACAGTCAGCCAGGTAGGGGTGGCATGAGAGGTCTCCAGCAGCAGGACAAACTTGTCTGTCGGTTTGTCCTACTGTGGTGAC
>NW_006921610.1:18928956-18955382 GCF_000298275.1 Orycteropus afer afer
CTGTACCTTGACCAGGAGGCTGTCGTTCGAACAGAACAAGGGGACACTACATGGTTTAAAATCAAGAAGGGAGTGCGTCAGGGTTTTATCCTTTCTCCACACTTATTCAATCTATATGCTGAGCAAATAATCCGAAGTTGGGGCCGACTCAATGGCAAATAACAACAACAACCCAAGCCATGGTATTTTCAATTGCCCCATATGTATGTGAAAGCTGGACAATGAAAAAGTAAGACATCAGAAGAGCTGATGTTTTTGAATTGTGGTGTTGCTGAGGAATACAAAAAGTGCCATGAACTGCCATGGAATGAAAAAATCTGTTCTGGAAGAAGTGCAGCTAGAATACCCCTTGGAAGCAAGAATATCATCTCACCAATTTTAGTCATGTTGTCAGAATGGACCATTCTCTGGAGAAGAATAGCTGGCTTGGTAAAGCAGAGGGTCAGCAAAAAAGGGGAAGACCCTCAATGGGGTGATTTTACACAGTGGCTGCAACTATGGACTCAAGTCTAGCAAGGATTGGGAGGATGAACCAGAATCAGGCAGTGTTTCATTCTGTTGTACATAGGGTCACTCAAAGTTGGCACCCACTCAATGGCACCTAACAACAATGAAATCATAGGAGCTCTGGTGCCACAGTGGTTAAACCATCCTGCCGCTAACCAACAGGTTGGCAGTTTTAACCCACCAGCCACTATTCAGGAGAAAGAAGAAGCAGTCTGCTTATATAATGATTTACAGCCTTGGAAACTGTATGGGGCAGTTCTACTCTGCCCTATAGGTTTTCTATGAATCAGAATAAATTCAGTTGCAGTGGGTTTGCAATGGAAACACTGTATAAAGGACTCTTTCAAAATTATATAAGCCAGTAAACAAATCAGGTGCTGTCAAGTCTATTGTGACTCATGTTAAGCCCATACGTATCAGAGTAGAACTGTACTCCATAGGGTTTTCAATGGCTATGATCTTTCAGAAGTAAATCACCAGGTCGTTCTTCTGAAGCATTTTTGGGTAGGTTCAAACAAGTATACTTTTTGGTAGAGGCAAAACGCTTAACCATTTGTGCCACTCAGGGACTGCTGGAAACTATATACCAATTATTAAACTCTTCGACTTCAGTGTTACATGTCTTGTAATCCAGTCATCACATCAGGTGGAAGACTTACCTCAGGCTTGATGTCCCCACCACCCCTGTACTCCAACCTTCATCCAGTCACACCTCTTCATTGAAGCCTTTGGTTATATAAGTATTGCACCGTAGATATATGGACATATAATCTAAAATAAAATAATGTTTTAAGCATGTTGTTGTTGTTATGTGCTGTCGAGTTGGATAGCGACCTCTCCTTGGGTTTCTGAGGCGTTATCTCTACAGAAGTAGATTGCCCAACCTTCCTTCTAAGGAGTGGGTGATGTGTTTGAACCTCCAGAATTCTGGTTAGCAATCAAGTGCCTTAGGCACTCCGCTACCAGAGCTCTTTGTTTTAAGCATATGTTGTTGTTGTTGTTGTTGTTGTTGTTTGCCATCGAGTCGGCCCCGACTCATAGCGACCCCTCCTTGGGTTTCCGAGTCAGTATCACTGCGGAAGTAGATTGCCCCATCTTCCTTCCATATATACTTAAAAATACTTGTTAACGGGGTCACAAAAAGAAATGCTGTTTGGATATTATTTCCTTGACATAACACATTTGGCCACTAGATGTCGCCCCTTTTAAGCATAAAGATCGCTTCGCTATGTTTTCAACTTCAATAGCAGTTATGGTACACTCTATTTGATGTTCTTAATTTAAATCAGCTACAATATTGAATATTTTAAAAGGGAAGGGTTGCCTTTATCCTTTCTACAATCTTAAAAAAAGATAAATGTATTGGTGGCAGAAGGCTTAGTAAACAGAAACAGTTGACTAGCTGATTGTGGAACAATTGAAATAGAAGCAGTCTCCAAGTTACAAACAGTTTTCATTCCTAAGTGTGTCTTTATGTCAGATTTTCATGTAAGTTGAAATAAGTGCATTCAATTATTATTTAGCTTTACTTTAATATAAGAAAAGGCTCAAAGATTTTTCAATGATTTAAAAGCTGTACATGCAGCAAGGGAAGGGGATTGTGGTGAAGAATTTGCTGTGAGCAGGGGTTCTTTGAATTGTTTCAAAGTAAGGGCAAATTTACATAACATTAAAGGGCAAGTAGGAGTTACCCATAAATTGGATAGTCGTAACTTGGGAACTGCCTGTACAATAATTATATGTCAAAATAGAATCAGTATACATACTTTTAGGAGCTCTGGTTGCACAGCGCCTAAGGCACTTAACTGCTAACCAGAAGGCTGGCGGTTCAAACCCACTAGCCACTCCTCACAAGGAAGGTTGGGCAATCTACTTCTGTAGTGATACTGCCTCAGAAACTCAAAGACGGTTGCTATGAGTCAGATCCGACACCATGGCACATAACAACAACAACAATATACATACTTTTGAACTTTTTAAGTTTAGCTTGTATTATACTTCTCTATTATAAATAGGATTTACAAGGAACCCCCCCCATGTATAAAATATTTTTATTTGTTGAACATCATTGTTATTGATGTTATTAGGTGTTATTAGGTGCTGTTGTATATAGGGTCTCCCATTCATAGTGACCCTGTGTACAACAGAACAAAACACTGCCTGGTCCCGTACCATCCTCAGAATTCTTGCTATGTTTGAGCCCATCATTACAGCCTCTGTGTCAATTCATCCCATTGAGGGTCTTCCCCTTTTTCTCTAACCAAGCATGATATACTTCTTCAGGGACTGGTCCATTCTGAAAAAATGATCAAAGTAGGTGGGACAAAGTCTGGGCATTCTTGCTTCCAAGGAACACTATGGGTGCACTTCTTCCAGGACAAATTCATTCTTTCTTCTGGCAGTCCATGGCATTTTCAGTATTCCTCACCAACACCACAATTCAAAGACATCACCTTTCTTTGGTCTTTGTTGGTCATTGTCCATCTCTCACATACATATGAGGTGAATGAAAATACCATGGCTTGGGTCTGGTGCACCTTAGTCTTCATAGTGAAATCTTTGGTCCTTAACACTTTAAAGAGGTCTTTTGCAGCTAATTTGCCCAATGCAATATGTCATCTGACTCTTGACTGCTGCTTCTATGGGCACTGATTTTGGATCCAAGTAAAATAAAATCCTGACAACTTTAATCTTTTCTCCATCTATTGTCCTGTTAGGATTTTTGTTTCCTTTATGGTGAAGGATAATAATTCATGCTGAAGACTGTAGACTTTGGTTTTCATCAGTAAGTGCTTCAAGTCATCTTCACCTTCAGCAACGTTGTGTCATCTGTGTCACCGGTCGTCAGTGAGTCTTCCTCCAACCCTGATGCAGTGTTCTTCCTCATATAGTCCAGCTTCTTGGATTATTTCTTTAGCATAGAGATTGAATAAGTATGATGAATTGATGTAACCCTGACACACACATTTCCTGATTTTAAACCATACACTGTCTCTTTGTTGTGTTTGAATGACAGCCTCTTTATTGATATACAGTTTCTTCATGAGCACAATTAAGTGTTTTGGAATACCCATTCTTTGTCTTGCCATCCATAATTTGTTATGATCTGCACAGTCAAATACCTTTGTATAGTTAGTAAAACACAGGTAAACATTTTTCCGGTATTCTTTCCTTTCAGCCAAGATCCATCTGACAGCAGCAATGACATGTCGCATTCTAGTCTAAGCTGATCCAGCTTGGATTTCTAGAAGTTCCTTGTCAATATACTGCTTCAACCATTTTTTAGTTATCTTCAGTAAAATTTTACTTGTGTGTGATATTAATGATATTGGTTGATAATTTCCATATTCTGTTGTATCACCTTTTTTGAAATGGACAGAAATATGGATCTCTTCCATTTGGTTGGCCAGGTAGCTATCTCTCCAATTTCTTGTCATAAATGAATAAGTGCCCCCAGCACAGCATCTGTTTGTTGAAACATCTCAATGGGTATTTGTCAATTCCTGGAGCCTTATTTTTTGCCACTTTCTTCAGTGCAGCTTTGCCTCCATCCTTCAATAATGTTGTCTGTTGATCATAAGCTACCTCCTAGTTGGACATAGACCAATTATTTTTCATACAATCACTCTATGTATTTCTTTCATTTTCTTTTGATGCTTCCTGCATTGTTCATATTTTACCCACTGAATCCTTTTATGTTGTTGTTGTTGTTATGTGCTGTCGAGTTAGACCCAACTCATAGTGACCCCTCCTTGGGTTTTCAAGGCGGTATCACTATGGAAGTATATTGCCCCGTCTTTCTTCCAAGTAGTGGCTGATGGGTTTGAACTGCCAGCCTTCTGGTTAGCAGTCAAGTGCCTTAGGCACTATGCTACCAGAGCTCCCTTTTATATTGCAACTCAAGGCTTGGATTTTGAACTTCAATTCCTCAGCTTGAGAAATGTTGAGCTTGTTTTTTTTTTTTTTTTTGCTTTTCTAACTCTAGGTGTAATGATTAAGGCATTTGGCTGCTAACCAAAAGGTCAGTGATTTGAACCTACCAGATGATCCACAGAAGAAAGAAGAGACAGTCTACAACCTGGTTCTGTAAAGATATACAGCATTGGAAACCCACTGGGGGTCCCTATGAGTAGTAATTGACTTGATGGGAATGAGTTTTCTTTTTTCTTTGTTTTTTTTTTAGTATTAGCCTGTCTTCCTTGTTGTTGTTGTTGTTATGTGCCGTCGAGTCGGCCCCAACTCATAGCGACCCCTCCTTGGGTTTGCGAGGCAGTATCACTATGGAAGTAGGATTGCCCAACCTTCCTTCCGAGGAGTGGCTGGTGGGTTTGAACCGCCAGCCGTCTGGTTAGCAGGCAAGTGACTTAGCCACTATGCTACCAGAGCTCCTTGTAGGGGTATAGATAATATCTTATCACTGATAGCATTGTACTTCAGGATAGAGCTTCAAAATTTATTTTTGATGATGAATGGAATGCCATTTCTCTTTAATTTGTCATTCCCAGCATAGTAGACCATATGAATGTCTGATTCAAAATGATTAATACCTACTTCTTTTAGCTCACTAATGCTTAGGATATTAATCTTTATGCATTCCATTCCATTTTTGGCAACTTCTAATTTTCCTACATTCATACTTCATGAATTCTACATTCAGATTATTAACGGATATAATTGTAGCTGTTTCTTCCCATTTTGAGTCATGACCCATCAGCAAATGAAGGTCCCAGAAACTTTACTCCAACCATGTCATTGAGTCACATATCCTCTGAGGAGGCAGCTCTTCCCCTTTCATATTTTGAGTGCCTTCCAAACTGAGGGGCTCATATTCTGAGTTTTATTTTGGTTTATATCAGACATTTCACACCTATTCATATCATTTTCTAGTAATACATAAGACAGTATTTAACTGCTATTTGTAAAGTTTTCAGTGGCCAATATTTTCAGTACTGGTTGATCCCATTCTCCTTCCCAGTCTCTCTTAGCTTGGAAGCTCCACCTTCATGGGTGACTATTCTGGTATATGAAATACCAGTGGCATAACCTTCAGTCTCACAGCCACATGAAAGCTACCACAGCATAACACACAGACAGACAAGTGGTAGATTGCATCTCTGTGCAATTCATCTTTTTCTGGCAGTGTGGTTTTTCTGTCTTTTCTATCTCGTTATTGCTCTTTCGACCACTCTTCCTGCAGATTGTGCTTGATTTGAAGATGTATAAAGGGATAAAAGAGTTGTTTCTGTTGTTTGTTGCTAGGTGCCATTGAGTAGGCTCTGACTTATAGCTCCTCTATGGACAGCAGAAGGAAACACTGCCTGGTCCTGCACCATCCTCACAATCTTTGCTATTCTTGACTCACCATTGAAGCCACATGTCAATCCATCTCTCTGTGGGTCTGCCGCTTTTTTGCTGATTCTCTCCTTTACCAAGCATGCTAACTTTCTCTAGGGTGTGGTGCTTTCTGGTAACATTACCAAAGTAGGTGAAATGAAGTCTGGGCATTCTCTCTTCTAAGGGGCATTCTGGCTCTACTTCTTCCAAGACATATTTTGTTAATTCTTTTGGCAGTTGATGGCATTTTCAGTATTTTTCACCAACACCACAATTCAAGTTCATTGATTCTTCTTCAGTTTTTCTTATTCTTTGTCCACCTTTCATATGTATATGAAGCTACTGAAAATACTATGGGTTGGGTCCACTGTACCTTAGTCTTCAAAGTGGTATCTTTGCTCTTTAACACTTTAAGGAGGTCTTTTGCAGCAGATTTGCCACTTGTCTGTCAGTTTTCCATAATGTGGTGGCTTGTGTGTTACTGTGATGCTGGGAACTATGCCATCAATATTTGAAATATTAGCAGGGTCACCCATGGTGGACAGGTTTCAGTGGGACTTCCAGACGAAGAGAAATGAGGAACAAAGATGAAGCCATCCACTTCTGAAAAAATTGGTCACTGAAAACCTTATGAATAGTAGTGAATCTTGTGACAGAAAACAGCGTAGAATACAATTTTAAGTTTTAGCAAAGCATTTATTTTCCTATCAGGGACTATGAATTGATTATCTGAAAATAATTGCCCTCGGCTGGTAGGAATCTGCTGCATCCTATTCCTGGTTATAGATGAAATTCCCTAACACTAATTAAATATGTTGTTGCTGTTGTTATGTGCCCTCAAGTCAGACCCGAGTGATGGCGACCCTTCCTTGGGTTTTCGAGGCAGTATCACTACGGAAGTAGATTGCCCCATCGTCCTTTCAAGGAGTGGCTGGTGAGTTTGAACTGCCAGCCTTCTGCTTAGCAGTCAAGAGCCTTAAGTACTATGTCACCAGAGCTCAAGGCTTGGATTAAATACAAATAAATTAGAGTTCCTAATTAAATACAGTACACAAATTAAATATAGTCAACATTAGAAATTGGCAGCTCTGGAATGAGTCACTTTGACATCACATGAAAAGAAGCTTTAACAATTGGAGAAAACAAAATACAACAAAGAAACAAAGCAATAAAATTAATCATAATTCCCTGTAAAGGGATCTCTAATGAGTGAAGCTTGATTTGAGTCTTGTCAGTTGCCAAAGGTATATAGTTAAAATGTCACAATAGCTAAAGATGTATCATTTTCAAAAAGTTCATACACATATAAAGTCAACACACATAAAAGATCTTATTCAACTCATTAATTAGTGAGAGAACCAAAAAGGTTGCAAGGTCAGTTCAAGAGAGAATATGAGGAATACAAATTTATAAAGTCCATCTCTCAACCAAATAACCAAACAAGAATGTCTAATTTATCTTCTCCTGGGTGCGTAATTTAACAGTTATCTAAACAGGTTCAGAAAGTTTTCAGATACCACAAAACGAGGCACACGTGAACACTGAACACTCCACCATCCTCATGTAATCCATGAAGGGCAAATGACGGGTAAGAAATATCAAGTGCAAAGACCAAGTCTGCAAGATTAAGACTTAATTTCTAACTCCTGTGTTCTCTAGATTTTGTAAAAATTACTCTCCCCAACATACACCAATTTGCCTGAGTTGATATAATACATCAGAGTCTCTATTACAATTTAATTAAACAGTAATCAAAATCGCACTGCCATAGAGTTGATTCTGACTCATAGTGACCCAATAGAACAGAGTAGAACTGTCCTATAGGGTTTCCAAGACTTTAAATCTTTATGGGAGCAGAATGACTCCTCTGTTTCCCACAGAGTGGCTGGTGGCTTCAAATTGCTGACCTTTCTGTTAGCATCTAAGTGCTTTAACCACTGCACCATCAGAACTCCTTACAGATTAAATAAATGGAGTGTTCTCCATTTATGACCAGGATATTAAGTCATCACAGAAAAGCAAGCAATATCATGTATACAGTCTAGAAAAGAAACAAATTACACTAGTTCAAATGTTATCAGTGAAAAACATTATAAAAATTTTAATTATCCATAGTATTTTTATAGTATATGGTTTGTAATTTTCTCAGAGATTTCAGGACATGGGATGAATTCTAATGTACTGGCAATGTATTCTAGGAAGATGTCTACCTGACAAAATACCTATCTAAAGAAAATGCTCTATTTAATTTTAAAACTTTAAAATCTTGAAGAAATTTTAGTCATGATTAAATGGACTTTAGTAAATTATCTAAAATACCTAAGATGTGTGTGCACAGAACCTAAAAACATGAGGTTCTTCAACTCAAATATTAATTCAGCTTCGATGCTTGTAAAGATTATACTTCTTAGCCAGTGGCTAAGAAGATTCAGAAAATGAATCAAACATTATTATATTATCTATTAGGAGTCTAGGCAGTCTCCTCATCATATAAACTCCAATAGAACAACTATGCTAAGCTTTTTTTTCCTTCCCAGAATATTTCTGTATCTCAATACCAAATAAAAATAAAGGAAACACTTATGAGTTCCCTAGCCAAATAAAAATGTGTAAATTAGTTGGTATATTATAGTTACATTTATACTTGGTCTGAAATATGAAAAGAGTTCTATAAAATAAAAAAAGTATTGCTTTTTATGTAGTCAGTCTGTTGTTCAGTGTTCAGCTTCTTCAGTTTTCATGGATTGTAAAGTCTTTAAGGACAAATGATATTCCCTACAAGATCATCATGTAACATTTCTAGCTTTAAAGGTAGATGTAATTTTAATGATGACATGCCATATTTAAGGCTCTATTAGGCACAGCTCTGGTTGCCTTTGATTTATTCATCAATGTAAGGAATCAGAAATTTTCTAGTCTCATTTATGAAAAAATTGAAGTGGTCTCTTTGCATTAAACCGTCTTCTATACCTGATTGCAGTGACTCATTTTTAGTATTGAAGCTTCTCTTCTTATGGTTGAATTTCTCATTCAACCAATTCAACTCTTTGGGAAGCATTTATTTCTGATAAAGCACAGCACTGTTAATAGGGTAGTAAAATAATTATAATCAATTTCTACTGGATAACATCTTAAGGAACTTTTTAAATATAACAAGTTATTCATGCAAATAAATCTATTTATCACCAAAAAAGAATGTGAAATTAGTACTCACGCAGGTTTTATTGTATGAGCATGCTTTTCATGGACAAAGGCACCAGCAAGACCTCCTGCTCCTGAATTTAAATACTAAATTGAAAATAAATTAAATTATATGAGCTTACCTAAATATATGACAAAAAAATGAATAATAGAATCACTTGTCTTTTTCTTTTAAAACAAAACTAACTTTATTTTAGATTATTAGAGCTTTTGTAGTAAGATGTAATGTTTGGTCACCTTGTTAAAGGGAAAAAAAATAAAAAATAACATTATAAGGTTGAAAATAAATAGTCATTCCATTTCTGGTCAAGTAAAACAAAATGAAAAGAAATCAACATTGTAAAACAAATACAGGAGGCTTTGTAAAGACCAATTCTTTCAAGCTAATTTAATTTCACAATCTGACAAAATACTGGACCTGCTAAAGTGGAAAAACTGATTGATATGATTGCCTTGAACTCTAGCAATTCAATTTTTTTGCAACATGTTATATGTACTAATAAAGCGAATACTCATTTTAGATACATGTTTGATGGTTTTGAATTTTTTTGTCAGAGCATTAATATTCAAAGAGTAGAAAAATCATTACCATAAGAAGGTAAACATTACAAATTATCCTTTTAACTAAGAAAATCTCTACAAATGGCATTCGCCCAAAGCTCTTGCTCAGTAATTCCCTAAAACACCATGACAGAAATGATATGCAAATCCCCACACAGAAGTGAAGAAACTGTGGTTTAGGAAGATTATTCTGTTCCAACTAATTAATAGCATTGCCACTGAGGTCTCTCTGAGTTCAGTGCTCAATCGTTTACAGTTTTTGGTGATAAAAATGTTTAAATAATCATATTTTAAAAACACTTAAACTAAAATTGACATTATTGCCATGCTCCCCATGAATTATATTTTTTTCAGATGTCAATACCAACTTCACTGTAAAAATTATCTTGAAATAAGCAGAACATTCACAACATCAACAACAAAACCAAGAACCTCATCAATTTGAATGAAGTTCAAAATATGTGAGACCTTTGCTCTAGACCCCTCTAACATTTTCACAGAAGGAATACGTTTTTTCTAATGGAAAAAAAACAGAATTAATTTTTTTCATACTTCTTTATGTGACTTTTATTACTATTAGCAGGAGCTCTGGTAGCATAGTGGCTAAGACACTTGCCTGCTAACCAGACGGCTGGCGGTTCAAACCCACCAGCCACTCCTCGGAAGGAAGGTTGGGCAATCCTACTTCCATAGTGATACTGCCTTGGAAACCCAAGGAGGGGTCGCTATGAGTCGGGGCCGACTTGACGGCACATAACAACAACAACATTACTATTAGCAAAAATCAGAAAACACAGAAATGAAAGATGTATGAAAAAGTAACTCACCTATCCAATTTTTCATTTAGATTAATGCCAAGTGGAAAGAAAAAGATGCAAACATATTAATGAGTTTGTACCTTGTAGGAGCACCAGCAGGCAAAATCAACTCCCCAGTCATGTAAATGGAGTTCAATATTTCCAACTGCATGTGCTAGGTCAAAGCCAACAAAACAACCCTGGGGAAGAACACAATGATACACTTTAGATTTGCTTAATGATTAGAAATAGTTAATACAAAAACATCTTTCAACATCCTGCTGTACCATAAATAAGATGCATACTTTAATGCAATGGTTCACAGGGTATGTGGAGCTCACAAGACTCAGAGGTCAAACAATTTTCATAATTCTAATACACAGTTCTTTGCCTTTTCCATTTGTTTGACATTTGCACTGATAGTACAAAAATAGTGAGGAGTAAAACTTTTACACCTTAGCACAAATTAAGGCAGTGATACCCAACTGTATTAGCAGTCACTGTATTATACAATGGACACATATAATACAATGACTCCCGGCCATTACTTTTAATCAAAAAAAGAAAGAAAGAAAAAAGAGCATTTTTCTTAAGAGTTTCCTTGATAAGTGTGTAAAAATGATTGATTTTTAAGTGCTCTCAACACCTTAATTCTCATATTTTTAATATCCTTTGTTGTTGTTGTTGTTAGGCGTTGTCCAGTCATCTCTGACTCACAGCGACCCTATGCACAGCAGAACAAAACACTGCCCGCTCCTGTGTCAGCCTCATGATCCTTCCTATACCTGAGCCGATCATTGTAGCCACTGTGTCTATCCATCTTTTTGAGGGCCTTTTTAATTACTTTGTAGGAAATATTTATCAAGTATCTGGCTGCATTCTGAAGTAGGATGGTTGTAGCAAACAAATGCACTTGTGCAATTATCTCAGTTTCAAGCTGAGTAGCATTTATACATGGAAGAGCAACTGAAAGGCTAAACCAAACCAAATTCCCTGCCATCAAGTAGATTCTGACTCCTAGCAACCCTATGGGATTTTCAAGGCTATAAATGTTTAGAGAAGCAGACTGCCTCATCTTTTTCCCACAGAACAACTGGTGGGTTCGAACCACCAAATTTTTGGTTAGCAGCCAAATGCCTTAACCACTGCACCACTGGAGATTCTTAATTGATAGACACACAATGATAATTCAAACTTGAACATTTGACGGACATTCTTTCAAAAACTAAGTAATTCTAGTTACTTCTAAGAATACAACTTATGTTTGTTCCTAATAGTAAAATTAGAATTTCCAAGAGAAAATTATACTTTTGGAAAATTTATATCCACTTCTATGAATATGATAACTTCCCAAGACCATTCCTAGACTACAGGTGAATTTGGCAGTGATATTAGCAAATATGATATTTATATCATATACGAAATGTGTCAATATTTGGAAGATACGTGTAACTCAATGAACCAAAAATCATCAATTGCTCATAAAGCAAGTTTAAATTGAAGCTGAAAAAAATTAAAACAATTTCACAGGAATCAAAATAGGACTTTAAGTATATCCCACCTGAATTTAGAGACCATCTGAAGGAGAGATTTGATGCACTGAACACCAATGACTGAAGACCACACTAATTGCAAGATGACATCAAGGACTTCATACATGAAGATAGCAAAAGGTCATTAAAAAGACAGGAAACAAGGAAAAGACCAAAATGGATGTCAGAAGAGACTCTGAAATGTGCCCTTGAACAGAGAGTAGCTAAAGAGAATGGAAGCAATTATGAAATAAAAGAGCTAAACAAAAGATTTCAAGGGCAGTGCAAAAGGGTCAAAGAAGTGACATCTTCTAACCTCCTCTAACTACACAAGAGGAGAACAGAATCATGATTAGTAGCCCAATACCTGCTCCTATGAAGCCAGACATGCTGCCACCCTTCAGCCCTCTTACTAACCTTGACAACAACCTTTCCTCCCGTGACACCCACCACCTCTCTGCTGGGTTTGATAATTTGCTGCAGTGGCCACACAGAACTCACAGATTATGGGGTTTATTAAGTAAACTACAGGCTACAATTGAAGTTTAGGAACATGCTCAGTCTCTCTCAGCTGGCCATTTCACAGCTGGTCATCTCTCAGCCAACAGTCTCTCTCAGTCACTCTCCATAGCAAATGTCTCTCTCAGCAGTGCATGTCTCTCACATCTCTCTCTCAGCAGCATGTCTCTCTCATATCTCTCAGCAGCATATTTCTCTCAGCAGCAAGTCTTTCTCAGCCAGCAGTCAGAGAGACTCCTTCTGACTTTAGAAGGGCTCCTTTTTAGCCTGGTAGAATGGCCAAACTAACCAATCCCAACATCAGAATTCTATACACCTGAGAGAGAGCAAACTTTCCAGAAGATTGCTTCATGCTGGTTCAACAGAAATATACCAGGTGGTTAACTTTAACAATCAGCTACTCAGATGCTCAAGACAAAGTGAGGGTTACAAAGATTATGGCTAGAAAAGCCATATCAGGTAATTTACTACACCACAGGCAGCTTGAGAAGACAAAGTATTATAATGAAATGTGCAAAAACCTGGAGTTAGAAAACTAAAAGGAAAGATTATGCCCAGCATTTCTCAAGATGAAAGAACTGAAGAAAAATTAAAGCCTCAAATGGTAATACCAAAGGCTTCTGTGGGAAAAACATATATAAGAAGCATCAAAAGAAGATGGAGTGAAGAGACAGAGTCACTGTACCAAAAAGAATTGGTCAACTTTCAATCATTTTAGGAGGTAGCACATGATCAAGATCCAATGATATTGAAGGAAGAAGTCCAAGCTGCAGTGAAGGAACTGGCAAAAAACAAGGCCCCAGGAATTGATGGAAAATCCATTGGGATGTTTCAACAAACAGATTCAGCACTGGAGGCACTTACTTGGTTATGCCCCAAAATTTGGCAGACAGTTATTAAGCTAACAGACTGGAAGAGATCCATGTTTGAACCGATTCCAAAGAAAGGTGATCCAAAACAATGTGGAAATTATCCAACCATATTATTAATATCATGCATAAGTAAAATTTTCCTGAAAATAACTCAAAAATTGTTGCAGCAGTGTATTGAGAGGGAACTTCCAGAAATTCAAGGCAGATTCAGAAGAGGGCATGAAATGACAGATATTGCCAGTGTCAGATGGATTTTGGCTGAAAGCAAAGAACACCAGAAAGATGTTAACCTGTGTTTTATTGACTATGCAAAGGCATGCAGCTGGGTGGATCATAACAAATTATGGATAACATTGTGAAGAATGGGAATTCTCGAACACTTAATTGTTCTCATGAGGTACTTGTACATAGACCAAGAGGCTCTTGTTTGAACGGAACAAGGGGATACTGCATGGTTTAAAATCAGGAAGGGTGGTGTATCCTTTCATCATTCTTAGCCACTCTGTATGCTGAGCAAATAATCTGAGAATCTGGACTATGTGATGAAGAACACAGCATCAGTATTGGAGGAACACTGATTAACAACCTGAGATATGCAGATGACACAATCTTGCTTGCTGTAAGTGAAGAAGGCTTGAAGTGCTTACTGATGAAGATCAAAGACTGCAGTCTTTAGTAGGGATTATACCTCAACATAAAGAAAACAAAAGTCCTCACAGCTGTGCCAATAAGCAACATCACAATAGGTTGTGAAAAGATTGAAGTTGTCAAAGATTTTAATTCACTTGGATCCACAATCAAGACCTATGGAAACAGTAGTCAAGAAAATGGGTGACATACTGTGCTGGGCAAATCTGCTGCAAAATAACTCTTTACAGTGTGAAAGAGCAAAGATGAAGACTAAGACTTTGAAGACTAAGTGCACATGACCCAAGCCATGGTATTTTCAATCACCTCATATGCATGTGAAAGCTGGACAAGGAATAAGGAAGACAGAAGAAAAACTGATGTCTTTGAATTGTGGTGTTAGGGAAGAACCCTGAAAATACTGCAGACTGCTGGAAGAATGAACAAATCTGTTTCAGAAGAACTCCAGTCAGAATGTTCCTTAGAAGCAAAAATGGCTAGCCTTTGTCTGACTTACTTTAGTCTTGATGTCAGAAGGGACCAACCAACCAACCAAATAAAAACCAAAAACAAACTGACTGCCATTGAGTCAATTCCATTGACTCATAGCAGCCCCTATTGTGATTCCAAGGCAGTAAATCTTTACAGAAGTAGATTGCCTCATCTTCCTTCCTTGGAGCAGCTGGTGGGTTTGAACCATCAACTTTCTGGTTAGCAATCAAATCCAAATGACTTATCCACTATGCCACCCGGGAGCTCTGGTAGCGTAGTGCTTAAGACACTTGACTGCTAACCAGAAAGATGGTGGTTCAAACCCACCAGCCACTCCTTGGAAGGAATGTTGGGCAATCTCCGTAGTGATACCGCCTCGGAAACCCAAGGAGGGGTCACTATGAGTATAGTCCGAGTCGACGGCACATGACAACAACAACAACACTAAGCCACCCAGAGCTCCTTCTGCACCACACAGGGACCTAGTTATTACTTCAGTCCCTCTTAGTTCCTATGTTGTCAGAATAAGATTATCTCTCCATGTTCAGTGCAATTCTGTGTTTAAAGATGCAGATTTTTGAGTCAGTAATGTTCTTTTATGTGAGCCCAGTGTTATATCTGGTACTCATTTTTTTTTTTTTTTAAAGGGTTTCTGACCAATGCCAAAATACCAGTGATAGAGAAAAAAAAATCATTTTGGTAGATATGTTTGAAATTATTTTTGACTTTACACAGTCTTCTCCACACATACTGACTTTAGACTCTAACAGACTCTTAAGATTTAACTCTGTTCTGTCATCCTGAGTTATTGTTACGTGGATTCAAGTGTTTTGTATTCTGTCTAGTAAAATTCACACTGTTTCACTGTAGAAACCAAGCTTCTGTTTCTACTAAATTCCCAGAAGAATGACCTGGAACAGGATAATATGAAACATATTATCCAAGTTACATCCAAGTAGTAGCTTTCAAATTTAATGACTTAACATCAAAATCACTTAAGTTAATGCATTTAGAAATGTTAAAATTGTACTTAGATATAACAGTGATTCATTCCACATTAAGACAAATTTGTACATGAAAATTAATTAGAAAGAGGAAAAACTCATCTTAAATGAGGGTGATAGCTCATTTTGAAAAACAGTCACCTCTGGATTCTTCTATTGTCAGTTTACTAAAAGCATGTATAACAATTACATCCCCCAAACTTTAGATTTCCTATAAATTTGAAGGAACACATCTATTATCCGAAGTTAAGTTTTCCTATAATAAATGTAGCAGGACTAGTTTTAGAAATATTACAACACCTTGTAAGATAAATTTGGTACGGTTAGATAAATAAATCAACACTGTGATGACAGGCATTTTTCCTAGAGCAATGGGATGCGAATTGTGACCTATTTTTATAAATAAAGTTTTATTGGAAAAAAAAGGCTCCTTTGTCTCTAGTTGCTATCACGTGGCAGTAACAAAATTGAGTAGTTACAACAGAATCTTTATGGCACTCAAAACCTACAATATTTACTATCTGGCCTGTTACACAGCAAAATAATATGTAAAAGTGTCAATTAATTCTTTACTAATTATAAATGTGACTACATTTTACAAAAGAAGTGTTCTTATCAGTAATATATAAATGAGTTTTTTTCTGTGTGTGCAGTGTGGATTTGTGCTTTTTTCCTAGCAAAAAAAATGAACAATGAATGTCATAAGACTAAGACAGATGGTAATATAAATTTGGGGGGTTATAGGAAAGAAATACAATTAGTTCTTACAAAAATGTAGAGGTTATAAACTGAATTGCAGAATAATGTTTATGTTTCATAGATACACATACACATTTGTTTACTTTGTAAGATACACTCTTCATATTGAAATCTCAGTAGGAGTAAACAGGTATTCTGAATTTGAAACTCTCTTTTCTCTCACCAACATCTCTAATTAAAACAATGACTTTTATGAAGCAGTTTTTACATCTCATCTTTTTATGATATGTTTTTATAACTCAACTTCACTTACAAAACTCTATACATAGAAGAAGCAGCACTTTCATTTTATTATTAATTATTTGTAAAGAATGGCACATTGAAGAAACCACAAAACTCCACATACTATATATATCCTGTTATTAGTTATTTTGAGTGGTCAGATCTATGGCACCACATCAAAAATTGCTTGTGGTTTCTACAATATGTTTTAGTGCATGTAAAATTCTTTTCCCATGGATAACAGAAAACATAAATTATTAGTGACTGTTTTGAGAGAAGGACCACAAGATAGGAACTTGAATGGAGAGTTCCATAAAATTATTTTACATAAGTACCACTAGATGGCAGCATTTTAAAAATAAAGAAAATAAGTCCCCATAACCTCTACAACCATCCAGTTAAACAATTTTCATTATTTTACCTCTAAGAGTAACTAACATGATATTAATAGGTGAAAACATAAATTCAAAACTTGATTGCCTGCTTTATCCAATTTGTAAGAAACAAAATATTTGCAACAGATTTTTAATCAAAATTGTTGTTGTTATGTGCCGTGGAGTTGGACCTGACTCATAGCGACCCCTCCTTGGGTTTCCGAGGCAGTATCACTACGGAAGTAGTTTGCCCCATCTCCCTCCGAGGAGTGGCTGGAGGGTTTGAACCGCCAGCCTGCTGCTTAGCAGTCAAGTGCCTTGGGAAAAATTACTCATAGGAAATAACATTCATAGTAACACAACCACACAACAGCACAGCAGTGTTCAGTCACCACCTCATTTTCTTTAGTCAAATCCCCAAAATATTGCAGTAGTCTTCTAACTACTCGGAACTCCTCTAGTGAATTCCCTATGCTATCACTAGAGTGAATTTTCTAAATCACATGTCTGATTATAAGACTCACTGATGCCCTTTGCAGATCCCCCATTAACTTTGGAACAAAACCCATACTCCTTGCCACAGCTCTTAAAGACCTTTATGAGCTAGTCTCTTCCAGAGCTCCTGTCTCAGGTACCCCATGTCTACACAGCTCCGTTTACATAAGTACTTCCCTTTCACTGGGATATTCTTTCTCACCCATTTGCTTGACTCATTCAGATTTGGATTACAAAATGACTTGCATAAGAAGATTCTTTTGCCCAACTGTAATGGTTAATCTGGAAGGTCTGGTGGCGTGGTGCCCAAGGCGTCTGACTACTAACCAGAAGGCTCGCGGTTCAAACCCACCAGCCACTCCTTGGAGGGAAGATTGGGCAATCTCCTTCAGTAGTGATACTACCTCAGAAACCCAAGGAAGAGTCGCTATGAGACAGATCCGACTCAAGGGCAGTGAGTTTGGTTTTATTTATTTATTTTTTTTGAATGATTAATCTCATATATTGCAGCTCAATGGGTTTATCTTTATATATGGTCTTTCTGGCTGTGGTCTTATAATTCCCACAAAATGGCTGGCTGAAACTATGCAAATAAGGTGCCTGTGACTCTCCAAGGGGATCCTCCCACAGTTTGAGGGAGGATCTCACCACCATCAAGAAAAGCCCAGAGTGCAGCAAATCCTTTAGACTCAGGGTCCCTGCACTGAGAACTTCTTAACAACAGCAGAAAGAAAGCTGTAACACTGAAGAGCTGTAACACGGAGCCAGCAGTGGCACAGGACCAGCAGACGACTATAGTAGGTTGGCTGAGCCACAGAGTGAGAGAACTGTGTGCGTTCCAGCAGGAGGCTTCCTGGTGGAGTGGGGGTGCCTCCAGGCACTGACTGATGAGCTAAAGAGCTGTAACATTTGCCAGAGCAGGGGAGAGACCTGACTTAAGCAGAACTTGGTGGCTGAGAAGAAGCGTTCCCATATCCTGAGTTGTTCCTGTTATTTCCAAGTTGATCCTGATCCTGAATCATAACCTGTTACTTCCCTATTGGAAAAATGGGGAATTATTCAAGTACCTCATGGAAGCAAGTGTTTACACACCTTTAGTATTTTATTATTTTAACAAGCCACCCAGGGTACCAATGCATACCAGTTCAGTTCAGCCTTGTGTTCTACCACAAAAGTATTATCTTTTATAATCCTGAATTGTAACTTATAACTTCCCTGATGAATTAGACCATGTGACTCAATGATTAAGCACTCTTCTGCTAGATGGAAAGATGAGCAGTTCAAACTCATCATCTGCTCCATGACAGAAAGATGTGCAGTATGTTTTCATAAAGATCATAGCCTTTGAAACCCTACGGGACTAAACAGCAATAGCAATGGGTAGGTACTTCCCTAATGGTCCCCATACTTGTGAGTATGGTCGGTGAGTTCTGTGTGGTCAATGCAACAAATTATCCAACCCAGAAGAGAAGTAGAGGATGCTATGTGTGGGGCAGCTGGTGTTACAACTGGTGAAAAGGTAGAGTCAGGTATGTCTGACCTCCACCTCACAGGAATCAGTTTTAGGCTAATCATGATTATCCTCAAATCTTGTGAAGTTGAGGACCTCTGACACTAAAATGTGTGAACTTGGCTAGGCTACAGTGTTCAGTTGTTTGGTCAAACACTAGTCAAGATATTGCTTTGAAGGTATTTTATCGATATAATTAATATTTACTATTAGTTGACCCAAGGTCAAGCAGATTACCCTCAACAAAGCAGTCTGCATTAATTAGTTGAAGGCTTTAAGAGCAAAAAACTGGGTGTGTGAGATAAGAGAAATTTTACTTCAAAACAACATAGATTCAAACCCAGAGTTTCCAGGCTGTCACTTGACCTACAGATTTTTGACTTGCCAACCCCCACAATCACGTGAGCCAATTTCTTCCTCTTTCTCCTTAGATATAGTTAGAGAGATAACTCCTATTTGTTCTCTTTTTGTGGAGAATACACCTAATACACCAACCCTGTCCTTTTTCTTATGCTATATATCTCTCTTGTAACAATTATCTGATATTATTGTCTTCTGTTCTCACCCAATATGGACTCCTCACATAATTGCTGAGTAAATAAGTAAATGAAAGAACAAATAATTAAACCCATACAATTGTCAATAAATGTTTCCTAAGCTGACTTTAAATTGTGTAAGAATATTATTTAAGATTCTTTGTTTCTGTTAATAATTTATGGTATGTGCTATTTATTTAGACTTAGCATCTTTTGAAATCAAATATTCAGACAAATAACAGCAGTTTAAAATGTTCAAAATCCATCTAAATAAAACAAGGAGTCTCAGGTGTTTTTGTCCTTACTTTCATCACTAGCATGATAACAAGAATTTTGCTATCCAATGGAGTAATATGAAACACATGCCTGTGTTGGAATTTCCAGGCAAAGAGCTAGTTCACTGCCTTTCAATAGTCATTCATTATCTGTCTATTTATTAAAATGAAGCATGCATTGGTATAGCTTATTTTTTTTCCTAGTAGCATTAACATCCTGATAATTTTATTGATTCATTTTATAACATACTGGCTTTGGACTGATCATTATTTTTTCTTTATCAAAATAATCCTATGAATTACAAAGATCATCAACAAGTAGCAGATTTGGTGTGAAAGAATAGCAATTATACGAGATAAAATTTTGTGGTAGTACAGAGGGCTGATATTGAACTGGTACGTATTGGTACTTGCTGGAATGTTGTTAAAATAATACAATACTTAAAGTATGTAAACAACTACTTCCATTGTTCCAGCCCTCATGGTCCCTGGGAAATGTGTACAGAGGGTGTCTGCCAGCTAGCCTATGGCCTTTCATGCAGTCCAGCCTCTGCTAGTTCCCTGGTCAGTGCTGGCCCCAACTCCTATAGATAAGATTATGCCCTTGGAAGTGGCATTAGCATCATGGAGGATGAATTTCAAATGTCTCTTTGTTCATTCAGGGCTAGAGATGAATACTAGCCTGCATTCCCATGGAGTGACCTTCTTGTGATTGTTTATAAGACTTTTTTATGTCAGACCAATTAATTCTTTAAATTATTCTGAATATCAATCCTGTCTTGATAAAAAAGTAATAGGAGACAATCCAAGAACTAGAATGTTACAAATTTTATAGCAATCATCTGGGCAATATTACCTTAAAAAGAAAAAGTGTAATAGGAAACTTGAGGCTAGTGAGCAAAAAAAAAGAAAAATATATAAGGGTATGCATCCATTGGTCAACTCTACATAGGTGGTAGATGGATTAACAATAATAGATTGACTAGTTAACTCTCATCTTGAGATTTCCCAAAACTCAAAAAAATTCACTGCCATCTAGTTGATTCTGATTCACAGAACCTCACTGGGTTTTCAAGGCAGTAATCTTTATGAAAGTAGATTACCCCACTGTTGAAGCCGCTAGTGGGTTTGAACTGCCAGCCTTCTGATTAGCAGTCAAATATCTTAGGCACTACACTAACAGAGATCCATAAGATTTCCCAAAGAGTTTCAGTTTTACAAAGTGGCAAAATAGTATTAGGGGACAATAGGAATGGAAAGGAGGTGGATGAGAGTTGATAAGGTGTGTTTGTTGCCATGGTCTTGGAACATTTGACTTTCAAAAAGTCTTTCAAGTGCTATGATTCAAAAGCATATATAGATGCAAAGATAAACATGAATTTAAAAAATTAAAAATTAAGTTTTTAGGAGGAGTTCCAGTAACATGGTGGAATAAGCAGACAAACTACACACACTCTCTTCAATAAAGAAAAGAGGAATTAACACAGACACAGAAGATAATCCTGGAGCCCTGAGCTTTGAAAGGAAGGATATGGAAGTGGACTAAACTCCAACTAGTAGAAGAACCTGCATGAAAACAGCAAAAAGGAGACATACAGAGCTGCAGACTGTCAACGATCCTGATGGCACAGTTTGGATATTGCCAAGTGGTGTTAGGACCTAAGAATTAACCTAAAAATCATCCTACTAGCCAGAGCCAGCAGAGAGGACTGCACCGGTGGCTGGTGAATAAAAAGGGAAATAGCGAAGAAGGAAACAAACTGACCTGTGAAATTTGGCTGTCTGGAGGATGCAGCCATTTGGAATGTTTACAAATTATTTGACCATTTTGGATATTTAAAGTGACAGTGCTCTCTCATATTCTAGGGACCCAAGAATAGGCTCTACTTTCTGGGGACAGCAAGGAGACACCAGACAATGAGGACTAGAAAGGTACTATATTCCCCTTGTTACTCTTATACCCTACACCCTCTTGGTGAATGGAGATGTGGCCATCCCTTGCTCCCACCCATCCTCTGGGATTGTAGGAATTTCATCCCAGTCTGTGTGCTCTAACGGAGCCTGGATGCCCTGCCCACCTCACTTGGATTTTTTTTTCTTCAGTTTGTTTGTTTTTGTCTGTTTCTGTTTTAAAATTATTTTATTTATTTATTTTTAACTATTATTCTTTCTTCTCCCCTTCCTAGGTTCTACTTTTCAGATTTTTCTCCTTTCCCTTTCCTGGCTCACCATTTTTTCTTTCTTGTGCTGCTCCCCATTCCTTGTTTTTCTTTTTGCATTTTTCCCCATTTTTTTTCTTCATTATTCTCCTACTGTACCTCCTTTCTCTTATTCACTCCTCCAGAGATATTTCCAGTTTTCCCCCCCTTTTTCTATTAATATTTTTTTGCTTTTTAACATATTTCTTTAAATATATTCTCTCATGCATTGTCTTTCTTTTTCTATTTCTTTTTTTTCTTTTTTCTCTTTTTTGGTGATTGTTCCTTTGTGTTTATGCAGTGTATGTTTTTGTGCTCTTGCTTTTACTTTTTTGATTATTGTTTTTGTATAACTGACTGGGAGACAGCAACCATGCAATTATGATCCAAACAAATCCACATCTTCTACAGCTCCACTGATTGATTGAGAGAGCCACTACTTCCTTCTGCATCAACTGGCCAATGATTTCGAACCACCAATAACAGCCTGACTCATCTTTAACTGCTCTTCACAGTTAACAGGCATCTATGCAGCCACTCTCATTCTCTATCACATCCACCAGAAGATAAGTGGTGAGTGCATAAGTGCTGCCACCTAGTAAATGGAGGAGCAATATATCCTGCTTATGCAGATACATTAAAAAAAGAAAAAGAAAACTTCAGGCAAATCACTCCAACATACAATCACCAATTAAATATGAATACTACACAAACTCACAATGTCTCAGAGGCAACAGACCTTCACAGTCTACACAAAGAAGCAGATCAGGCAGTAGAAACAACATGATAAATAATTCAAAAGAATTATATTTAAGGACCTTCAATGGATTGAGAGACAGATCAAGGAAAACACTGACAAAGTTAAGGAAAACACAGGAAAAACCCTAGAACAATTTTGGAAGACAGTATAAGAATAAAAGGACAAAATATATGAAAATTAGAAATGATACAAAATTACACATAGAAACCCAGAAGATTAATACTAAACTTTCAGAAATAGATAACACATTGAAAGGGCAAAGGAGTAGAATCAAATCTATGGGAGACAGAATTAATGAGATTGAAGACAAATACCTGAATACTTTTCTGGAAAGGGACCAATCAGAAAAAAGATCAAAACAAAATGAAGAATGCTTAAGATTCATGTTGGATAACATCAAAAAGAATAACCTATGTGTAATCAGAATTCTAGAACAGGAAGAGAAAAAAGAAAACCACTGGGCAAATTGTCCAAGATTTGTTGGAAGAGAACTTCCCTAATATGATGAAAGATGAGAATATATCCATTTAGGAAGTCCAGTGAATCCCAAACAGGATAGACCCCAGAAGAAAATAGCCAAAACATATCATCATCAAACTCACCAAAATCAAAGACAAAGAAAGAATCCTTAAAGCAGCATAGGAAAAATGAAAAGTTACTTACAAAATACAACCAATAAGAATAAGCTCTGATTTCACAGTAGAACTCATGCAGGAGAAAAGGCAATGGGATGGTATATATAAAACCCTAAAAGAGGAGAATTCTCAACCACAAATTATATACCCAGCAAAACTGTCCCTCAGATATGATGGTGAAATTAGGAGATTTCCAGATAAGCAGAAATTAAGGGAATTTGTTAAAACCAGGCCAGGCTTAGAAGTGATACTAAAGGGAGTCCTTTGAACAGAGAATCAATAATAGCAAAAAACAACTGACCATTAATACAAATGATGACATAACCCAGAAAGCAATACACTTATGGAAGTATCCAAAGGAAAATAAGCTTACAAGATTTTAAACAGGGAACCTGAGACATCAATTGGCAAATAAGGACAACTACTAAGCAAAAAGAGACAAAAATTAGTGTCGTTACAGAACTTCTAATTGGTGAGGCAGTCAAGAGAGTTGCCAGATAGAATGGACTGTTCTAAACTTGGATAAAATTATAAATCACAAGGTAACCTAAAAGAAAAATAAATGATAAATCTTTGCATCACAATAAAAAAGAAGAAAAGCACAAATATTTAGCAAATATTAAACCAACAGGGAGCTCTGGTAGCATAGTGGCTAAGACACTTGCCTGCTAACCAGACGGCTGGCGGTTTAAACCCACAAGCCACTCCTCGGAAGGAAGGTTGGGCAATCCTACTTCCGTAGTGATACTGCCTCGGAAACCCAAGGAGGGGTTGCTATGAGTCGGGTTTGACTCGACGGCACATAACAACATAACAACAAACCAACAAGAAATAAATGAAGGAAATAATAACATGATTCATAAACAAAATGAGCTCAGCACAGAAAATTATATGGCACAAAGAATTTAGGAACACCACAAAAGAACACACAACAAAATGAAAGCAAAAAATTCATACTTTTGATAATTATATCACAATAGATGTTTTATTTCAGTTGGAACTGAAATAAAAAGGATAATATCAGGATACTATGAAGAACTGTGTTGTTGTGTTGTTGTTAAGTGCCATCGAGTCGTTTCCGACTCATAGCGACCCCACACACAGCAGAAGGAAACACTGCCCGATCCCGCACCAGCCCCACAATCCCTGCTATACTTGAGCCCATCATTGCAGCCACCATGTCAATCCATCTCGTTGAAGGCCTCCCCCTCTTTCGTTGACCCTCCACCCTACCAAGCATGACATCTTTCTCCAGGGAATGGTCTCTTCTTACAACATGACCAAAATAGGTGAGACGAAGTCTGGCCATTCTTGCTTCCAAGGAGCATTCTGAAGAACTGTCCTCCAACAAATTTGAATTATACTGAATGTCAATGGATTAAGTGCACCACTCAAGATACGGAGAGTTGCAGACTGAATAAGAAAACATAACCCATCAATATGCTGTCTACAAGAGACACACCTTAGAGACAAAGACAAAAATAGACTAAAAAAATCAAAGTTGACTAAAAATCAAAGGTTGGAAAACATATATCAAGCAAATGGCAACCATAAAAGACCAGAAGTGGCAATATTAATTTCTGATCAAATTGACTTTAAGACAAAAACCACATGAGAGACAAGGAATGACATTACATAATGATTAAAGGATCAATTGAACAATAAGATATAACCATAATAAATACCTATGGACCAATTAAAGAGCCCCAAAATACATAAATCAGACTTTAACAGAATTGAAAAGACAAACAGATGACTCCACAGTTATGTGGGAGACTTTAATACACCACTTTCAATGAAAGATAGAACAACTGAAAAGAAACTCAACAAAGATGCAGAACAACTAAACAGTACAATCAACCAACTTGACCTTATAGACAACTACAGAGCACTTCACCTAACAACAGCACAATATACATTCTTTTCAAGTGCACGTGGAACATTTTCCGTGATAGACCATATGTTAAGCCATAAAACAAGCCTTAATAAATTTAGAAACACTGAAATACTGCAAGGCATCTTCTCCTATCACAATGCTGTCAAATTAGAATTCAGTAATAGGAAGATCAATGGAAAAAGAGCAAACACATAGAAACTGATCAAAACCCTCCTTAAGAAAGACTGGGTAAGGGAAGAAATAAAAAAAATGAACTTAAAAATTTGCTTGAATCAAATGAGAATGAAAACACAACATACCAAAATTTTTGGGACACAGCAAATGAAGTGATCAGAGGCCAATTTATAGCAATAAATGCACACATCAAAAAAGGAAAGAAAGAGCCAGCAAGAGACTGACATGAGAGATGGCAGGAGCAGAGCCCAGAGAATCGGCATGAGACAGCCATAGCCTTACCAGCCCACGAAGGAGAAAGCTTGATGTCTTTGGTTAGGCAGCTTACTGGAGGAGTGGGTTGCCTTCAGGCATTAATTGGTAGAAAAGAACCACATGAAATGGAGTAGCAGGTTGGCCAGCCCATGGAGCAAAAAAAAGCTGAGTGCTTTTTGGGCAGGGTTTTTCCTGCAGAGTGGGTTCTCTTCAGTATTAATCGGCAGAAGCTGAGAGACCAAGGAAATGGAAGCAGAGCTGCCTCAGCCTTAAGGGTAGGACCATGGCCTTTGTGGGTGGAATGATCACAGGCCCCTAGGTTTCAAAGAACCAGCCCTTCAACAATTTGGTTCTGGTGTGTGGGGCTGCTCGTTCATGTGAGCCAGTGGGATGGAGCCATAGCTGCTGCCCAAGAGTGAGGGGGCAGGGCTTCCATGCCCAAGAGGGAGAGGAACAGGGGCAGGGGGGTGAGGTTGTCATTCAGGAACTAGGGGACTAGAGCCACCCAGTAGAGGAGACCTGTACAGATACCACCCATTGAAGATCTGTACAGGTGCCAAGTTGACAATGGGTGGAATCGTGATGGTTATGTTTGTATGTCAACTTGGCTAGGCCTGATTGAGTGGCTGGGCAGGTGGATTTAGTATTCCCCACGATGAAACTGGTAATCAACTCTATGGTGGAATCTACTGGGAGCATCTGAGTAGCTGCCTTTGGGTATGTGGTCTGCTTCCTGTATATAAGCAGAAGCTTTGAGAATGGTCTCTAGCCTTTGGCACGCTTGGACCCTGCATGTAGCCGTGTCATTGCTCAGCAGCCTGCTATGCTCTTCCAACTTGGGACTTACAGTGGACTTAAGTTAATGACCTGCCATGCGGATTGGTAACATC
>NW_006921610.1:18955647-18969139 GCF_000298275.1 Orycteropus afer afer
CATCCCATTTGTGGTATATTTCTTGTCAGAGTGACACTAGGTAACCAGAACAACATAGAAACTGAACAAAACCCTCCTAAAGAAAGACGGGGTAAGGGAAGAAATAAAAAAATGAACTTAAAAATTTGCTTGAGTCAAGTGAGAATGAAAACACAACATACCAAAATCTTTGGGATACAGCAAACAACGTGATCAGAGGCCATTTTATAGCAATAAATGCACACATCAAAAAAGAAAGAGCCAACATCAACACCTTAAACCAACATCTCCAGCAATTAGAAAAAGAACAGCAAGAAAAGCCAATAGTCACTAGAAGAAAGGAAGTAATAAAGATTAGAGTAGAAATCAATGAAACAGAAAATAAACAATAGAAAAAAATCAACAAGACTAGAAGTTGGTTTTGTGAAAAGACTAATAAAACTGACAAACCACTGGCAAATTTAACAAAGGAAAAGAGGGAGAGAATACAAATAACATGAAAGAGAAACAAAATGGGTGACATCACAAGAGAACCTACTGAAATAAAAAGGATGTATCAGGATACTATGAAGAACTGTACTCCGACAAATTTGAAAATCTAGAAGAATTGGTGGTCAAATGATATCACATAAATAAAACAAAGGAAAAGAATCACATGATCATATCAATCAATGCAGACAAGGCATTTGATAAAATCCAACACTCATTCCTGATCAAAAGCCTCAGCAAAATAGGAATAGAAGTGATATTCCTCAACATAACAAAGGGCATATCTGCAAAACCAACAGCCAACATTATTCCCAATGGAGAGAGACTGAGGCCATTCCCCTTGAGAACAGGAATCAGACAAGTATGCCTTCTATCACCACTTCTATTCAACATTATGTTGGAAGTCCTAGCCAGAGCAATAAAGCAAGAAAAGGAAATCAAAGGCATCCAAATGGTAAGGACAAAGTCAAACTATCCCTATTTGCTGATGATATGATCCTATACCTAGAAAAACCAAGAGACTCTGTAAAAATCTACTGGAACTAATTGAGAGATTTAGCATTCTGGCAGGATATAAGATCAACATCCAAAAATCAGTTGGATTCCTCTACACCAGCAAAGAGATTGCTGAAAAAGAAATAAGGAAATCAATACCAATTACAATAACTACCAATACATACATACATACATACATACATAAAATGCTTGGGAATAAATCTTACCAGTGACACAAAAGACCTGTACAAAGAAAATTATAAAAGACTACTTTCAGAATCCATAAGAGATCTACATAATTGGAAGAACATACCATGCTCATGGATAGGAAGATTGAACATTGTGAAAATGTCAATATAAACCAAAGAATCTATACATTCAATGCAATTCCAATTCAGAGCCCATCAATATTCTTTAGGGATGTAGAAAAACCAATCACTAATTTCATATGGAAAGTAGAAAGACCTCAGATAAGCAAAGCACAATTGAAGAAGAACAAAGTAGGAGGTCTCACACTCCCAGATCTCAAAACCTACTATACAACACAGTAGTTAAATCTGCCTGGTATTGGTACAACACCATAGAATAATAGAATAGAATTGAGAACCCAGAAATTGATCCATTGACCTATGGTCAACTGATTTTTGATAAAGGGCTGAAATCCATTAAATGGGGAAAAGATTGTCTGTTTAACAAATGGTGCTGGAAAAACTGGATATCCATTTGTAGGAAAATGAAACAAGATCTGTACCTCATGCCATACACAGAAATTAACTCCAGATGGATCAAAGACTTAAATGTAAAACCTAAAACTATGAAATTCCTCAAGGAAAACTTAGGAGCAAATTCCCTTAATTTGTACCTAGTTTTTCCTTGTGGAACTTCATAATTGTAGGTTTCACATTTAGGTTGTTGATTCATCTGGAGTTAGTTTTTGTGTATGGTGTTCATGGGAGCTCTGTGGCATAGGGCCTAAGACATGTGACTGCTAACCAGAAGGCTGGTGGTTCAAACCCACCAGTCATTCCTCGGAAGGAAGATTGGGCAATCTATTTCTGTAGAGATACAAGCTTGGAAATTCAAGGAGAGGTCATTATTAGTCAGACTGATTTGATGGCAGTGAGTTTGGTTTGGTTTTAATATATGGCATAAACAGACTATCAAGCATAACGCAAAATGCACAAACAGCAGAAGATAAACTAGATGAATGGGACCTTCTAAAAATTAAATTCTTATGTTCTTTCAAAGACTTCTCAAAAGAGTAAAAAGAGAACCTACAGTTTGGGAAAAAATATTTGGCAACAACATATCTGACAAGGGATTTATCTCTAAAATTTAGAGAAAACTCCAACACCTAAACAACAAAAACACAAATAATCCAATCAAAAAATGGGCAGAAGACATCAATAGCCACTTCACTAAAGAGGACATTCAGGCAGCCAACAAACACTTGAAGAAATGTTCATGGTCATTAGCCATTAGAGAGATGGAAATCAAAACAAAAATGAGATACTATCTTGCCTCAGCACAAATAGCAAAGTTCAACAAGGCAGAAAATAACAAATGCTGGCAAGAATGTGGACAGATTGTGACTCTCACACACTGCTGGTGGGACTGTCAAATGATAACAACCACTGTGGAAAGCAGTATGGTGATTCTTGAAAAAGTTGGAGTTAGAAATACCTTTTGACCCAGCAATCCCATTACTACGTATATACTCTAAAGCAGTGAGAGCCAGGACAAGAACAGATACATGCATGTCCATGTTCTTCGCAGCACTATTTACAGTTGCAAAAAGATGGAAGCAACCTAGGTGCCCATCAACAGAATATACACAATGGAATACTATGCAACCCTAAAGAATAACACAGAATCTGCAAAACACCGCATAACATGGGTGAATTTGGAGGACATTATTCTGAGTGAAATAAGTCAATCACAGAATGACAAATATTATATTAGTCCCTTATTGTAAACAGCCAAGGAAAGGTTTATATATGGAAGAAAATTGTCTTTGTTGGTTACCAGGGGTAGGAGGGGAGGGGAGGGAACACTGCTAGATAGGTAGACACAAGAATTGATTTGGGTGAAGTGAAGAGTAATGTACCAAATGTGAGTGATCAATATGGTAGCATTGAGGAAAAGGAAGACAGAGAGAGGTACATGGAAGGTACAGACAACAGTGATGAACTCCTTTGCCTGTACAGTACTGCATTGTCAGTGATGACAAACACTGATTTGTGGGTGGATATATGGGTGGACAGGCTAAACTATTAGGTATGTCTGCAGGAGGTAGTATGCTCATGCCTATGTATAGGGTTGGCAGACAATGTTTCTACAAGTGTATTTGTGTGTTCTGTAAGAATTTCTAGATATATAATAGAGCTGATGAGGTCCATGCTTGTAGTCACTTCTTGGCCACAGCAAACTACCCAGAGGGAGCAAGTAGTTGGACCTGTGGGCATGGGACCATGGTCAAAGGGGACATCGAGGTCAATTGGCATAACATACTACACAAAAGCATTGGTTCATGTCCTACTTTGGTGAGTAGTGACTGGGATCTTAAAAGCTTGCAAGCAGCCATCTAGATGCAATGATGGGTCTCTCCTCATGCAGAGTAAAGAAGAATGAAGAAAAACAGATACATGAGAAATATTAGTCCAAGCAATTGGTTCACCATGTGATCCTCAGCCTATACGACTATGAGACCAGAAGAACTAGATGGTGCCTGGCTATCATGTCAACCACTTGGAGGGGGATCTATGTAGGAGATCCTGGATAGAGTGAGAGAACAATGTGCAACAACTCAAAATTATTAAAAAAAAAAAAAAAGGGGACCAGGTTTGCTGGTCTGATAGAGCCTGGTGGAACCCCTGAGACTATGGCCCTTAGCTCCCTTCAAGTCTGGAATTGAACCCACTCCGGTGGATTCCAGCCAAACAAAAGACAGGCACGTGAGCTGAACATTTACATTAGGTAGATACACTCCTTGGAGAGATCAGTTATGGGAGAATAGAAGGGCTGTCTATGTACTGGGAGACAGCTTAGAGGGTAGAAGTGCATGGGAGGGAAGTACACAGAGAAGAGGTAACTATGGGAGGAAGTGGGAAGACATTTTTTGCACTGTGGGAAATTGCCCACAATTTCATGTCATGAGACAAAGTGTATGTGAACTGCTGTATGGAAAATGAATTTGCTCTGTAAACTTTCACCCAAATCACAATAAAATTTTTTTAAAAAAATCAATGTTTTCGAACTCTGAAAATACTTCCTTCCTTTCAACCTAAATATACAATGGCCCTCAAAAATTCCTCACTTTTTCTTTTTCATGCATATTGCTGTGGTAATGAGAATGAGGTAAGCAATGTCTTTTGTATTATGTTTACTCTGTTTTACTCTTAATAAGTTATATATATCACTATTTCCATTCAAAATTATTTAATATATCTATTTCTAATGTTTCTGATTATTTCTAAGGTTTCATTTATTTATAAATTATTTGATAAAATTAATAGCTTTTTACTACTGAAACATAAAGTAAAATTAAATAAGCAAAAAATGAAAGGAACATGACATAGTCTTACAAGTGAAGTTATAGGGGAATATTTTATTAACCTGGTAGCATGGCAACAAAATCAAGGCTTAAAATTTTCTGTAGGCAGAATCTGGATGCCACTCCAAGTTTGTAGGCCTAAACTTCTCATAGGTAATATATGGGATTTGATAGTAAATGATCAGCAAATATATTGAAGAAAAATAAATGCACACAATATTCCGTCCAATAAACTAGCCATTTTATAGTCAATTCCAAATAATTATATGAAGTTCAACAGATATCGAAACAAGAAAAAATAGGAATAAAGATAAGATTTCATCCTCGATCATATACTGAATTATACTGAAATTAAGATCTAATAATTCAAATGTATCTCTTATCAAGATATCATTTTAAGATGAAAGTATTTTAAAGAAGGGCAGTAATCAGAAACAACTCTTACCAAGCATGATAAACCAATAAAAAAAACTATCATTATATTAAAGTGATTGATGGTATTTATATGCATAAAAACAAAACAAAACAAAACAAAAAAACCTCACTGCCTTTGAGTCAGATCTTACTCATAGCGACCTCTCCTTGGGTTACCAAGGCACTATATCTACAGAAGTAAATTGCCCAATCTTCCTTCTGAGGAGTGGTTAATGGGTTTGAACCACCAGCCTTCTGGTTAGCAGCCAAATGCCTTGGCTACTATGCCACCAGAGCTCCTATTTATGTGTATAATGAGGAGATAATAATTCTTGATAATATGAAAAGTGCTCAATATATGAGCAATCATTCATATGGGCAGATGTTACTGAGTTAGGAGCAGCAAATATATTTTTGAGTTTCCAGAGTTTTCAGAAAGCATAATTTTGAAAGATAAGAAGCTCAGTAAAGACGTAATTTGAATCAAGAGTCTTGCACAAGAAAGAGTGTGCATGGAATTCTAGGGTCTCATAGAATTAGAAAATGAGTGCTTTCAATCTGGAATCAGAATAAATCATAAAAGAACATTTTTACTTGGTAATTTAAAAACCTTGGCTTGGATTCAAGAGTAAGCTAAAAAATGAAAATGAAAATAATTCTGAAGGTATCATCTATTTGTCAATTTATGCAAATCAGACTAATACAGAATCCCAATTTTATTACTAAATTATAGCAAATGCCACCACCCACCCATCTATCAGTTTGTCGTACTGTGGTGGCTTGCATGTTCCCATTATGTTGGAAGCTATGTTACCAATACTTCAAATACCATCAGAGTCACCCATTATAACAGGTTTCAGGGAAGTTTCCAAACTAAGGCAAACTAAGAAGAAAGACCTGGGGTGAAATACTTCTGAAAATTAACCAATGGAAAACATTAAGTTCCCAATGGAACAATCACTGTCCAACTTGATTTTTTTGGACACACCATCAGAAGGGCTCAATCACTAGTGGGGAACATCAGATTTGAAATAGAGAACCAATAAGGCATGGACTCAAATATGTTGGTTATTGGGAAGATGATGGAGGACCAGGCGACCTTTTTTTTCTGTTGTGTTTAAGATTGCTGTAAGTCAAAGACAACTCAACGGCAGATAAAAGCATACTAAATGGGTATAAAAGTATCAATATATAAATAAGTATATCTTAATATTATTTTAATTAATTATATTAATAGTAATATTAATATTTCCAAAAATGCAATAGCTTATACCTATATTCACTGCTGTCAAGGTGATTTGACTCATAGCAACCCCTCCTTGGGTTCCTGAGGCAGTATTTCTACAGAAGTAGATTGCCCAATTTACCTTCCAAGGAGTGGCTGGTGGCTTGAACCGCCAGCCTCAGGTTAGCAGTCAAATGCCTTAGGCACTATGTCACCAGAACTCCTATACCTACGTTGTTGTTGTTATTGTTGTTTGCCATCGAGTCAGCCCCGACTCATAGCGACCCCTCCTTGGGTTTCCGAGGCAGTATCACTACAGAAGTAGGAATGCCCAACCTTCCTTCCGAGGAGTGGCTGGTGGGTTTGAACCGCCAGCCTTCTGGTTAGCAGTCAAGTGCCTTAGGCACTATGCTACCAGACCTCCCATACCTATATTTACCCTAAAATAAAATATGAAAGAAATTTCTCATTGGAAAAGTAAAGTGACAGGAGATGGAATTTTGAGGAGAAAAGGATGGGTACGAACAAGCCAAAGAACTTGTCTTTGAATGAAAACCCAAGATTCTTGAATAGGGTGGTGAAATTTTACTCATATGTTGGAGATTTTCAAGTTACTGCATTTTTGGAGGCCTTCCAGAACTCCATTTATGTTATAGACATGAAAGCCTTTACTAATTACTTTTAGTTTAAGTTCCAGAACTGTCCCAGCAACATGATCTTCATAGTTATCCAGGTTCTCTATGGGGAAATTATATGATTAGCTGCCAGGAGGAAATGATGGCTTCTGAATTTTAGTGCAAATACAACTCCTAAACTACCTGAATGTTCTTCTTGAACCAATTCACATTATATGGTTTTGATCCAACCTTAAGGTAAAATGAAATGAAGCATGCATAGGTATGCTTTTTTTGACGTATTATATTGGGTCGTTTTGCTTTTTGTTAAATTATGCTTTAATAGATTTGTGCATACCTATGTCTAGCACTGAACACAGTCAAAACAATCATCTATTTCTATATCATTAAATCCCATCTCTTTACTTTGTTGTTATTTTTTTTTTTTAATCTTTCTTGATCTTTATAAACACACACACACACACACACACACATATAGGAGCTCTAGTAGTGTACTGTCTAAGGCATTTGACTGCTAACCAGAAGGCTGGCAGTTCAAACCCAACAGCCACTCCTCGGGAGGAAGGTTTGGTAATCTACTTCTGTAGTGATACTGCCTCAGAAACCCAAGGAGGGGTTGCTGTGAGTCAGGTCCAACTCGACAGTACATAACAACATGTATATACACACATGCATATATGTATACACACGCACATATACGCATGTATAAATACACATGTGTATATATTTATGTACTTTTTTTTAATCCCCAAAACTGACATAAAGTGAGAGGTCAGTATGCATATGAAGCAATGAAGTCTCTCAAGAGCACAGTGTAACTTAGCTACCCAGATTTCAGGGCACTTCCTAATAGAATTCTCTCTGGTAAGATTTAGATTGTTGTTGTTATGTGCCGTTGAGTCAGACCCGACTCATAGCGACCCCTCCTTGGGTTTCTGAGGCAGTATCACTATGGAAGTAGATTGCCCCATCTTCCTTCAGAGGAGTTGCTGGTGGGTTTGAACCGCCAGCCCTCTGGTTAGCAGTCCAGTGCCTTAGGCAGTATGCTACCAGAGATTAGTAACTCCAAAAGCCTTGAAGAAATACTGATGGAAGTGACAATAAGGCCATTGTTGCTGGGAGGTGTTACCAATTGAATCATTGCCTGAAAGACACATTAGAGGGAGGTATGGAAGGACAGTGACTTGGAACCTATTTTAGACTAGTTGGGAGGAGCGACTGAAAGGTTCTAAGGTAGGCACTGCTAAGTCAAGCATTTAGCAGAGTCTTATTAGGCAAGATCTTATAATTCCCAGTCTTGATATCTAGGGATAAAGTAGTATTTGTTGGTTTGCAATATTCCCTGAATGGAAAAGATAATTACATCAACTATAGAGATGGGGGTCTCATATTCACAAGAAAAGAAATGACCACAAAAGGAGGATTATGTATGTTTCTAAGACTTTTATAAATTTCGAGGCATCTTTGCAATTAAAATTATATAAACAAGATTGTTGTTGTTGTTGTTGTTATTTTTCTTATGTGCCGTCGAGTCAGACCCAACTCATAGCCACCCCTCCTTGGGTTTCCCAGGCAATATCACTGCGTAAGTAGATTGCCCAACCTTCCTTCCGAGGAGTGGCTGGTGGGTTTGAACTGCAAGCCTTCTGGTTAACAGTCAAGTGCCTTATGCACTAGGCTACCAGAGCTCCTAAACAAGATTAGTTTACATATATAAAAATAAACAATGTGATAAGAGTAAAAAAGAGTGCTTTGGTTTCAGCCATAAGCGGCCTCCGATTCTGGCTTTTACAGACAGGCTGGCTAAATTGCCTTTGGCAAGTGCCTAACCCTTCTTAGGCTCAGTATCCTTGACAGAGTCATGGTGAAAGCTTATTGTTAGGGATGTTGGGAGTGCCAGAGAAAGTACATGTCAAGTGCCTAAT
Source organism: Orycteropus afer afer (assembly GCF_000298275.1). Lineage (NCBI taxonomy): Eukaryota > Metazoa > Chordata > Mammalia > Tubulidentata > Orycteropodidae > Orycteropus > Orycteropus afer. Next base: position 18,964,363 of record NW_006921610.1, read on the forward strand.
ACATAATAGACCATCAACAGTAACTATTATTATACATGTATGTACAAAGCACTATTTCAGGGACCAAAGAAATTGTTTTTGCACTACTTTCTTAAAGCAGACTTTGATGTTACTGGCAAACCTAGACATTAGAATTGAGACTTTTACTAATGAAATTGAAGATAAATGTGTAAGTTGAGAAGATATGTGATAGAAGTAGAAGCTTCATGAGGAAAAAGAGTAATGGGTTTGGGAAAGAGGAAAAGGAAAATGATCTTGAGACCCTAAAGCACTGTGTAATTTGTGGGTGAAAGTTTCTTATTAACTCACAAAGAATATGCTTGGAAGGGCAAGTTTCAGGTATTTCTTTTACTTGAAGGAACAGTGATTTTCTTTCTTTTTATTGTCAGAAGCAAGTACAAAACCAGAGGGGAAAAAGAAAATGAATTTGGTAATTCTGTTCTCTTCCATAGTCTTTCTCTGACTGACAGGATCTTACACAAAGTAAAGTTTGTTTGATTTATTTCAGAGACTCAAGATGGGAAAAATTACTCAAGGTAATTTTTCAAGCTTAATTTAGTTCATTTAATATTTAATGACTTTATGAAGCAGCCTGTGTACCTTAACTTCATCAAAGAATAGAAATGAAATTTGAAGAACTTAGAATTCCTTTTTAAAAATATTGATTTTTAGAATAATGAACCATTATAAGTAATTATTCAGAATTTTCTGATACATTTTAAGTGAGAACGTAGTTTTGCTTTTAATGTAATACTGTGATCCATTAAATTAATCTGATCCACCTGACTGCTAGTACATATACACTTATCCATTTACTGACCAATCTGGTAAGCATTTAGAGAAAACTCTGCAAAAAACTATTGTAGGTCTGTGAGGTTTGCAGATCAGCCTTCAAATAATTGTTCATCACTCTGCTAACATAGGCTGTTCAAATTTGAGACTTAAAACTAGACAAAGAAATAATTACAATATAGGGTCAAAAGTGGCCTAAGATACATTTTCCATCATGCTTTGAAGATGCAAGAATGAAGATCTATTCTGACACAGAAGAGCAAGAAAATATTGATGACAATATTTTCATGGATTGCACACTCATGTTTTACAGGGACCAGGCAAGTTGCAAAGAAGCCTCCAATACAAGTCATACCTTTGGAAATACTTCACTTTATGTTTTATGGTAAGACTATCACAATACAAACAAGAACATATATGGCAGCTGTCACTCTGCCTCAGTGCCTAGGAAAATAGAATTTTAAGTCTCATCTAAGGGGCAGAGCTGCTACTCAGCCCAATGTTTTCCAGCTTCTAGTTTTTCAGAAAATATTTGAAACTAGGAGTTTTACATCCAATTTCTTGATATTTAATTGTTGGTATCTGATGAAAATTTAAAAGATACATTGTATGTGCTTTTACAAAGCAAAACTCTAGGACAGACTATAATCTGTGATGCACGTAAGCATCTGTTCTGGTTACCTAGTACCACTCTGACAGGGATATACCACAAATGGGATGGCTTGGACAAACAGAAGTTTATTCTCTTACAGTTCAGGAGGCTAGAAGTCCAAGTTCAAAGTGCCAGGCTCCAGGGGCTGGGTGAAAGCCCCTCAACCTTGTGGTCCAGCCAGGGAGCCACCCTACCGAGTGGTACTGGGCTTTCTCCTCTGTGGGCTGGTAAGCCAGTTGCTGTTTAATGCCGGTCTCTGGGCTCTGCTACTGCTGTCTGTCATTCTGGTCTCTCTGCTGGTAACTCTCTGCCAGTGTCTTGGCTCTGCTCCTGCCATCTCTCATGCCATATGCCAGGGTCTCTCTGCCAGGGTCTCAGGTTAAGGATGTACTCCACTCCTATTTCCACATTTTAGGTATCTATCAGAGCAGCACCCCATTCTCTCAGTACCAAATTCTGTTTTGGTTACCTAGAGCCACTCTGACAGGAATATACTACAAATGGGATGGCTTGAACAAACAGGAGTTTATTTTCTTACAGTTGGGAGGCTAGAAGTCTGAGTTCAAAGTGCAAGGCTCTAGGAGCTGGGTAAAAGCCCCTTAACCTTGGGGTCCAGCTCTGCCTCCTGCTCCCAGCCCACTGGAGCTAGACGGGTTTCTACACTCAGGAAGCTGCTGGCTACTGAGGCTGACAAACCCAAGGTTGACAAGTAAAAAGGCACAGTACCCATGTTACCAAAGCACATGTTGTTGTTGTTGTCATTGTTGTTATGTGCTGTTGAGTCGGACCCAACTCATAGCGACCCCTCCTTGGGTTTCCAAGGCAATATCACTACGCAAGTAGATTGCACCATCTTCCTTCTGAAGAGTGGCAACGCACATGGCAGGCCATTTATTCGAGTCCATTGTAAGTCCCAAGGTCAGCAGAGCATGGCAGGCTGCTGAACAATGACATGGCTACATGCAGGGTCCAAGCATGCCATAAGTTAGAGACCATTCCCAAAGCTGCTGCTTATATACAGGAAGCAGACCACATACTCAAAGCAGCTACTCAGCTGCTTGTGGTAGATCCCACCATGGAGTTGATTGCCAGTCTCATCAGGGGAAATAACTACCATTAGCCGCCCAGCCACTCAACTAGGCCCAACCAAGTTAACACACAAACATAAACACCACAGCATCTGACCTAGAATGGAAGAACAGAGAATCTTCACAGATGAAAATTCCAGGTGGAGGATATACTAAGAGTAAAGTTAAACCAAAATTTTTATGTTTCTGGACAGGGAACATATAAATAGTTTGGTTTAACTGAAATACAAGTCAGGTGAAGCAGCGAAGTAGAAAAGATATTTATAATTTGTGTTGTTGTTGTTAAGTGCCGTCGAGCCATTTCTGACTCATAGCGACCCCATGCACAGCAGAACGAAACACTGCCCGATCCCGCGCCAGCCCCACAATCCCTGCTATACTTGAGCCCATCATCGCAGCCACCGTGTCAATCCGTCTTGTTGAAGGCCTCCCCCTCTTTCGTCGACCCTCCACCCTACCAAGCGTGACATCCTTCTCCAGGGAATGGTCCTTTCTGACAACATGACCAAAATAGGTGAGACGAAGTCTGGCCATTCTTGCTTCCAAGGAGCATTCTGGCTGCACTTCCTCCAGGACAGATCTGTTAGTTCTTTTAGCAGTCCATGGTACTTTCAGCATTCTTCACCAGCACCACAACTCAAAAGCATCAACTCTTCTTCGGTCTTCCTTATTCATTGTCCAGCTCTCACATGCATACCAGGCGATTGGAAATATCATGGCTTGTGTCAGGCACACCTTAGTCCTCAATGAGATATCCTTGCTCCTCAGCACTTGAAATAGTTCCTTTGCAGTTGACTTTCCCAATGCTACATGTCATCTAATGTCTTGACTGCTGCTTCCATTGGCATCAATTGTAGAACCAAGCAATGTGAATTCTTTGACAACCTCAATCTTCTCTCCATTGATTGTGATGCTGCTCATTGGTCCAGTTGTGAGGATTTTTGTTTTCTTTATATTGAGATGTGATCCATACTGCAGACTGTATTCTTAAACCTTCATCATAATTTAGGTATGGATAAAATCATAAAGGTCCTAAAATGGTATGAAATTTATTTTAGAAAAGATAAAAGAGAGGTAGAAGAGTCGAGATCATCATATGGGAGAGATATGAGACAGGGAAATTCAAGTAGGAGGCAGATGGATCTAATCACTTATAAGCTAAATACATGCTTCAATGTTTGTAATCTTTCCAACAAAGTACAGTTTACTGTGACTTTTAGCCTTTACTGATCTGTTTATATCAGTGCCTAAGGCATTTGACTGCTAACCAGAAGGCTGGCACTTCAAACCTACAAATTTTTCCAGGGAAGGAAGATGGGGCAATATACTTCTGTAAAGATTCACCATATCGGAAACCAAATGGGGTCACTATGAGTTGGAATCTACTCTATGGCAGTGGGTTTTTGGGGCTTTGTCTTGTTAGAAAATGGATTTAAAGCTGTTATTTAATTAATACATCATATGGTAATGACACTTGCATATGAAGAGAGCCTCACTTAAATGTGAGATGTAACAACACTCTCTTATAAAATATTTTCTCTTAGTAATTACTCTATCAATTTAGATGAGGAATTTCTCAACCAAATTTGCCTACTTACTTACATACAAAACTCAACAATGTTTTGGTAAAAGTCAACGGGACAATTTTTGAAGAAATCTCAAATATGATTTTATCCATACTTAAAGGAAGAAAACTCTTCTTTTGAAGGTGATTGCAATAAATGATATGTTATCTAATTTTCTTTACCACCTTACTTAGGATGGAAAATGTCCATTTTCTCTTGAGCTCACAAAATAAATGCCATAGTGAAGGTATTTATGGCTCTATTTATTTATTATCAAGACATATCAAACCAACCAAATTCACTGCCACTGAGTCAGATCTGACTCATAGGTACCCTTCCTTGGGTTTCCAAGATGCTATCTCTACGGAAGTAGGTTGCCCAATCTTCCTTCCAAGGAGTGGCTAGTGCATTTGAACTGCCAACCTTCTGGTTAGCAGTCACATCCCTTAGGCACTGTTCTGGTTACCTATTGCCACTCTGACAGGAATATACCACAGATGGGATGGCCTTAACAAAGAGGAGTTTGTTTATTCTCTTACAGTTCCAGAGGCTAGGAGTCCAAGTCCCAAGTGCCAGGCTCTAGGGGCTGGGTGAAAGCCCCTCAACCTTGGGCCTCAGCTCTGCCTCTTGCTCCTGGCCCACTGAAGCTAGAGGCATCTCTTCACTCAGGCAGCTACTGG
>NW_006921610.1:18969424-18970797 GCF_000298275.1 Orycteropus afer afer
TACTCAGCTGCTCACAGTAGATTCCACCATGGAGTTGATTACCAGTCTCATCATGCGGAATACTACCACCAGCTGCCCAGTCCCTCAAGCAGGCCCAACCAAGTTGACACAAACTGAACCACCACAGGCGTTATGCTACCAGAGCACCCCTTATAGTCTACTTAAATAACACAACAGGAATTTTCCATTTATGATCATGTGTTAGCTAATTCTTATCATAATCCAACTTGAGATATTATTAGTTGTATATATTTATGGGGTAGGGGACATCTATTCTTTCCTCAAGATGTTACAGGAATATTTTCTTTTGTCTTTATATTTCCTTGTGCTGTCTAACCAATTTCCTACAAATTATTAGAAATCATTAGAAAGGAAAAAAAAAAAAAACAGGAAAAGGGAAAAATTAAAAGAAAAAAGGAAGGAAAAAATTAAGGAAGGGTGGAAGAACAAAGAGGGAAATAGGTTAGAAATGAGATCCTACAGCAGTATAACTGAGAAAAGTAAGAAGTATTGTTGGCTGGCTATCCCAATCTCCCTTTCAACCCCTGCTTGTTGTCTCTCTCTATTACAGGGCCATAAATGCTAAATATTGCTAAAAGAAGGCAACAAATCACAAGCAGGAGTCTGCTGGAGTTTTCTAGGAGAGATTTTGCACTTTGGATGAAAAAAATAAAAACAGATGAAACAGCACTGTTAACTGTTACTTCTTTCTTCTTCCTTCTGTGAACAGAAATGTGATATCTTGATTTGGACTGTGGTATGAAAAGGCTGAGAAAAGTCTGAGACCCTAAAGATGCCACTCAGACATCACTGAGATGCTGATTGCATCTCAGAAGCTCTTGCCTCAAGTCTTCTTTGATCAGAAAATGAAATCCCTGCTTTTAACTGTGATTGTCTTTCTTGAAGTTGAAGTTGATTCAGGAATATTAAAGGAAAGACAGTCCCTGAGAGGGTAGAATTAAGAAATGATTGGTGAAAAAGAAAGAACAGGGAAATATCAGAATTGAGTCAAAAGGACCAGAAAGATGGGGGCACAAAACAGGAGGGCCATCTTTAGTAAAAAAGGTCAATCTATTTGGAGCTTACTGATTCAAGGTGCACTAGGACTTCCAGGAATAGTAGACAGATGGGGATAAATAATGAATCTGAGAGATAGAAGTTGTTGTTGTTGTTGTTGTTAAGTGCCGTCGAGTAGTTTCCGACTCATAGTGACCCCATGCACAGCAGAACGAAACACTGCCCGATCCCGCGGCAGCCCCACAATCCCTGCTATACTCTAGCCCATCATTGCAGCCACTGTATCAATCCATCTCCCTGAAGGCCTCCCCTCTTTCGTCGACCCTCCACCCTACCAAGCATGACATCCTTCTCCA
>NW_006921610.1:18973142-19004463 GCF_000298275.1 Orycteropus afer afer
AAAAAAAAAAAAAAAAGGAAAAACCTAATGTCTCTTGCTGCATGCTTGTAATACAACTCTTTACCCTGAATCTACATTTATTGCTGTGTGTCATCGAGTTGTACCTGATTCATAGCGACCCCTCCCTGGGTTTCTGAGACAGTATCACTATGGAAGTAGATTGCCCAACCTTCCTTCCGAGAAGTGGCTGGTGGGTTTGAACCGCCAGCCTTCTGGTTAGCAGTCAAGTGCCTTAGGCATTATGCTACGAGAGAGTCTACATTTAGCTTCCTACAGATCCCTCACTTATCACCATCTCATGCCTTCTCAGTTATGAAAAGTTTCAGCATCTTAAATTCCTTATATGAACTGAAGTCATCCTATCAATTATACTTTTTATTATTTTATTTTCCCTCCTTAATGATCACTTGGAAAACTTTTATTTTCTTTCTCTTTAATATTAATTCCTAGAACTTCTGCAAACTGGTAAGGGAAAGACTGATAACCATATAGAAATATGCAAGGCCCTTAAACAAGCATTTCATAAAAGAGATTCAAAAGACCAATAAGCATTTGCAAGGTCCTCACCAATAATCAGGAAAGTGTAAATTAAAACCTAATTTTGTAACAACTACAAACAAGTCAGAATTGCTAAAATTACAAAGACAAGCAATAAGTAATGTTGGTGAAGATGTAGAACAATAGGAATATTCATACATGCTGATAGAAGTATAAATTAATACAATTATTTAGAAAACTAGCATTGTTGATCATAGTTGAATATTTACATACCTTATGATACGGGAATTCCACTTCTGGTTATACTTAACAGAAACACGTACAAACAATTACCCAAGGAAATCTCTAAGTTTCATCAGAATAGTATTAACTGCAATTGCTCCCAAATGGTTACAATGGAAATAAATAAATTGTGGTCTATTTATGAAATGTAATAAAACACTTCCATGGAAATAAAAACAAACATAAAAACCTATTGCTAGACACATGTATGAATATAACAAACACAATTGTAAGCAAATACACTAAACACAGAAGAATATTATTATATATGAAACCACTTATATAAAGTTTAAAGATAGCCAAAACTAATATATGGTTTTAGAGTCAAGATAACGGTAACTTTTGAGGGAAAGAAACAGGCAACCCTTGGGAAAGAACACAGTTGAGGATTTTGAATTGTTTCAAATGTTCTTTTCATTGATGTTGGTGATGGTTACACAGGTTCAAAATAACTTATTGAGCTATTTTCTCAGTATTTGTGCTCTCAACAGTATACATGCAATTACTAACTTAAAAATACTATGTATTTTTAATTCCAGGCCTGCTTTTCTATCATGATTCAGAGTTTGAGTTATCTACTCTTTTTTTCCCCCTTTAGTTTTTATTATGATTTGGGTGAAAGTTTACAGAGCAAATTCGCTTCCTACAGCAGCTCACATACACTTTGTCTCATGACACTGACTACAATTTACCACAATGCAATAGCTCCCCTCTCACTTCCTCCCCTTAGTTATCTCTTCCTTATGTCCTTCCCTCTCATGTACTCCTAACCCCACACCATCTCCCTGTGCATACATAGCCCTTGTATTCTCCCATGATTGATCTCTCCAATGACTGTGTGTACCAATCACTTGGACTAATTGTTTCCATGTGTCTTTGGTTTTCTTTATTCTTCTTTGCTCTGCATGAGGAAAGACCCATCATTGCATCTAGATGGCTGCTTGCAAGCTTTTAAGATCCCAGTTGCTACTTGCCAAAGTAAGATGTGGAACAATGTTTTTGTGTAGTGTGTTATGCCAACTGAGCTTGATGTCCCCTGTGACTATGGTTCCGAGCCCACAGGTTCAACTACTCAATCCCTCTGGGTAGCAGGCTGAAGCCAAGAAGTGACTACAGCCTTGTCCCTTGGCAGCTCTACTATATACCTGAAAATTCGTACAGAACATACAAATACACTTGTAGAAACATTGTCTGCCCACGTTATACATGGTCTTGGGTACACTCCCCCCCTGCATGGACATACCTAATATAGTTCAGCCTGTCCACCCATCTATCCACCTGTGATAGTTGGAGCTGTGGGTCAACTTGGCTGGACCACAATTCTGTGATCCCATGAAGGGATCAGATGAATATGTTTTGAGCAGCCAATCCGTTGAAAGGGAGTTTCCCTAGGGGTCTGGTGTTTCCAGTATATTAATGGACATCCTGGAAAAAGAGACACTCTTCTGTGGATCAGGATTCTGTTGTGCTGCCTACAATTGTCCATGAGCGAACAATCCACCATTCGGTGTGGAGATCTTGGATTCGTCATTCACTGGAGTCAACAGCCAGTATATTGTGGGCCAACCTTGAACTCTTCAGCTCCTGCAGCTGCAAAAGTTGGAAAAACTTCCAGCTTGACGTTTGATCCAAGAACTTTGGACTTGCCAGCTTCTATAAGTGTGTGAGCCATTTTCCTAAGATAAATTTCTCTTTTTCTCTATAAGCTTTATTGGTTTTGTTTCTCTAGAGATCCCAGTCTAACACACCACCTATATATCATTGTTTACCTTCACTGACAATGCAGTACTGCATGTGCAAAAGAGTTCATCTTTGTTGCCTGTACCTCCCACACACCTCTCTATATCTTCTTCTTCCTCAATGCCACTGTGTTGATTACTCCCATTTGGTATATTGCCCTTCTCTTCACCCACATCAATACTTGTCTCTACCTATCTAACAGTGTTCCCTCCTTCTCCCTCCACTCCCACCCCTGGTAACCAACAAAGAAAATTTCCTTCCACCCAGAAACCTTTCCTTGACTTTTTACAGTTACAGACTAATACAATATTTGTCTTTCAGTGATTGACATATTTCACTGAGCATGTCTTCCAAGTTCTCCACATTATGAGGTATTTTACAGATTCTATATTATTCTTTAGGGCTGCATAGTATTCTGTTGTGTGTATGTACCATAGTTTGTTATCCATTGCTCAGCTGATGGACATGTAGGTTGTTTCCATCTTTTGGCTATTGTAAATAGTGCTGTGATGAACATGCGTGTGCATATATCGGTTCTTGTCCTGGCTCTCACTTCTTTAGGATACATACCCCATAATGGAATTGGTGGGTCAAATGATATTTCTAATTCCAACCTTTTATGGAATCACCATACTGCTTTCCACAGTGGTTGTATCATTCTACAGTCCCACCAGCAGTGTATGAGAGTCCCAATCTCTCCTCATCCTCACCAGCATTTGTTATGTTCTGTTTTGTTGAACTTTGCTACTGGTGCTGGGGCAAGATGGTATCTCATTGTTGTTTTGATGTGCATCTTTCTAATGGCCAATGATCATGAGCATTTCTTCATATGTTTGTTGGCCACCTCTTTGGTGAAGTGTCTAGATAAGAAGAAATTAAGAGAATTTGTAAAAACTAGACCAACCTTATCCTCTTTGGTGAAGTGTCTATTCACGTCTTCAGCCCATTTTTTAATTGGATTATTTGATTTTTGTTGTTGAGGTGTTAGAGTTTTCTATAAATATTAAAAATAAATCCATTCAATGAAAACTTTCATTCTAAAAAATTCAAGGATTTTTTTAATTTCATTTTTTTCATTTCTTCTATTACCCAGTCATTCTTAAAGAGGGTGTTGTTCAGTTTCCATGTGTTTGTTTTTTTTTTCCCATTGATCTTCTTATTGCTGATTTCTAATTTGATAGCATTGTGATCTGAGAAAATGCTTTGCAGTATTCTAATGTTTTTAAATTTATTAAGGCTTGTTTTATGGCCTAACATATGGTCTATTCTGGAGAGTGTTCCATGTGCACTGAAAAATAAGGTATGTTTTGCTGTTATTGGGTGAAGTGCTCTGTAGATATCTATAAGGTCAAGTTGGTAGATTGTATTATTTAGCTCTTTTGTGTCTTTGTTGAATCTCTTTCCAGTTGTTCTATATTTCATTGAAAGTGGTATACTAAAGCCTCTTACTATGACTGTGAGTCATCTATTTGCCTTTTTAATTTGGTTAATGTCTAATTTATGTATTTTGGGATTTTCATTGGGTCCATAGATATTTCTTATGGTTATATCTTCTTGTTCAATTGATCCTTTAATCATTAGATAATATCCCTCTTTGTCTCTTATTATGGTGTTTTTTTCCTGAAAGTCAATTTGATCAGTAATTAATATTGCCACTCCTGCTGTTTTTTTGTTGCAATTTGCTTGATAAATCTTTTATAACCTTTGGTTTTTAGTCCATTTTTGTCTTTATCTCTAAGGTCTGTTTCTTGTATACACCATATCGATGGGCTATGTTTTTTTTTTTTACCCAGTCTGCACCTCTTCATCTTTTGAGTGGTGCATTTAATCTATTGATGTTCAGTGTAATTATTGACAAGTATGAATTACTTGCTGTCATTTTGGTAAGTGTTTTTTCATGGTGTTGCTGGGTTCTTTGTTCTATATAATTTTTTGTGCTGAGCTCATTATATTTATGAATTGTATTATAATTTCCTTTGTTGCTATCAGTTCAGTATTTGCTAAATAGTTTGCTCCTCCTCTTTTGTATTGTGATGTGAATGTTTATCATTTTTCTTTGAGGTTACCCTGTGATTTATAATTTTCTCCCAGAGTTTAGAACAGTCCATTCTCTCTTGCAACTGTCTTGATTTCCTTACCATTTAGAAATTCAGTAAGTACACTATTTTTTCCCTCTTTTTGTTTTGCAGCTGTCCTCATTTTCCAATTGATGTATCTGGTTCTCTGTTTACAATCCTGTAAGCTTATTTTACTTTGGATACTTCCATAACTGGGTTGCTTTCTGGGTTATGCTATCTTTTGTATTAGTGGTTGGTTGTTGTTTGCTATTATTCGTTCTCTGTTCAAAAGGACTCCCTTTAGTATCTCTTGTAAGGTAGGTCATGTTTTTTAAAATTTTCTTATTTCTTCTTATCTAGAAATCTCCTAATTTCACCATCATATTTGAGGGACAATTTTGCCGGATAAATAATTCTTGGTTGGAAATTTTTCTTCTTCAGGGTTTTATATATAGCATTTCATTGCCTTCTCACATGCATGGGTTCTACTGAGAAATCAGAGTGTTATCTTATTGGTTGTCCTGTGTAGGTAACTTTTAGTTTTTTCTGTGCTGCTTTCAGGATTCTTTCTTTCTCTTTGGTTTTCATGAGTTTGATGATGATATGTCTTGGTGATTTTCTTTTAGGGTCTATCTTGTTTGAGATTCATTGGACTTCCTGAATGGATATATTCTCATCTTTCATCATATCAGGGAAGTTCTCTTCCAACAAATCTTGGACAATTTCCTCAGTGGTTTTGTTTTTCTCTTCCTGTTCTGGAATTCCAATTACATGTAGGTTATTCCTTTTGATGGTATCCCACATGAACTTAGGCTTTCTTCATTATTTTGATCTTTTTTTTCTGATTGATTCCATTCCAAAGAAGTATTCAGTTATTTGTCTTCAAACTCATTAATTCTGTCTTACATTTGTTAGATTCTACTCCTTTGCCCTTTCAATGTGTTATCTATTTCTGAAAATGTAATATTAATCTTCTGGATTTCTATCTGCAGATTTTGTATAATTTCTAATTTTTCATGTAATTTGTCATTTTCTTGTATTTTCTTCTGAAATTGTTCTAGGGTTTTTCCTGTTTTCCTTAATTTTGGCAGTGTATTCCTTGATCTGACTCTCAATCCTTTGAAGGTACTTAAATATAATTCTTTTGAATTCTTTGCCAAGGAATTCCAATGTTGCTGCTTCTTTAGGGATGTGTTCTGGGCTGTATCTTTCCCCCTTGTTTCTACTGCTTTATCTTGCTTCTTTGTGTGGACAGTGATAGTTTGTTGTCTCCAAGACATTGTGACATTTTTCTATTTAGATCTCTGCTAACTGCTTTTAAGGAGCAGTTGAGGGTGAGTCAGGGTCTTCTTGGTGGTCATTTATTGTTGGCCAGTTGGTGGAGAAGGAAGTGGTGGCTCTCACTCAGTAAATGGAGATGAATGATGTTCAAGTGTGGTTGTGTTGCATGGGCACAGCTGCTGTCTCACACTCAGTTAGACAAAAACAATGATTGAAAAAACATCAAAAAAAGTAAGAGCAAGAAGACGAAAAATGCACCACATAAACATACAGGAACAATCACCAAAAAAAGAAAAGGAAAGAAAAAAAAAAATCTGCAATATCTGGAGACTATGCAAAAGCAATTAGGAGAATAATGAGAAAAAAAATGGGAAACATACAAAAAGAAAAATAAGGAATGAGGTTAATCATGAGAAAGAAAAAAATGGGAACCAGAAACCAGGAAGAGAGAAAAAGCTGAAAACTAGAACTTGGGAAGGGCAGAATAAAGAATAATAATAAAAAGGACAAACAAAATAATAATAATAATAATAGTAATGATTTTAAAACAGACAAAAATAAACAAACTGAAAACAAAAACAAAAAACATCTGGGCAGGGCAGGGCAGAGTACCCAGACTCCATCAGAGCACACAGACCAGGATGGAATTCCTGCCAGCCCAAAAGGTGGGTAGGAGTGGGGGATGAATGCACCTCCATTCACCAAGAGAGTGTGGGGTATAAGAGTAAGAAGGGGAATATAACACCTTTCCAGTCATTGGCATCTGGACTGTCCTTGCTGTTCCTGGTAAGTGCAGCCTATTATTAAGTCCCTGAAATCTGAGAGAATGGTGTGGCTTTAAATATCCAAAATGGTCAAATCACTTTAAAACATTCAAAATGGCTGCAGCCTCTGGACAGGGAAAAGTCCACAGCTCAGGGAAAAGTCCATCTCCTTCTTCGTTATTTCCCCTTTTATTCACCAGCCACCATTGCAGTCCTCTGTGCATCCCCTGGCTAGCAGGGCTGATTTTTAGGTTAATTCTTAGGTCTTACCACCACATGGCAATATCCAACCTGTCTGTTCCATCAGGATCACTGACAGATGGCAGCTCCATATGTCTCCTTTTTTGGTGTTTTTATGCCAGTTCTTCTAGTAGTTGGAGTTTAGTCCACTTCTGTAGCCTTTCAAAGCTCAGGGTTGCAGGATTATCTTCTGAATCTGTGTTAATTGGTTCTCTTTTTCTTTGTTGAGGAGGGTCTATGTAGTTTGTCTGGTTATTCTGCCATCTTACCAGCACCTCCTCCACATAATCTACTCTTAAAACTCTCATTGCCTCACCTCAAGATCATATTTGGTTCCTATCATACTGAAGATATTTGGAAGACAGCTACCTCGCCAACTGATGGAAGAGATCCATATTTGAACCTATTCCAAAGAAAGATGATCCCACAGAATGCGGAAATTATCAAACAATATCATTAATATCACATGCAAGTAAAATTTTACTGAAGATAATTCAAAAATGATTGCAGCAGTGTATTGACAGAGAGTTCCAGTAATGCAAGGTGGATTCAGAAGAGGATGTGGAATGAGGGATATTATTGCTGATGTTAGATGGATAATAGCTGAAAGGAAAGAATAGCAGAAAGATATTTACTTAGTTTTATAGACTATGCAAAAGCATTCAATTGTGTGGATGATAACAAATCATAGATAATTGAGAAGAATGGGAATTCCAGAACACTTGATTGTACTCAAGAGGAAACTTTCATTTGCACAGAACAAGGAGATACTGCATGGTTCAAAATCAAGAAGGGAGTGTGTGAAGGTTGTATCCTTTCACCATACTTATTCAACTTGGATGCTGAGCAAATAATCTAAGAAGCTGGACTATATGAAGAAGAATGTGACATCAGGATTGGAGGAATGCTCATTAACAACCTGTGATATACTGATGACACAGCTTTGCTTGCTGCAAGTGAGGATGACTTGAAGCACTTACTGAGGAATATTAAAGAGTACAGTCTGCAGTATTGATGACACTTCAAAATAAAGAAAACAAAAATCCTCACCACTGGTTCAATAAACAGCTTCACGGTAAATGGAGAAAAGATTGACGTTGTCAAGGATTTCATATCACTTTTTGTGCAATTAACACTAATGGAAGCAGCAGTCAAACATCAGACAATGTGTTGCATTGGGCAAATCTGATGCAAAAGACCTCTTTAAAGTAATGAAGAACAAAGATGTCTCCTTTGAAGACTAAGGTTCACCTAACTCAAGCCATTGTATTTTCAATGGTCTCTTATGCGGGTGAGAACTGTACAATGATTAAAGAAGACCAAGGAAGAGTTGATGCTTTTGAGTTGTGGTGTTGGCGAAGAATACTGAGAGTACTATGGACACCTAAAAGAATTATCAAATCCCTCCTGGACAAAGTGCAGCCGAATGCTCCTTTGAAGAGAAAATTGCCAGATTTCCTCTCACCTACTTTGGTCATGTTGTCAAAAAGAACCATTCCCTTGAAAAGGATATCATGCTTGGTAAAGTGGAGGGTCAACAAAAAAGGGGAAGGCCCTCAACAGGTGGATTGATACAGTGGCTGCAACAATGGGCTCAGGTACAACAGGGATTGTGAGGATGGCACAAGACTGGGCAGTGTTTCGTTCTGTTGTACATAGTGTCCCTATGAATCAGAGATGACTTGACCACACCTAACAACACCACCACCACTACCATACTGAAATTTTCCTTTCACTTCGGTAATGCTGAGTGACTCTACTATGCCCTTTTCCTGGAATACCCTATCACTTTCTTGATTCACACCTTTAATTTTCTCTTTCTCTCTCTCTTTAGCCTTCTCTACAGACCATTCAGGAGATCTGTGTAGGTCCACATTTTAAAGAGAAACTTTTATCAATCTCAAATGAAAATGAGGACTTGACTAGTAAGAGCATAACCATTTTTAAGAATTTTTGATAATGGATGAATGTAAGTCTGCTATATGATGCCATAGCATGTAACTTTGAGGCAATATTCAGATTGTGATTTCTCATTCCTATTTTCCTTTATTTAACTAAGAGCTCTATGACATTTTTACCCAGTGAGCACTTATTCTCTCTCTTTCTATATATATATATATATATATAAAGTCTGCAAAATGGTGAAAAAATAGTTTCAGGAATGAAAGGATTAAAAAAAGAATTATATATATCCCTTAACTAGACAAATTTTGTTCTTTTTTCTTTTTATAAGTAATAAAATAAAAATAATTATATCTAAGCCACTTCCCATATTTTCAGGTCCTTTGGAGACAATAGTAGAGGGGGAACCACCACTTAAGGTCTAAATATATGCAGTCCAATAAATGTTTTATACTCTTCCTTCTCACACTGAATTTATGAGGTGATAACTGCTATCCCAAATTAACAGATTATAACAGAGATTCCTGAAAGTTAAGTAACTTGCCAAAGGTCATAAAGCAATTAAATGACCTAGTCAAGATTTGAATCTCAGACTAGGTGATTTCAAAGCCTATAGTCTTCCTTCTTTTTCTTCCTACCTCATTTTTTATGAAGGCTAATGAGACACTCATGCATATCAAGGGAAACAGGGGCTGCTGATTACCTGTGTAACATTTTAAAATATGATTTTTTTATAAGCATCCCTTTATTTTGGTTCTTAACATTTAATATCTAAATTAGAAGATATTATCTTTATATCTTTTGTAATGCACCACTTTCACAGTTATTTATCAAACCAGTTGGAAGTCATGGTTAGAAATTCCTAGAGTCTGTTGATAACTGTGCTAAATTTCTTTTCATTAGTTACGTTCATTACCTTCAATAACTGAGTAGATTAACTAGACCTTACACATATATTAATCCCATAACTTATTAAATTTCAGAATAAAATTCTATTGTCAATTCTTAAATACATGACTTGATTGCTGAATCAAATAGAACTGTTATTTAAGAATTTTAAGTACAAATTATAACTATTGAATGTTGTTACTCTGATTTCTTTCTTTAGGCAAATAACTACTAAAAATACATTTGGTAAACATTATAGACAAAGAGACATGATTTCAAAATGATAATTTAAGTGTGATTTAGTAATGTGCAGGGAAAAATTCATATTGCAGGCAGTATAATAATTTCTCAAGATTCTTAGCATAGAACAGAAGCTAAAGAATAAAGTGGCTTTCTTAAAGTAACTTGTATAAAAATCAATCTACTGATAAAATTTAATTAGGAATGCACCTAAGATTAACTGAGAATTGAATTCTATTTAGAATGAGTTTTATTATAACAAAGTACCAGAGTTGAGTCTCTCATAGTTTTAACATGTAGCTGATAGCCCCAGTTTTCTGCCTGCCTTCTGCTTATTGAGTAGCTCAGTACCAATGATATCACCTGCCAGAAGCTCACCTGTCCTGCTGACTTGAGGCAAAACACTGGAGAACAGCTGCTAATAAGGTGAGACCAGAGGTGTCAAAAACTGAATGAAGGCCATCTTGAGGTGGCCAAGATGGTGGATTAGGGAGATATACTATCTAGACTCTCTACAACAAAGACTGGAGACCCTAAGTGAAATGTATATGTTTGACAATTCTGGAAACGAAAGCTTCCAAGGAAAAGATAAAGAAGTAGATCAAATACCAATTAGAAGAGGAAACTGAATGAAAACAACAAACAAGGAGGCATACGGAGTGGTGAGTGGCCAATAGGCCCGAACAGTATGGCTATTTTGAATGATTGCAAACAGCATTCTAATTAAGGCAGAAATGAGGTAAGAAGCTCTCCCCAACCACAGATACACCAGCACCCATATTGGTAATAAGTGACCAGAGAGATGTGATACTCTTCCCAGCCTGCACAACCTCTCAGTGACCAGACATACAATCCCCATCCCTACCTACTCAACAGCCAATCCACCTACAGCCAGTGCTGTGCTGCATTGTTTTTTCTTTCTCTTAGTTCTACTCTTTTACCTCCTCTCTTTTTTGTTGTTTTCTTTTGTTTTCCTACCTTTTCTTCCTCCTTTATTTTTTTTTTGGTCTTTGATCCTGCAAAGTGAATGATATAACTTTATTGCCTCCTCAGTCAACATTTACCACACAAAATAAGAAAATGAACAGGTCACAATAAACTCCCAAGAAAAAAAATTGTCCAGGCCTAGAGAGCTCCCTTGGTGAACTCTACCAAAAATTCAGAGCGGTGCTCACACTGATTCCCCTCATATTCCTTCAAAACATAGAAATGGATGGAATACTCCTGAAGACATTCTCTGAAGCAAGAATAACACTGATACCCAAACCAGGCAAAGACACCACTAAAAAAGATAATTATAGACCAATATCTTTCATGAGCATAGAAGCAAAAATTCTCAACAAAATCTTAGCCAATAGAATCCAACAACATATCTAAATAAATAAATAAAATACATCTTGAGCAAGTGAAATTTATACCAGGAATGAAAGAAGTATTCAACATTAGAAAAATAATCAATTTAATCCACCACATAAATAAAAGAAAAGAACAACATGGTCATATAAACTGATGTAAAAGAGGCATCCGACAAAAATTTAACAGCCATTCCTGGTGAAAATTCTCAGCAAAATAAGAGTAGATGGTAATTTCATCAATATGATTAAGGGCATATACACAAAACCAATGGCCAACATTAATCTCAGTGGAGAAAGATGGAACATATTCCTCTTACAAATGGAAAACAAACAAGGATGCACTTTAACCTCCCCCTATTCAGTATTGTATTGGTAGTCATAGCCAGAGTGATAAGACAATAAAGGAAAAGAAAAGACATCTGAATTGGAAAAGAAGTAAAATTATATCTATTTGCAGATGATATGATTTTAAGCATAGAAAATCCTAAAGATTCAGCAAGGAAAGTACTGGAACTAATGAAAGGATGCACCAATGTGGCATGGTACAAGATCAATATTCAAAAATCAGTCAGATTCCTCTACATTAATAAAGAGTATTCTGATAAAGTAATCAGGAATACAATACCATTTACAATAGCCATCTAAAAGATGAAGTACATAGGAATAATTCTAACCAGAGAGACAGAAGACCTATACAAAGTAAACTGCAAAATTCTACTACAAGAAGCCAAAGAAACCTACAGAAATGGAAGAATACACTATGCTCATGGATAGGAAGACTTAATATTATGAAAATATCAGTACTACTCAAAGTGATCTACAGATAAAAAGCAATCCTAATCCAAATTACACTCTTCAGAAGGAAGATGGGGCAATTTACTTCTGTAGTGATACTGCCTCAGAAACCCTAGGAGGGGTTGCTATGAGTTGGGTCCTACTCGACAGCACAAAGCAACAACAACAATCCAAATTTCATCATGATTCCTTTGTTGTTATTGTTATGTGCCCTTGAGTCAACCCGACTCATAGTGACCCCTCCTTGGGTTTCCGAGGCTGTATCACTATGGAAGTAGAGATTGCCCAACCTTCCTTCCGGGGAGTGGCTGGTGGATTTGAACCACCAGACTTCTGGTTAGCAGTCAAGTGCCTTAGGCACTATGCTACCAGAGCTCCTTCATGATTCCTTAGAGAGATGGGAAGACTAATCACTAAATTTATGTGGAAAGGAAAGAGAACTTGGAAAAGCAAAGCACTTCTGCAAAAGAAGAACAAAGTAGGAGGTTTCACACTCATCAATCTCAAAACCTACTATACAGACACAGTAGGCAAAACAGCCTAATACTGGTATAATGACAGGCACATAGACCAATGAAATAGAATTGAGAACCCAGAAATAAACACTTCCACCAATTGATAGATAGTTGATCTTTGGCAAAGGGCCAAAACCCATCAAATGAGGAAGAGATAGTTTCTTTAACAAATGGTGCTGGCAAAACTGGATGTGAATTTGGAGAAAAATGAAACAGGATCCATATTTCTCACCATATACAAAAACTAACTCAAGATGGATCAAAGACCTAAATGTAAAACCTAAAATTATAAAGATCATCAAAGAAAAAAGAAGGCCACACTTAGGGGTCCTAATACATGGCATAAATACACTATCAAACATAACTGAAAATGCACAAACCAGCAGAAGATAAATTAGACCACTGAGACCTTCTAAAAATTAAATTCACGTGCAACTCAAAAGACTTCACCAAAAGATTAAAAAGAGAATTTACAGACAATGAATGCCATATTGGGTAAGGGAATAATCTCTAAAATTTATAGAAAACTTCAACCCTTCAACAGCAAAACTATTCAATTAAAAAATGGGCAGAGGGCATGAACAGACACTTCACCAAAGAAAACATTCAGAAGGCCAACAAATGCACAAAGAAATAGTTATGATCATTAGTCATTGAGAGATGCAAATCAAAGCAACAATACAATACCATCTCACTCCAGCATTAACAGTAAAGTTGAAAAAAAAAAAAGAAAACAACAAATATTAGTGAGGTTAGAGAGAAAGTGGAACACTCATGGGCTGCGAGTAGGAGTGTAAAGTGGTGTGACCACTGTGGAAACGGTATGATGATTCCTTAAAAACTGGAAATAGAAATAGCATGTAATCTAGAAACCTTACTACTAAGGATATATTGTAGAGAATTAAGAGCTATGATGGGAATGGATACATGCACACCTATGCTCGTTGCAACATAATTTACAATAGCAAAAACATGGAAACTACCTATATGCCCGTCAACAAATGAATGGATAAACAAGCTATGAACATACATACAATGGGATTGTTTTAAAGAAAACTATGGATCTGTGAAACACCTCATGCATGGATGAATGTAGAGGACATTTTCCCAAATGAAATTAGTCACAAAAGGATGAATACTATATGATACCACTACTGTAAAAAGTCAAGAAAAGGTTAAGACACAAAAAGGAACATTCATTCTTTGATGTTTACCAGGAGGGAAAAGGAGAGAAAATCACAAACTACAGGGTAGACACATATTGACTTGTGCGTAGGGAAGGTAATATGCAATAAGGGTGAGGTCATCATAAAACGATCAAGGCAAAAGAAGATACTGGGAAGAACACAAGAGTTAAAGGCAACAGAAGTAAATACTGCTACATATACAATCACATAATAACAGTAATAACAATAATCTATGAGTGGATATTGTTTTGGTTATGAGTGCTGCTCTGACAGAAATATACCACAAATAGGATGGCTTCAACTAAAGAAGTTTATTCTCTTACAATTTTGGAGGCTAGAAGTCTGAGTTCAAAGTGGCAGGCTCTAGGGGCTGGGTGAAAGCCCCTCAAACTTGGGCTTTGGCTCTGCCTCCTGCTCCCAGCCCACTGAAGCTGGAGGCTTTTCTTCACTCAGGCCGCTGCTGGCTGCTGAGGCTGACAAACCCAAGGCTGACAAGCAAAAAGGCACAGTTTCAATGTTATCAAACAACATGGAAGGCCACTAATTCAAATCCAGAAGTCCTAAGATCAGCAGGACATGGCAGGCTATTGAACAAAGATTTGGGTTCAAGCATGCCAAAAAGCTGGAAACCTTCTTCAAAGCTACTTCTTATACACTGCTTCTTATATACTGGAAGCAGACCACATCTCTAAAGCTGCTACTCAGTTGCTCCAGGAGATTCCAACAAAGACTTGATTGCCAATCTCACTATGGGGAATGACTGTATCCAATTGCCCAGCCACTCAACCAGGCCCAGCCAAGTTGACACACAAACTTAACTACTACAGATACATAGATAGACACACAAGCTGAACAGATGTAGGAAGGCAAATATGACTACACTCACAAACATATATATGTTTGGCAGAGGATATTTCCACTTATGTATTTATATGTGCTGCAAATATATCCATGAATATAATAGGGCATAAAGGGAACAAAGTTGTGAAAACTTCTTAAACGTAGTCAAACACATTGAGTGAATGAATTACTGTGCCTGGGTGCTCAGGACCATAGTCTCAGGGGACACTAAGGTCAATTGGCATAATATAGTTCACAAAGACAATGTTCAATATTTTACATTGTTGAGTATATCTGGAGTCTTAAAACTTGTGAATGGCCATTGTGGTAGTGAAGATTGTGTGTCGACTTGGCTGGGCTGTGGTTTTGAGTGGCTGGTAGCTGGATGTAGTTATTCGCCATGATGAGATTGTAATCACCTTCATGATGGAATCATTTGTGAGCAGCTAAGTAGTTGTCTTTAGGGTGTGTCCTGCTTCCAGTGTAAAAGGAGAAGCTTTCAGAAGGGTGTCTAGCATTTTTGCACATCTAGATCCAGCCTTTGGCTGAGTCTTCATGTCAGTGGTGTGCCGTGTTGCCTGCCAATCTTGAGATTGTTCTTGGAATTGAAGCAGTGCTCTTCCTGTTGCCTGATGATCTTGAGATTGTGCCATTCTACCTGTCGACCTTGGATTTGCCAGCTTCAGCAGTTGCATGAAGAGAAGTTACAAAAAGCCTCCAGCTCCAGTGGGCCTGGAATAAGAGGCAGAGCTGAAATTCAAGGTTGAGGAGCCTTCTCCCAGCCCCTAGAGCCAGCACTGAATTTGGACTTCTAGCCTCCTAGACTGTAAGAAAATAAATTCCTGTTTGTTAAGCCATCCATTTGTGATATGTCTGTCATAGCAGCACTAGAGGACCAAGACAGCCATCTAGAGTGCAATTATTGGTTTTTCTCTGTCCAGAGAAAAGAAGAGTGAAAAAAATCAAAATCACAAGGAAACAATTATCCTAAAGGACTAATGAACCATGTCAATCTCAACCTCCTTGACCCTGAGACCAGAAGAACTTGATGGTGGCCGGGCACCACTGCTGACTGCTCTGAAAGGGATCACAATAGAAGATCTTGGATATATATAGAGAAAAATGTGGAATAGAACTTCAAAATAATAAAAACAATCAGAATTACTGTTCTGATAGAGACTGGTGGAACCTCTGAGCCTATGGCCATTAGATACCCTTCTAACCTGGAATTGAACTTGCCCCTGTGACTCAACTTCCAGTCAAACAATAGACAGTCCTATAAGGTGAACAAAAACACCAGGGAGATACACACTTTTTAGAACAATCAATAATATGAGATCAAAAGGACAGCATTTGCCAGAGGTAAATCTCAGAAGGCAGGAAGGGATACGATGGAGGACAGATGGAAACAGTAAACACAGGGTGGAGGTAGAAGAATAGTGCTACATTGTGGGGATTGCAATCAATGTTATAACACAAAATGTGTATGAATTATTGAATGGAAAATCAATTTGCTCTGTAAACTTTCACTTAACTCACAATAAAAAGTATTTTTTTTTAAATGATTTAAATACAGATACCTAAAGCAAAGAATAATACATTTCTCTCTGTGTATATGTGACGGCTTTCTCTTTTTCCCCAACTCTTAAAATAACTTTTTATTGTTAGTTGCCAATGAGTTGATTCTGACTCATTGTGACACCATGTGTGTAGAGTAGAATTGTTCCTTAAAGCTTTCCAGGCTGTGACCTTTCAGAAGCAGATTTCAAGGCTTGTCTCTCAAACTGTCAACATTTCAGGCAGAAGTTGAAGGCATCACCATTTCATGACCCAGAGTTCCCAAAATAATTTTAGACATGTTCAGATAGAGAAAGATATTTCATAAGAACTAGTTTTAGAACACTCCTCAGTTTGAGCTTAGCAAGGTGAGAATGAGGGAATTATGTACATACTTTTGCTTGCCCAGCTTTTGTGATGGCAGGAATATTAAAGAGCTGGCCAGTATAAAAATGCACCCCACAGAAAAGGATCACTGCAATGGAATCTCCTTCCTTCTCAATCACTTCAAAGATATCCTCCATTCTCAATGTTTCTTCCCCCTAAAGCAGAGTTAAGCACAAGTTATATTATGTCCTCAGTAATATATTTGTCATTTCATATTTCCAATCTACATTTCACCATGAAGTCTTTCTCATCAAAAGAAATATCAAAATTTTTGTTTTGCTTTCAAATTTCAGACTAATGATCTTGAAATACTTGGCAAATGAGAAGCATTTGAGCATGATTTTCGTTATTATTAAGAAATGAGAATAAAATAGTGAAAAGAGATGTCAAAGTGTAAGTCATCACAAAAGCCTACTTGATCGATTTGGCCCCCAGGTTTTCAATTAATCTTTGCTGTCTGCACACCTAAAGGAGCTCTGGTGGTGCAGTGCCTAAGGCATTTGACTGCTAACCAGAAGATTGTTGGTTCAAATCTACCAGCTCCTCTGTAGAAGGAAGACTGGGCAGTCTACTTCTGTAAAGATTTACCACTTTAGAAACCCAATGGGGGCTGCTGTGAGTCAGAATTGACTTGATTGCAGTGGGTTTAGTTTTGGTTTGGTTTATCTGCACACTTATAAATGGTTTTTTCCTTATTCCAATCCAAGAAGAACATAGTAAGTTCAAGAAGTTCAAGAAATATTTTTACAAAAGGAATTTGTTAGAAATTGGTATTTTACTTATATGTCTAATATCAAGTTATTTTCCCAGAAAAAAAAAGTATCTATCTTTCATCTGTGTATTGCCTAAACAATCGAAAAAGTAAAAGCTACTAAAACCAGATCTAAAGACTAAGACTCAAACATGAAGAGAAATAATAAAAAAACTCTAAATGATCAGGGTTTTATTCCCCCATACCGCCCTACCTTGGACAACTGATTGATCACTTAGTAAAACTGTGAATAAATTTAGATTTTATTTTATAAAAGTTTTGAACAGAAAGGAGTGAGCTGAATAGAAAGTATTTGATTTTATCCTAAAAAATCTAATCTCCTTTTGAAGTATCCATGGCTTTTCTTCATTACTAAAACTGGCTTGATTCTGAGGTCAAGAATCACTAACTGCATTCATATTTGAGGGAATTATCAATAAGGTAATGATGAATTTTCCTTCAGTAATTTATATTTTTTTAAGTTCTGCTACTTGTCAATTACTCTGCTCCATGTTAAGCACATAAATAAACCAATAGAATACATACTTTAGTTTCTACTAGAAGCCTGGCACTTGTTTAGAAATAGGCTGGGGGCTATCCTTCACTTGGACATCTAGTAAAACAGGATTGCTATTGCTATTTAAGTCTCTGAATTATTAAGTAGATGTTACTTATAAAGTGAAGGTTTGATGAGATATATGTACACAGTGTACACACTGTGCATGTATATGAAAATAACTAAAATTGCTAGCATAAAAATCTAAAACTCCTTATTCTTAGAAGACTCTAACAGGGTATTTCTATCATAATTTTAAATAAAAGTAAGAAAATATTATATGTGATAATACTTTAAATCTCCAAAGAATCAGTATTAAGCAAATAAGAAATATATTTTTTCAACTGTAGGATTTGACCCTTTCTTATGTTAACTTGCTCTGAAGTAGTAATGTTTGGATGAACCCCTGAAACTGTTGCCCTGAAATAGTCTTTAAACCTTAAACCAAAGGTATCCCCTGAAATCTTCTTAAAACCAAACAATAGATTGGTTTAGCCAGTTAAAAAAAAAATCTGCCTTCAGCATTATACTCTTTTAAGAACTATCTATGTGAGATCAACTTGACAACAGCAACTCACAGGAGTATATAGTGGAGGAAAAAAAAAGATTGGATAGGAACTTTAGGGGGCAATGAGTTTATGTTAATGGAGGAGGGACATCTTAGAGGAAGAGGACAAGAATGATTGCACAGCTTGAAGAATGCAATCAAGCCACTGAATTGTACATGCAAAAACTGTTGAATTGGTGAATTTTTTAATATGTATATTCTCAAAAACAACAAAAAAATAAATAAAAAAAATTTAAATAAATAGTAATGCTAAAAATTCACCCCAGGTCTAGGATTAACTCATGAAGCTCCACTCCACCACTAACATGAACACTTCTGATATATTCAACAAAGCAACTCACTGCATTGAGTTGATTCTGACTCATAGTGACCCTGATTAGGTTTCTAAGGCTGTAAATCTTTACAAAAGTCAATTGCCTCATCTTCCTCCTGCTGAGCAGCTGGTGGGTTTGAACAGCTGACCATCTGGTTAGCAGCCAAATGCCTTACTCACTATGGCACCAGAGCACCTTTATGATATATTAGCTATTTTCATTTATTCTAGAAGTTAGTAATTTATATATGATGTATGAAATGGATATCTTCTTACAAGTGTGAGAACTTCTTATTCTATTAATTTATTGCATGTTGTTGGCAAGGAGAATAGAGTAGGTGTTTAATTTCGTCAAAGTAATTCTGGGTTGAAAGAAATAATTGTTCAAACATTAGTTTAACAGCCTGGGAACATCATATCTGAAACCTAAAATTTAGTCTGTCTGATTCTCTTGGTGCTAAATTACACAAACTACAGGGTTTATATGTCACATTTGGTACAACTACTAATGTGAAGTGCACAGTATTTCAGATCTTGAATATATGGTCAAGTAGATGAATTCTTTGTTATCTGTTTTAACATAAAGGAGTCTCAGAGAGAGAAAATACTTTTCTCAAAGTCACATGCCTAAGAAGGGCTGGCTCTGGGGTAAGTCAGCCAGGCTGCAAAACTCAAGCTCTTTACACTACATAATGTTCCTTTCTATACCTCAGCCTAAACAATGAAGAAAGTGTTTGACACACAGATTAATAGGAAACATGAAGGTTGTTGTTGTTGTTGTTATGTGCCGTCAAGTCGGCCCCGACTCATAGCGACCCCTCCTTGGGTTTCCGAGGCAGTATCACTACGGAAGTAGGATTGCCCAACCTTCCTTCCGATCATCATGTTTTTACTACTTCCCTTCGCAGTGAAGAATATGGCAGACTCCAGCAATATCAACAGAAAAATAGTTGGCTTGCCATATAGCTATCTCTTGGAAAAAGAATATAAAAACACTTCTGAGCTAATTCTCTATTTTAAACAAATTACCTAATAGTAACAAAAATAGAAATCTTTTATATTTTCTTGAAAGCTCCATTAAAGTAATGAAAAGAATAAACTTTTGTGGAAAACTGAAGAAAAAAAAATCAATACTAAATAAAAGAATGATGAATATTTATTTCTCTTTCTCATATACCTCTCTTGGCTTTATAATTCGCATACTCTTCTCAACATTAAGTCCGTGAAGTTGAAGCTGTGACTCAATAGCATACTGGAAAAGAAAAGTGATGTATTTAATCAAATCCAATGCACAGAACTACACTGAAATAACAACTCTGCAAACAACTAATGATGCAATAAAAAATTATATTATTATATTAAGTCCAAAGTCAAAGTAACTAAACAGAATATACCAGAAAGGAACAACTTAATATAATTTACATAGAAATCTGAACACTCTTGGAAACATGGATTAGTAGAAATGGATGGAAACTTAGGGATCATTTAGACTTTAAGAATTGGAAGAGATTTTTAGAATAAAGTTTTTAAATCACCTTATTTATGTCAAAACCAAAGTTTATAAAGTAACTAGTTGAGTAGTGTGGATGTGATATTAATAATGTTTGATAATTTCCACATTCTGCAGGATCACTTTTCTTTGAAATGGGTACAAATATGGATCTCTTCCAGTCAGTTGGCCAGGTAGCTCTCTTCCAAATTTCTTGGCATAACTGAGTGAGTGCCTCCAGCAGGGCATCATTTGTTCAAACATTTCAATGGGTATTCTGTCAAATTCTGAAGCCTGGCTGTTTGTCAATTCTTTCAGAGCAGCTTCAACTTCTTGTTTCAGTACCGTTGGTTCTTGGTCATATGCTACCTCATGAAATTGATGAACATCAATCTATTCTTTTTGGTCCAGTGACTCTGTATTCCTTCCATCTTCTTTTGATGTTTCCTGCATCATTCAATATTTTGCCCATAGAATCTTTCAACATTTCAACTCGAAGCTTACATTTTTTTCTCAGTTCTTTCAGCTTGAGAAATGCAGAGCACGTTCTTCTTTTTTGGTTTTTTGACTCCATGCCTTTGTACATTTCATTATAGTAATTGGCTTTGTCTGCTTGAGCTGCTCTTTGAAATCTTCTTTTCAACTCTTTTAGCTTGTCATTTCTTCCATTTGCTTTAGCAAATGTTCAAGGGCAAGTTTCAGAGTCTCTTCTGACATCCATTTTGGTCTTTCTTCCTTTCCTATCTTTTTAATGACCTCTTGCTTTCTTCATGGATGATGTTCTTGATGTCATCCCACCACAACTCCTCTGGTTTTGGGTCATTGGTGTTCAAAGCATCAAATTTGTTCTTTAGATGGTCTCTAAATTCAGGAGGGATATAATCAAGGTCATATTTGGTGCTCATGGACTTCTTTTAACTGTCTTCAGCTTCATTTTGAACATGCATAAGAGTAATTAATGGTCTGTTCCCCGATCAACTTCTGGCCTTATTTTGGCTGAAGATATTGAATTTTCTCCTTTGTCTCTTGCCACAGATGTAGTCAATCTGATTCCTGTGTATTACATCTGGTGAAGTCCACGTGTATAGTCATCACCTATGTTGTTGAAAATAGTTATTTGCAATGAATAATTCGTTGGTCTTGCAAAATTCTATCATGTGATCTCCAGTGTTATTTCTATCACCAAGGCCGTATTTTCCAAGTACTGGTGACTCTTCTTTGTTTCCAACTTTTGCATTCTGATCTCCAATTATAATCAACACATCTTGATTGCATGATCAATCAATTTTAGACTGCAGAAATTGGTGTTGTTGTTGTTATGTGCTGTCGAGTCGCCCCCGACTCACAGCGACCCCTCCTTGGGTTTTCAAGGCAGTATCACTACGGAAGTAGAAATCTTCAATTTCCTCATCTTTAGCTTTGGTGGTTGGTGTGTGAATTTGAATAATAGTAGTAGTAACTGGTCTTCTTTGTAGGTGTATGGATATTATCTTATCACTGACAGCATTGTACTTCAGGACAGATCTTGAAACACTCTTTGTGATGATGAATGACACATCATTCCTCTTTAATTTGTCATTCTCAGCATAGTAGATAATATGATTGTTTGATTAAAAATGGCCAAACCAGTCCATTTCAGCTCACTAATGCCTAGGATATTGATCTTTGTGCATTCCATTTCATTTTTTACAACTCCCAATTTTTCTAGATTCATACTTCATACATTACTGCATGTTCTAATTATAAATAGATGTTTGTGTCTGTTTCTACTCATTTTGAGTCTTGCCACAATAGCCAATGGAGATCCCAAAACTTTACTCTACCTATATCATTAAGGTCATCTCCACTCTGAGGAGTCAGCTCTTCCCCAGTCAAATTTTGAGTGCCTTCTGATATGATGGGCTCATCTTCTGGCACTATATAGGACATTGTGTCAGGGATATTCATAAAGATTTCCAGGAATATATCAGATAGTGTTTCACTGCCATTCATAAGGTTTTCATTGGCCAATTGTTTGTGAAATGGATGGCTTCTTCCTTCTTCTGAGTCTGTCTTAGCTCAGAAGCTCCAATGAATCCTGCCCACCGTGGGTAACCCTGCTGGCATTTTGCAACATGGTGGCATAGCCTCCAGCCTTATAGTAGCACACAAGCCACCACAGGACGACAAATTGACAGGTAAGTTTGTCTCCCTTAATTGTTCTTAACCCTTTTGCAGCTTCCTGCCTTGAGCAATGGCCTTAAAATTGAGCCTCCCCCAAGCAAAAAGCAGCCCCCAAACCCCAGCCCGCCTACCTCAGGCCTCAGCCTTAATATAGAGCCACATCCAAGTGAAAAGCAGCTTCCAAGCCTCAGGCCTGCCTACCTCAGGCCCTAGCCTTAAGATAGAGGCACCCCCTAGTGAAAAGCAGCCTCCAAGGACAATTAAGTACGAGGATCTTGAATATTTTTAAGATATTAGTAGTTTGCTCATTTTTAGTAAAGTAATGGTTATTGATTTGGACATAACTAAGTGCTCTAAAATTACATGAGATAAAGCCTAAGATAGTTAATTGTGATAATATGAAAGCAGAAATGAAGTTGCTCAAACATTAAAACTGAAATATGCTGCATAATTTCCTCAATCCAAAAAGTCATACATTTTATCAAATGACTTGCTGAAAAAATAAAACAATTTCTCTTTTTTGTGCTGTAGGAAATATGTTTAACCTTTAATAAATATTTTTTTAGATTCTAAAGCACCAATTGTTATTGTAGCATACAATGAAAACAAAAGACAAATAAAATTTCATATTCCTATTGTATTTAGCTGAAGGATTAAGCATGGAAATTTGTATTGATTTGATTTTATAAAATAAAACAGTAACAAGAATTAATAAAACATTTATAACTGCATTTGATTTAGACCAGCAGCTTGCTCAATGTTTTTAAAAAGAATAATAAGTCAAAGTTCCTATTCATTCCTTTCCTCCCTTAGCACATGAACAAAAGAAATAAAGCTACAATCTTTTATTTCATTTTTAATAAAAGCCTAAATCAAAAGCATTTGATAGATCTTTTTATTGTAAGGTTACTTAGAAAAGACTAGTGAATAAACATGCAAGTCAAACAAATGATATGCACCTCTAGGAAGAGTGAAAAGGATATAGATACAATTTGAAGAATCCTTACGTGATCTGAAGGGAAGGCTTTGGCTTCCAGAAGAATTTTATACCGTTTTGGTGTAGGCTTAAAAAAGGATAACTGCAATGAAATGGATTTTTTTGAAAAAATAAAAAAATAAAATTTATTCATTTTTCATTTTATGTCACATTTTCACTTTATAATCTACAGCATTTTATAGGTGTTAATTAATTAAACATCTATGATGTCTGTCAAGGGTACCTTTACCAATTAGCATTGATCCCAATGAATTATAAAGAGAAGGAAGATATTGTCTAATTATATTTATCAATGGAATGCAAGCCCAGAGGAGAGGTAAATTACATGAAAACAAATTCTCAAATTTTACTTAAATTTTAATTGCAAAATTATCTTCTAAAAGTATTTGATGGTAATTTCTTTAACATGAGATTGAAATATCATGTCTTATGGATATCATATTTATATCGATTTATCTTTCATTGCTGTTTTGGTTTTCAATACATAACGTTTCCACTGTTTCAAGGTTTTTTGTGGGATTTTATTTTTGACACAATAAAAATATCTCAGTCCTTAGATGAAATAATTACTATTTCTAGAGATACCAGGGACAAATGCCTTGATTGTTCAGCGGGACCTTTCATTTTTGGAAATGAAAATATGGCCTTGGTGATATATGGAAAATACATACTACTTGGTGTAGTTGGAAAATATGGCCTTGGTGATAGAAATAACACTGGAGATCATATGATAGAATTTTGCAAGACCAACGAATTATTCATTGCAAATGAATAATTCCATGTTCCTGGACAATGAGAGTGACAAGGCTAGCAATAAAAGTAATACTTATTGTTAATTAGATATTGATAATGGGCCAGAGTACTAACACAGTTTTCCCACATTATCATGTTTAGTCCATGGGCAGGTCTATGGATAGGTGTTATTGTCCTCATTCTTTATGGAGAAGAAAATTAAGACTTAGAGATGCCAGAAACCCTGCGCAAAGTCAAATTGACATTTCTTAGCTAGGAGTCAAATCTAGCAGTGTCTGAATATAAAAACTGTGCTGTTTAGCATCATACGTAAAATATTCTAAAGCATATTTCTTCAGGCATTTCTCAATAACCTCTTCTCCATTTTATTCATATAAACATTAATATCTCCAATGTACATTTTATCCTTGTAGCCATGTTTCCAAAAATACTAAGAAAATGAATCAAATTTTTTTTGAAACATTAACTCATTACTATATATACCATATCCCAAATCAAGAATATATTTTATATTTTAAGTTCTAAATATTTTTTGAGTATTTAGGATGAAATAAATATTTTAAAAATAGTAACTTGTTTAAGGTACTAGACCTTTTTTTTCTCCCCATATTAGTTTTATTTTTCAATTCTTTTTTAATCCATGTTCAAAAAATAATCTGTAAAAATATAGTGAACCCTGATCCTACTTGGCTAAAATCCAGTATTTTGGAATGTTATCTTTCTAAAAAGTTTAATTCTTTGATAGCATTTGTATATCATTGCTTTGTGTATGGTCCTAAGCAGTTTTTCTTTTTACTCACTGTAATTCTTATTCTTTATGTTCTGAGATAAGAATTGTTTATTATTCTAAAGCTCTTTGTAAGAGTCAACTCTCCTATGATTATGAAGAAGCCATTATATTATGGTCCAGCATTTCCTGATAAGAATGAAAATAACCTCACAACTTATTTAAAAATAAGTAAACCAACAGATGGTCATGCATTAAAGATGGAAAAGCTTCAGATTTTGTAAATGAGTGTATACTAAACATTGGTGGGAAAGGAAACTTACCAGTAGAAGATGTAAATTAACAGTCAAAGCATTCATTAGAACTATTTCTTTCTCATTAGCTCCTGTAAGGTAAACATATCATAATTTAGATACTTCTAAAATAACTCTATTGAAAATACTTGGAAAACAAGGTAGAGAGGCTTCACTCTATCATTCTTAATGTTTTCAGAGATAAGGCTATGTTTGATGTGTCATCACAAAGAAATGGAAGTTTTCCCACTTGACTCGTTTTATCGAATTGCATCTGGACTCATGTGAACATAGCTAGGTAAAAATTATACTTTCTTTTTGATGTAGTAAATAACAACAACAAGAAGAAAAATGAAGCATTTGCTTTTTCCTGTAAAATGAAAATCATGTATACTGTTTTCAGCTAGTTTGCCAAATTCCTAAGTGGTACATTTCTGTGGATGCTTTTGAGTTGTGGTGCTGGCGAAGAATGCTGAAAGTACCATGGACTGCTAAAAGAACTAACAGATCTGTCCTGGAGGAAGTGCAGCCAGAATGCTCCTTGGAAGCAAGAATGGCCAGACTTCGTCTCACCTATTTTGGTCATGTTGTAAGAAGGGACCATTCCCTGGAGAAGGATGTCATGCTTGGTAGGGTGGAGGGTCGACGAAAGAGGGGGAGGCCTTCAACGAGATGGATTGATACAGTGGCTGCGATGATGGGCTCGAGTATAGCAGGGATTGTGGGGCTGGTGCGGGATCGGGCAGTGTTTCGTTCTGCTGTGCATGGGGTCGCTATGAGTCGGAAACGACTCGACGGCACTTAACAACAACAACAACATTTCTGTGGTAAGCAATCTCCTAAAGAGATCTAAAAAGATATTAACGCCAATCACATTTTCAAAGCTAGCTACTTGTAATGTCAAATTAAAACGCACCTTTAATAAAAGAAGCCTACTTTGCCAAACAAAATTCACTGTTATTACAGTGAGATATAGAATAGTTTAAAAGACAAAAGAGCTAGGAAACAAAATATACAGACAGAAAGAGTTCTGGGATTTATTCTTACCCCTAAGATATAATTAATATAAGTGTATATTGTCTGATGAAGCACACATGAAAACTTAAGATATACACTACATAATAATAAAGTATAATTCCTAGTGGCCTTTTTGCTATTAGACTCAGAGACACAGAAGACGTTGGATACTTAAGATCTGTAACAGCAAGGATAATAATACTTTTCCTGTTTTGAGATCTTATGATATCTCTCAAAGCAATTAAAAAAAAAAAAAAAAAAAAAAATACCTGTTCACTATCACTGAGAAAAAAATGGGGAGGGGGTTGATGTGCTTTAATGTTTTAAGGCTACGCTGGGTGCCAAGGTGGGGTCACCATGAATCGAAATCAACTCGACCGCAGTAACTTTGGTTTTGTCTTTGGTTAGGTGTTAAAATTAAAAAAAAAAAAAAAAAAAGTTATAATACAAATAGTACATTTTGTATCCAAAGATATACTTCTGATAAAGCCACATTTTAAGATACTAGAAAGGAAAAAAAAGAAGAAATCTCACTGATAGATAGTTCCATGATAAGTTCACTTGAGGGGAGGTCATTAGAAATGAGTATGTAATTTAGGAATCTGTGTCTCATTAGAACCATTTAAGGAAGAAATTGTATTTTTAGTCAAGGAAAATTTCTTTTTGCATTTGCCACTTGTGTTTCTCTGCTTCATATGTATGCAAGGTTGGTAAACAAGTGGTGGATGTTAAAGATATATCCCTGGTAGTTGTAAGGTAAACAGTTCTTGAAGTTAAGGGACAAGAACAATCTCATTCCACACTAGTCTAAATAAAAAATTTCCTTGACATATTAGAGAGAGATCATGTGATAAGCTTGGGTTGCATACAGTAGGCATATTCCTACTCTTACAATATGAAAATCTTAAATATGGTAAGCAAAAAAATATAACCAGCAGTTTTATTATATTTGTTTCTCCACATTACGGTGTGAGGTTTAATTTATTTCTAAAACAAAACTTCATATACCTAACTTGATATTTTCCTTGATTCCCTATTAGCTATTTACTTGCATCTTTTCTGGAACTGAAAACCATTTATTTCCAAGGAAATTTGTGGCAGCAGAGAATGTGGCAGAAGGAAAATTAATATAAAAAGGGAGAACTGATAGAAAGACAAAAATCCTGGAGAATATACTGAGAAGAATGAAATAGAAGAAAAGGAGAAAACATGAGTAGTTATCCTAAAGGAAAACAAAGAAATGGAAGTCAGGGGGAAGGAGACTTATTCTTGATGTAAACTCATACATTCCATTTTGTTTAAAAATTCCAGTCTAATGAAAATAATTATAAGCTCCTGGGATATTTTAGTTCTTCAAATAATGCAAGGTGTTCATTTGAATGATCTAAAATTACTCTTACATAGCAGAGTGATAAATTTACATACACAGCACAGAGCCTAATTGCACCCCTACCCACATCCAGGTCTGTAAGGCTAAATTTTAGTCTGGAGATACACTTGGTAACATTCTTTCCTTACCTCACTTTCAATGGCATACTTACACTTGGATTAATTCTTAGTAAATAATTCCTCACTCACTTTAATAATTGGTTTGGCTTTCTCCCCACAAATTATCACACTACAGACAAGTTTAAATTAAATTCAACATAGCACTCTACAACATGTCATTTTCATCTACGATGGTTAATTTTATGTGTGACCTTAGCTAGACTATAGTGTCCACATTTTGGTAAACACTAGTTGATTTATGGACTAGTTACATGTGATTAAAGCAGTTGGCGTAAATAAAGCAGATTGCCTTTCATAAAGGAGGTGCTCTGGTGCTCTGGTGCTGTGGTGCCTAAGGTGGTCAACCAGCTGAAGGTCTTAAGAGAAAAAAAAACGATTCTCTTTAGAGTTTGTTCTGCCTCTAAACTATAAGTAGATATTTTGGCAGAACTTCCTCTTCACTCTGCCTGTTGCCTGACCTATGAATTTTGTGACAGAAGTGTGTAGGAATCTCAAGTCTGTCACTCTACCTACAAACATTGGACTAGCCACTACTCCATAATCATATGAGCTAGTAGGAGTCTTCTGTCTGTTGCATGACTTATAGAGTTTGGACTTGCCACCCCCCTAAAATTGGTGAGCCAATTCCTTAAAGTAAACCAATCTCTCGTTCTCTGTCTCTCTCTTTATGTTTCTCCGTAGAACTCTAAGTCACTTGCTGTTGAACTTTATCTGACTACAGAGTCAGTCTCCACACACCTCTATATCTGGGAGTAGTTCTAACATTAAAGTTTCAAAACATAACAGAAGTGTTTATTCCAGTTATAAACTAAACACATTCAAGAATTTAGGGTTCTTAATACATCGGAAGGAAGGTTGGGCAATCCTACTTCCGTAGTGATACTGCCTCTGAAACCCAAGGAGGGGTCGCTATGAGTCAGGGCTGACTCGACGGCACATAACAACAATACATTGAAGTACCACAGTACAGACTGATTTTTAGTGTATTGCAAAGGAAATTTTCCTTAATTGATTCTCTTTTGGTTAAAATTGTGTTTCTGAAACCAACATTGTTCTAAGATATTTCAATATTATCAACAGTCCATAAAGAAGAAATAAAATAAAATTATTTTTCAAAAGCAAGCTGGAATTGTTTCAAGTTGGTTTCTTTTGTTTTTCTTAAAACCTGTCTTTGAGTTAATGTGAAGGCTTCAAGAAGTACAATACTTTGGGGAACTTTCCTTTTTAAGTTTCTGTAAAGTATGTCATGATTTGAAAGGATTTTTATTTTAAAAGATCATCTAGAAGTCACTGAAATAAATATCAGATTTGACTCAATTCATCAGAGGTGGACTTGAGCCAAAATTCTCATTCAAAGAGTGCTTTTTTGTTTACTTAATAATTGGTTTATTTTATTCATTTATTTATTGATCATCATATTTGACTTTTCCAGAAGAGGAAGCTTAATTAAATGGAAACATTGCCCTCTTGCCTCAATGCCTGACAAGCAAACATTTATTGAGCCCTTACTATATGTCCACATTAAGTATGTGACCTGCATTATTTCATGTGATCTCTGAGTAACTCAATGAAGTATCTACTCTCATGTTTCTCATTTTATCATTGTGGAAACTGAGGCCCAAACAGATGAACTAACTTGCCTAAATGTCACAGATTGAAAATAAATGATAAAAATCCCAGCCTATAGGAGCTCTAGTGTTGCAGTGCCTAAGGCATTTGACAGCTAGCCAGAGGTTGGCAGTTGAAATCCACCAGCCATTCTGTGGAAGCAAGATGGCGTGATCTACTTCCCTAAAGATTTACCACCTCAAAAAGTCAGTGAGGGTTGCTGTGAGTCTCAATTGACTCCGTGGCAGTGAGTTTGGTTTTGGTTTAGTGGTCTTAGAAAAAAGAAAAAAAAAAACTTTTTTCCAAGATTACTTAGAAGCAGTGTTTGCACGGTCTACTCCCTATAAATAGTTTTGGTGGCCTTAGTAGTTAAAGAGTTTGGCTGCTAAAGAAAAGTTGATTTGTTGGAACCATCCAGGGGAGAAAGATGAGGTAGTCTGCTTCCACAAAAATTTACAGCCTTGGATTTCAAACCTTTTCCAAAGTGAGGCGAAGAGGTTCCAAAATGTTTAGTATTTGATAGGTAGGTAAATGATAGGCCTCATAACTGCCCTTCCAGGTTCTGTATATTTTGTTAAGTAGATGCAAATGTTAATTGGGATTTTGGTTGTCACATTTGTAGTCAGGCTAAGTCCAACAACTTTACAATTAATTTTTAGTAGCAAATTTCTGCGGCCTTTAGAGGCAGCTCCTGCATGGCTGAGGGTCTATAAATGGGTAGAGCTTCAGGGATTATTGTTTCTGTAAGGGTCAACTACAAGTTTCATAAAGCAAATATATGTTCACATTACAACATTTTTATAAGCTCAACTGCATATATAGCCCTTTGTGATTTTTATGTATCCAGGGAGAAATA
Source organism: Orycteropus afer afer (assembly GCF_000298275.1). Lineage (NCBI taxonomy): Eukaryota > Metazoa > Chordata > Mammalia > Tubulidentata > Orycteropodidae > Orycteropus > Orycteropus afer. Next base: position 19,003,271 of record NW_006921610.1, read on the forward strand.
GGCTTAATAAGAATACTAATAATATTGTTCAGCAATTCTATTTCTAGCATCATGATAAAGCATGGAAAGTTACTCCATGCTTTGCAAGATTGTTGGCTCTATATAAAACGTTTTATTAATAGTTTTTCTTCTCATCGGGAATTGTAAGTCTTTTTTGTATCTATAAGTAAATATATCTCTTCTCCTTCTCTATCCATTCTATCAATTTGTACACATAATCATTTTTATTATCCTCCTGCTACTTCTTTTTGAAAAATTTTATAGTGGAATAAGGGCTGTGATTTTAAGAACCTGGAGGATTCAGTCATAACTCAAAATATATAACTTGTCTGTTTGCCCATGACATATTTAGATAATATAGTAAGTAGCAGAAATAAATTTGACTTTTGGTGATTTATACTATAGTTACCATAAAAGTATTTTAATTATTTCATGATTTATACCACATCAACTCCCAAAAAGGATTTTAGGTTTTCTGTATTAGGAAGTAAAATAGAATCATAAAAATAGCAATGAAGTACAATATACACATGTGAGAAACAAATTAGAAGTCATTAAATGTCTTTATTACTTGTCCAAACTTTTCTCAGAACTTCCACGCAACCCACGCAAAAAGACAATCTGCATGGGATTTGCAGCCACAAAATAATAATAAATAATAAAATATACATACTAAAAATAAAAAATCCATTAAAGAAATCTGAACCTAATAAAGTAAACAGTGAATTTATTCATATTTCACTATGAGTTAACGGCTACTTGATAGCCTTTATAATTTATATAATTGATAGTTTATAATTGATGTAAATAATTTTAGAAGTAAAGAAATTTGGCGGATAGTAGTTACTGAAATTATAAAATATGAATCAGTATCGATCTTTTAAAATATTGCTCATAATTTATATTTCTAGATACTGTCAACTCATATTCTGTTGATCACCAGCAAAATTGTAAAAATATTTCCCTTGATAGAAATGTGGACAATAAAAGTAGTATTTGACAAAATGACTATTAAACTAAAGATAACCTTCATTCCCTGATAATATTTAAATGAAATATTTAAATATTATCATTCCCTGATAATATTTAAATGAAATCAGCCCCAACTCATAGCGACCCCTCCTTGGGTTTCCGAGGCAGTATCACTACGGAAGTAGGATTGCCCAACCTTCCTTCCGAGGAGTGGCTGGTGG
>NW_006921610.1:19008063-19009721 GCF_000298275.1 Orycteropus afer afer
CAAGATCCATCTGACAACAGCTATGATATCCCTTGTTCCACATCCCCTTCTGAATCCAGCTTGCACCTCTGGAAGTTCTCTGTCAATATACTGATGCAACCGTTTTTGAATTATCAGTAAGATCTTACTTGCGTGTGATATTAATGATATTGTTCTATAATTTCCACAATCTGTGGGATCACCTTTATTTGGAATGGGTACAAATGTGAACCTCTTCTAGTCAGTTGGCCAGGTAGCTGTCTTCCAAATCTCTTGGCATAACCGAGTGAGTGAGTGCCTCCAATGGGGCATCCATTTGTTGAAATATCTCAATGGGTATTCCGTCAATTCCCGGAGCCTTGTTCTTTGCCAATTCCTTCATTGCAGCTTTGAATTTCTCCTTCAGTACCATTGGTTCTAGATCATATGCCACTTCCTGAAATGGATGAAGATGAACCGGTTCCATTTGGTACAGTGATTCTGAGTATTCCTGCCATCTTCTCTTGATGTTTCCTGCATCATTCAATATTTTGCCTATAGAATCTCTCAATATTGCAACTCCAGGCTTAATTTTTTTATTCAATTCTTTCAGCTTGAGAAATGCTGAGCATGTTCTTCCCTTTTGGTTTTCAAACTCCAGATCTTTGCACATTTCATTATAATAATTGCTTTTGTCTGCTCGAGCTGCTCTTTGAAATCTTCTGTTCAGCTCTTTTGTCATTTCTTCCATTGGCTTTAGTTCCTCTCTGCTCAAGGGCAAGTTTCAGAGTCTCTTCTGTCATCCATTTTGGTCTTCTCTTCCTTTCTCATCTTTATAGTGATCTCTTGCTTTCTTCATGAATAAAGTTCTTGATATCCTCCCACAATTCTTCTGGTTTTCGGTCGTTGGTGTTCAATGCATCAAATCTCTTCTTTAGATGGTCTCTAAATTCAGGAGGGATATATTCAAGATCATATATTGGCTCTCTTGGAATTATTTTAATTGTCTTCAACTTCAAGTTGAACTTGCATATGAGCAGTTGATGGTCAGCTCCTGGCCTGGTTTTGGCTGAAGATATTGAACTTTTCCACTGCCTCTTGCCACAAATGTAGTCAATCGGATTCCTGTGTGTTCCATCTGGTTAAGTCCACGTGTAGAGCCCCGTTTGCGTTGAAAAAAGTGTTTACAATGAACAAGTCATTGTTCTTGCAAAATTCTACCATGCGAGTTTCAGCATTATTTCTGTTGCCAAGGCCAAATTTTCCAACTCCCAGTAATTCTTCTGTGTTTCCAACTTTTGCATTCCAGTCACCAGTGATGATTAACACATCCTGATTGCATGTTTGGTCCATTTCAGACTGAAGAAGTTGATAAAATTCTTCAATTTTGTCATCTTTGGCTTTGGTAGTTGGTGCATAAATTTGAATAATAGTCGTATTAACAGGTCTTCCTTGTAGGCGTATGGAGATTATCCTATCACTGACAGCATTGTACTTCAGGACAGATGTTGAAACATCCTTTGTGAGGATGAATGCCACACCATTCCTCTTCAAACTGTCATTCCCGGCATAGTAGATCACATGGTTGTCTGATTCAAAATGGCCAAAACCAGTACATTTCAGCTCACTAATGCTGAGGATATCAATCTTTATGTGTTCCATTTCCTTTTTGACAACTTCCAATTTTCCTAGATTCATAC
>NW_006921610.1:19009821-19019522 GCF_000298275.1 Orycteropus afer afer
TTGCCCAACCTTCCTTCCGAGGAGTGGCTGGTGGGTTTGAACCGCCAGCCTTCTGGTGAGCAGTCAAATGCCTTAGGCACTATGCTACCAGAGCTCCCCAACCTTCATTCCCTGATAATATTTAAATGAAATATGACAGTACATTTGTCACATAAGGCTTGAGACTTTGGGGAAATAAAGAAAAAAAGGAAAAACAAAATATATACTGTTTATTGAGTTTTATGTCTGTAAAACTAACTTTGCCCGTTTCAAGAGATAATTGTTATCTTTTATAGCCCATATTAGATTTTAGGAATAAGCATCATGATTTAATTAATTTACACTGTCCAAAGATAAGAACACAACTGTGTTAAAACTTTGTGGCATATTTCAAAGACAGCCAAAAATCACTAAAGTTAGAGTTGAAAATTTTTATTTAAAAAAAATAAGATTTTTAAATAAGGTCACTACTTTTGCTTTTCCAAACAAGCCTGAATATTTATAGTATTTCTTTACCCACACATTTATCTTAGTAACAATAATGAGAAGAGGCTGGTTTGAAAACTCAGTGGTTTTCACGTGACATATACGTATTTACAACAAGATACTTGCACATTTAATAGCTATAAACTTTTAAATGGTCAAAGGAAATCTTTTTGTCAAGTTTATTGGCTTCATAAATAATATCACCTCACCACTTTCTTGGCCTGTATAAAACATTCAAACTCCTCTTTAAAGGATGGTAAATATTAAGCACAAAACAACGTAGTAGGATTCAGTTTATGTTCTGAAAATAAACCTAGGGAGGGGAAAAAAAATATATAACTTGTCTGTTTGCTACGGAAAAAATACATTCATAGGTCAGATTAATCCGGGGATTTGTTTATAGGGCATTTGAATGAATAAAATAGACTTCTGAAAAATTAATACACTGATATTAAATTGAAAAATATGTGTTATCTATGTGTTTACAAAACTATTAAATATGAAAAGTACCTATATGTGAAGAACAGAAAACAAGTAAAGAACATAAATGAAACATTATTAAATAATTGTTTAACACAACTTTAAATGCAACCCAGAATTGCTCAGGTGGTAATTTCTCTAATTTGACTTAAGAGCTACCTCTGTATTTCCTAGTATCTGACTGCTATGGGAGATTTGCTTGGATAGGGCCTTTGAAGAGCCTGGCTGGCAGAGATTCTAGCCCTGGTTTATGAGCAGCTGAGTTTCAGCGCTAAGCATCCAGGGCTGTGTAGAATCCTTGCTGGGCTATGTTCTCCTGGAAGAGCCCATGGAGGTAAGGATGGTTAGTATTCTAGTTTATCATTTCATCCTTTATGCTTACTACATGTTCTGACATATGGCAGAAGTTCAATAATTAGTTTTGAATAAATGAAATATTCCTCAGATTTAGTAATTTGTCAATTTCCATTATTCTTTCTGGACATGTCTTATTTTCCACACTCTGGCAGCATAGTGCCTAAGGTACTTGACTGCTAACCAGAAGGCTGGTGGTTCAAACCCACCAGGCACTCCTCGGAAGGAAGGTTGGGCCATCTACTTCCATATAGATACCACCTCAGAAACCCAAGGAGGGGTCACTATGAGTTGGGGTTGACTCAACGGCACGTAACAACAACAACAATTCCATTTCTTTCCCAGCCCAAGTTGATTTTGTCATCTAATCACAGGCCAAGACACATCTAATGGTCAACAAATAAAGGTATATTTGTGTTTGCCTGAGAAAGACTGAGGAGAAACTACTTGTTCAGCAGCTAACCTAAAGGTTGGAGTTTTAGTTCATCCAGAGGTGGCTCAGAAGAAAAGCCTGGCCATCTACTTCCAAAAAATCAGACAATGAAAACCCTTTGAAACACAGTTCTACTTTAACACACATGGAGTAGCCTTGAGTCTGAATCTACTTGACAGCAACTCGAACTGCATAAGGGAGTAAGATTTTAAAAGGATTTTGAAAGGTGGAGTTATCTAAGAACTCCAAATTTTTCCAAAAACTCTGTTCCTAATGCTTGTTGTTGTTGTTGTTATGTGTTGTCGAGTGGGATCCGACTCATAGCCACCCTTCCTTGTGTTTCCGAAGCAGTATCACTAAGGAAGTAGATGGCCCAAACTTCCTTCCAAGGAGTGACTGGTGGGTTTGAACTGCCAGTCTTCTGGTTAGCAGTCAAGCGCCTTAGGCACTATGCTACCAAAGTTCCAATTGCTAGAATACCCATTATTGTTCAATACCCTAAATTTCACAGAAGATTTTGGGCAATGCTGAATATATAACACAATTAAATATCATATACATACATATATATATAAACACATACATGCTTATTACACACTTACATACATACATACATATTCTGGTTAGCCGCCAAATGCCTTATCTACTATGCCACCAGGCTATAGATAGATAGATAGATAGATAGATAGATACACACACACATATTTTAATGGTAACACATCTATGATTTAAACCATCTAGAACTCTTGAATGGCACCAATACTGCAAATAGTTCACTTTAGGGAGAGGTATAGACCCCAAAAAAAGGATTGGCTTTATTATTGCCAATAACATTGAATCTAATTTTAGAAAAATCATTAAAGATTCAATTTAAATGCAGCTAAAATATACTGAGTGTTTTAAATCTTTAACATGTGAATGTTAGCATTTATTTTACCATACAGTGAAATAGAAAATCCGTTTAAGTTGTTTTTATGAAATTTATTTAATTAAAAATGAATAAAATGCATGTACTTTTCATAAGTGGAGCAAATATTCTTAAATATACAAGAAAAATAACAGTATACACTTTATTTTCATACAAAATAACCTGATTATGTTCATTAGAACATGTAGCCCTGGTGGCACAGTGGCTAAGCACTCAGCTGCTAACCAAAAGACTGGAGGTTCAAACCCACCAACCACTGTGAAGGAGAAAGATGTGGTCGTTTGCTTCCATACAAGATTTACAGTCCCGTAGACCCTATGAGGCAGTTCTACTCTGTCTTATAGGGTCGTTATGAGTTGAAATCAACATAATGGCTATAGGTTATTTATTTATTTATTTTTAAATGTTCATTATAGCATCCTTGGAATGAACAACTACAAGTTACACATATTAATCCTTTACAATTATGGGTTAACATAGAAAATCAGGATGTTCTTCGATGAAATTTTGGCTTTCTAACCCATGCTTAACTAAGCAATAATCATTGCATGTTATACTTACCTACAATGTCAGTCATAAGACCTGTAATACACTCATCTCCTGTAATCCAAGGACGTTTCCCAACCTCATGACCATAGGCGCCCCTGAAATTGAAAATGGACATAAGTATTCCTTAGTTTTCTTTATGTTCATTCTTCAAATGGCAATATTACAACAGCATATTTCTGAGTTGTCCATCTTTGGAATGTTTTAGTAATTATGTAAAAGAATCACACCCACTGCCATCTTGACTCAGACTCATAGCTACCCTATAGAAGAGAGTAGAACTGCCCCATAGGGTTTCCAAGGCTGTAAATCTTTACACAAGCAGATTGCCTCATCTTTTTCTCACAGAGGAGCTGGTGGGTTCGAACTTTGAACCACCAACCTTTTGGTTAGAAGCTGAATGTCTTAACCATTGTACCACCAGAGCTCCCTCCATATATATATATAAGCTCTGGAGGTATAGTGCCTAAGGCATTTGACTGCTAACCAGAAAGCTGGTGGTTCAAACCCACCAGCCACTCTGAAGGAAGGAAGATTGGGCAATCTACTTCAGTAGTGGTACTGCCTCAGAAACCCAAGGAGGGGTCGCTATGAGTCAGATCCAACTCTACACCAATGAGTTTGGTGTTTGTTTTTTTTTTGTATATATATGTAAGTGTATGTATGTATAAAACCCAGTGCCATCAAATTGATTCCAACTCTTAGAGACCCCCACTGGATTTCCAAGTTGGCAAATCTTTACAGAAGTTGATTGCCTCATCTTCTTTCCACAGAGCAGCTGGTGAATTTGAGCCACCAACCTTCTGGTTAGCAGTCAAATGCCTTAGGTACTGTGCCACCAGATATATATATATATATCATTACAGAAGCAGGCTGCCTCATCTTATGTGTGCAGAGCAGCACACATAACTATGCAATTCTGTTTGAACATTGGCCAATGTTGCCTCAAATTTTTAAAATAAAACATATGGATGAATGTTTAAAATTCAGATTATGGATATTATACAACTATAATCTATATATCTAATTTTCAATAATGTATATGTATTATGGCTACAGATAAATAACAGACTAATATCTGAGAAACAAATAGGATATTTAGAAATAGTTTTCTCAATTTACCTCCTTATCTTTAAGGTTATTTGCTGATTTAGTTGTGCATAGTCCTGACTTTGCAGCACAATTCTAAATAAATGAAACTTATTTTGAATGTCGCATATATGGATAGTGTACTATTGCTGTTAATTGCCATCAAGTTGATATTTGTGAACTCAGTATTCCATCTGAGGTCAGAAAACTACGGAAAGGTGACATTAGGAAACAATATTACATAAATTATATAAAAGTGAGCTATTTTAAAATAAAAAAAGTAATACTTGGGACATCAATATTTTTTAACGTTCATTTATTATTATTATTATTTTGTTTCCTTTTTGTCAGGGGCAGGAGGAATTACTCATTTACTATTTCCTTATTTTTCTATATTTTAGAGTCTATTATGTTATTTTTTTCTCTTTTATTTTGAAAGTTCAAGACAATTTGAACACTCTACTTATATGCATGTGACATGCAGCAGTGGTGGTACTAAAACTTTCAATATATTTTTATTTTAGTCTAGAGACTGAAGTTGCATTTTAGTTATAATTACAATCTGTACATCATAGAAATGTATAAAATACAATTATAATCATGATGCCATTTTAGATAGATAATAGTCAATACCACTCCTTGACCAATTTCCTAGTAATTTCATCTATCATATGCCATCTCAGTTTTATTCTAGTAAGCATCACATTATGGAAAAAACAAAAGATACACAAAACAGGACTACAACCTTCAATAAATTTCCATCAAAGAAAGAAGGTAAATGTGAAAAACATATAAAACAAAGGATCAAGGTGAAGTGCTTACAAGTAGCACTTATATCTTATAAAGCTCTGAATGTGATTGTTATTAACTGTTTGGGAATAAAGACTTTGTAAACTTTGAAGTGCATGAGAGTCTAAAATCAGAGGTGTTTTGTGGAGGTAAATACAGCAGTCTGAAAGTGGAACCTTAATTCCATTTTAATGAGTCTAGAATCCATAATGAATTTGCAAGTTGCTGTTTCTAACAGGAGATCCTCTAACCTTGCTGTTGCCCTAACTAGATACCCTAAAGGAGACATTCTTTTTCTTTGAGGTCTGGCAGGTCCAGGATATCACAATTTCCAGAGGATCTTTTCCTCAGTGGTCAAACAAACTAAGCTGCAATAGATTATACTCCAACGGACTTTATGGACAGCATTGTTGATAAATCATTACAATGGCCCCCTAGGAACAGGCATTATTGAACAAGCAATTTTAATAGCAAGTTACCAGAAAAACCTATTCTGCCATTTTCCAATGACCATGACGCACATAACAACAACAAAAACAAATCATGTAATAAATTGAAGAGCACATCTCCTTAACCAATCACATAATCCCCCGTATGTTATCCACCTATCCCGGCCAGATCCTTGATTTTAGATATCTTGTCTTTCATTGCCATGATTGTCTTTCAGCCAATCAACGATTTTGTAACTTTTAGTTATTTATCCAACTATACAAAAATATTTTCTTCCTCATGGTGGACTGGCCATTTTTACTCTGTGAATTTGGATGTCTTGCCAGTGCAGATCATCTCTGGACTTCTGATAAATCTCTTTACAGAGTCTATGCTTTCACACTGGGCCATTTCATTTAAATGGCATAGTCACGGCTGGATTCAAAGACAACTCATCAGAGTCATTGGACACAAAACTAACACCACCATGCCATGAGCCCTCTGCTCCAGCCACCTTCATGGTTTTCAGAGGTAGTCAGAGGTGAGTCTTATTGAAATCCCAAGCCTCTGTCATTGTGTTTGATGGCTTTCAAGAAATTAAAATTTATTGTAAAATCTTTTTCCTTTTTCCTTTCCCTTTTCAACCTGTCTGCTAGGCATCCCAAAGCTGATTTAGGCTTAATATTATAACATTATAGACATCTATGCTCTGGTAGCATAGTGCCTAAGGCACTTGACTGCTCACCAGAAGGCTGACGGTTCAAACCCACCAGGAAGGAAGGTTGGGCAATGCTACTTCCATAGTGATATTGCCTCGGAAACCCAAGGAGGGCTCGCTAAGAGTCGGGGCCAACTCAACGGCAAACAACAACAACATAATGACATCTAGTGGGCAATAGTTGTCAGTACAGCTAGACTTTTTGCTCTTTTTCTTTATTGCCTCTAACAACAACAACAACAAAAACCCAATACAGTCCATTCGACTCAAAGTGATCCTCCTTGGGTTTCTGATCTGAGGTGGTATCTCTAAAGAAGTAGATTGCCAATCTTTCTCCCGAGGAGTTGCTGGAGGGTTTGAACCATCAGCCTTCTGGTTAGCAGTCAAATGCCTTAGGCACTACACCACCAGAGCTCTAATTAAGGGAACACACAAACTGTTGTACTTGGTATGATGGGAGAGCCACGTTTAATATATAAAGCTGGACCTGTCTCTAGTGGTGTTACATATGCAAGCATTATGAGCCAATTGCTATTTTCATACAGAGGATGTTGGAATGCAATTACCACTGGATTCTTTAGAAGGCCAGTGGCCGTCTTTGGGGCAAGGGTTAATTGTCCCAGAGTTGGGGCAAAGATTACTTGTCCAAGTTCGGGACGAGAGTTTTTGGACTTTACCCAGGATACACTTCCAGTAATTTTAATATAGGTTGACCTAATTGAAAAAGCTTGAAATTATGTACTTGTGTATATGTGTGTGTGTTGCTTTGTTTTGTGTGTGCTATTTTAAAAATGCTGTGCTGTTGATAATCACAAAATGGAAAATCATAAGGAAAAAGTGAAACTTACCAAAAATAAATAGTAAAAGTGAAAGAATTTGGTTAACTTTTATCTTTCAAAGTAAAACCAAAAAAAAAAAAAAAAAAAACCCAGACTCACTGTCATCCAGTCAGATCTGACTCACAGCCACCCTTTCTTGGGTTTCTGAGCCAGTATCAGTACGGAAGTAGATTGCCCAATCTTCCTTCTGAGGAGTGGCTGGTGGGTTTGAACTGCCAGCCTTCTGGTTAGCAATCAAATCCTTTAGGCACCATGCCACCACTAGGCAACTTAATAATAATAATAATAATAGCTAAATGAAATGATGCACATAAAAAAATAATAGGCAACTTAAACATTAATTAATGATTGTGCTGATTCTTTTTTTTGCCTTTATTTATTTTACAGATTAGAATTTTATGTATTTATTTTCCTTCACCCAAGTTAATATGTGTCTACCTTCTAGTTAGTGGTTTACCTTCCCTTCCCCATTCACCTCTGCTAATCATCAAAGAATATTTCTTTTTTGTGAAACCCTTTTCATGTTTTTTTTTACAACAGTGATTTCTTATAATATTTGTTCTTTTATGATTGACTAATTTCACTCAGCATTAAAAAAAAAAAAAAAACAGAAAACAAAACTGGACTATACTCAGCATTACTGCCTCTAAATTCACCCATGTTATGTTTTGTAGATATATCATTGTTCTTCTTGCATAGTATTTCATTGTGTGTATGTGCCATAGTTTGTTGGTCCAGTCCTCCGTTGATAGACATTTAGATTGTTTCCATCTCTTTCCTGTTGTGAATAGTGCTCCGATGGATGAACACTAGTGTGCACATATTTATTTGTGTCTAATTCTTGTTTTTTATTATAAGCCAAAAGAAAGGTTGGGACAAGACCAGGCATGTAGCTCCAGAAAAGCTTTTGGAAAACCACTTCCAAACTAAATAAAGCCCTTTCAAGACAAAATAAAATAAACTATTATCTTACCAGGAGCTCTGGTGGCATAGTGCCTAAGGCATTTTAACTGCTAACCAGAAAGCTGGCCATTCAAACCCACCAGCACTCCTCGGAAGGAAGATTGGGCAATCTACTTCCGTAGTGATACTACCTCCTGAACCCAAGGAGGGGTCGATATGAGTCAGATCAGGCAGCACAGCAGTGAGTTTTGTTTTTTTTTGGTTTGGTTATCTTACTATACTTATTAGAAATTAGGTGGATCCTTATCAAAATAGAATGGTAAACAAGTTTTTTCTATTGTAAAGGAAATCTAAGAAGCTATCCAAAAAACCAAAACCAAACTCACTACCAACGAGTTGCTTCCAACTCATAGTGACCCACATTGGGTGTCTGGGGCTGTAAATTTTTATGGAAGTAGATTGCCCAACTTTCCCCTGTGGAGCAGCTGCTGGGTTTGAACTACTGACCTCCTAGTTAGCAGCCAAATGGCTAACCCAAGAAGCCACTGGAGCTCCTTCTAAAGAGCCAAAGGGTAATATTCACGATGAAACTCATGTGAAATTACCTGGGAAAATGTTTCAGCCCTAGCCAGAAACTTAAAAGGTGTATTCATATCAATGAGGTGGTAAGTTGACCAGGGATTTTATGATTTTCAAAACCAGTTGATAGAATTTAAAGCACTAAAGTTAAACTAGGGAAATTAAACTTAGAATATTTAAACAAACTTTATTTCAACAATAAGTATGTTTTATGGCATCTAGACTTTGCTTTTTATGCTAAAGAGAAAACCAAATCAAACCTGTTGCTGTCGAGCCAATTTCTACTCATGGAGACCCTATAAGATAAAGTGGAACTACACCATTGAGTCCTAACAGGGGAAGACTACCTCATCTTTCTTGTATGGAGTGGTTAATGGGACCCTGGTGGTGGGAGTGGAAGGTGGATTTGAGCCTCTGACCTTTTGCTTTAAAGTTGAGCGCTTTGACCTATGTGCCACCAGGGCTCTTTCTACAGAGAAAGGATATATATTCGAGTCTGCTAATGAGTGTATTCATTTCACCACTTGAAAGGGTTTACTATAAGAGATATAAATATTACAGCAAAGACAATATTTAACAAGTTTATTAAAATGGAATTTATTTGATGTATCCTTAAGTTTATATCTATTGTGGCTAAAGTTTGATGGGTTGATTTATGAGAATTCTTAAAAGATTTAATGTCAAATAGCAAAGAATTGGGCTTCTTGTTGTTAATTTAAGATAAAATATTTCTTTTTTTACCTATTTGAAGAGTTAATTTTATCCTTGTGTTGTTGTTGTTGTTGTTATGTGCTGTCGAGACTCATAGCGACCCCTCCGTGGGTTTCCGAGGCAGTATCACTACGAAAGTAGGATTGCCCAACCTTCTGATGCAAACCCAAACTCTAAACTCACTGCTATTGAATCAGTTCCAACTTGCCATCAAGTCAATTCTGACTCATAGCAACCCCCACAGAGTGGCTTGTGGGTATGAACCAGCAACTTTCTGGTTAGCAGTCAAATGCCTTAGGCACTGCACCACCAAACCTCTGCCTTTAACGCACACGTAAATTCCTAAGTAGAATACCATACCATGTGGCTTTAGAGAAAAAAAAAAAAAAAAAAGCTAAAGTTTTCACCTTTAAGATCTTTGGTGAAATAAATATTGTT
>NW_006921610.1:19023652-19028995 GCF_000298275.1 Orycteropus afer afer
ACCATGTGCATCCCACTGGGTTTGAAACACCAGTGGCTCAGCCTCAAAACTCACATCAACATGTCACCACGGTAGGACAAACCGACAGACAAGTTTGCCTCCTGTTGGAAACCTCTCATACCACCCTTACCTGGGTACCTGCGGCTGACTCCTCCTCTGTCCAGATTCCTAGGCCTTTTAATTCCCTTTCTCCTGCTCTCCTGCCCTGCTGCTTTGGGTGTGCCTGAGTTCCTCTCTTCACCTGGATCCCTGACACTGAATGCTCCTCTGTCTGAGTTCCTGGCTTTTAATCCTCTTTTTCCTGCTCTCCCTCACTGCTGCTTTGGGCGTGCCTGAGTTCCTCTCCTCACCTGGATCTCTGCAGCTGACTGCAGTAAACTGTGAACTTAGTAAAGTTATAATACCATACTTAGGGAAATGTCTGAAGTTCAAGCTGTGGTTTTACAAAATATGATGGCATTAAGATTTCCTGTTAAGTCTCTAAAACAGTTTTGTGCCTTATTTGATGAATATTTCTTGAATATTAATATAAATTAACATGCAATCTGAGATTTTGCAGAAGGTTATTGCATCCAAGGCATATGAAAATAGTTACTGAGGATGCTTATGGATAAACAAACATATTATGGAACTTGTTTTTTTTGGCACAAAGAACTTAAGGTCATGGTTTCATGGGTTATTTAAGGAAATTGAGCTAATATTGTTAATGTTTCTGTTCTACCTCCTAGTTTACTGTCCAGATTTCTGAATTTCATGCAAATTGGAGTAACCCACACAGGTTATCATCTTGAAGTGTCTTCTGAAACTTTAGCATTGGGGAAACTGGTACCTAAAAGCCACTTTTGAGTCAAACAAAGCCACTTTTGAGTCAAGCAATCATCCAAATAAACCATTTTGCTATAGGTGTTGTACTCTTTTGAAGAATTCAGTCTGTTTTGAGAATAAGATTTCAAACGTAAGACTGGGAGCTATATTTAGGGTAAATCATTAATTATTTTAATTAGTCTTCAAAACAGTGTTGCATGAAAGGGCTGTCTAACGCTTGTACTCAAAATGTCACCCACCTTGTTATTCAGAGCCAATATTCTAAAGAATGTTTTCACAAGTTTAAAGAGCCTTTAAGGAGCTCTGGTGGCATAATGGAGAAGGTACTTGCTTGCTAACTAGAAGGTCAGCAGCTCATAACCCACCAACTGCTCCATAGAAGGAAGATAAGTAGATCTTCTTATGTAAGGATTTACAGCCTTGGAAACCCAATGGGGGTTGCTATGAGTCAGAATCAATTCGACAGCAGTGAGTTTGTTTTTTGGTTTGGTTTAAGGAGCCTTTTACAACCAAAACCAAATTCCCACAATTGTCTTAATAGTGTTCTAAGGGACCATGTATATTAAAAAGAAAGAATATCAGCTCAAGAATTCCCTGAAGCCTCATGAGAGAGGACTGTATGTAGTTCTTACTAACCTATGTTCTGCTAAATTAAGTTAAAATTTGGATTCACCTCTCCTAGGTTGTATCCTTTCATCATATTTATTCAATCTGTGTGCTTAGCAAATAATCCAGGAAGCTGTACTATATGAAGAACGTGACATCAGGATTTGAGGAAGACTCATTAACAACCTGCAATACGCAGATGACACAATTTTGCTTGCTGAGAGTAAGAAGTCTCGATGCACTTACTGATGAAAATCAAAGCCTTCAGTATTGATTATACCTCAACATAGAGAATACTAAAATCTTCACAACAGGACTCATAAGCCACATAATAATAAATAGAGGAAATATTGAAGTTGTCATGGATTCATTTTATTTGGATTCATAATCAATGCCCACAGGAGCAGCAGTCAAGATATAAAATGACATGTTGCATTGAGCAAATCTGCTGCAAAAGATCTCTTTAAAGTGTTAAAAAGCAAAGCAAAGATGTCAAAAGCAAAGATGTCATTCTGAAGACTAAGGTGCATCTGACCCAAGCCATGATATATTCAATAACCTCAGGTACGTGTTAAAGCTAGATAATAAATTAGGCAGACCATGAAGGACAGATTTGAATTGCAGTGTTGGTGAAGAATATTGAGAATACTATGGATTGGCAGAAGAATGAACAAATCTGTCTTGAAAGAAGTGCAGCTGAAATGCTCCTCAGAAATGAGAGTGGCCAGACTTCATCTCTCATACTTTGGTTGTGTTACCAGAAAGGTTCCATTCCCAGAGAAGGATATCATGTTTGGTAAAGTAGAGTGTCAGGGAAAAAGTGGAAGACCCTCAACTAGATGGATTGATACAGTGGCTGCGACAATGGGCTTCAGCATGCAATGATTGTGAGGATGGCACAGGAACAGGCAGTATTTCGTTCTGTTATACATAGAGTCACTGTGAATCCAAACTGACTCTATGGCACCTAATAACAACACAACTAAAGAAAACTGCAGCTCCTGAGTGGATTATCCAGCCTACTAACAAGTTTAAACTTATGTTCACCCAGCAGATGGCCAGAAGTAGACAGCTTGCCCCAAGATCAAGGAACAAGATCACATGAGTAGAGATTAAATCCTTGGACTTTGTATATTGCTTTTTATTATACTTACTATCTTATCCCTGTTACATACCCTTAAAATTTATGGACTTCTAACTGTCCCTTAGTGGACAAAATCATTAGGATCATTGCTTTGTGCTTAATATTATATTTTAAATTGCTATATTTTACTAATTAAGCCTTATTGTCTGGTAAAGTCTTTATATGTTGCCCAGAGTTTTATCATACTGGTGTTTTTTCAGTAATGCTACTATCTCTCTATACTTTTTACTAGCTATGTTAATTACTGCTTATAAGCTAACTCCAGGAATTCATTTTGTTGTAGCTATAATTTGTATACTTAATGCTCTGATTTCCTTTTGGGGGGCAATTTTCCTTCATTGTGAAGCACTTCTCAGGTTTACTCTCTTATTGCTATTTGTGGCCACCATTAAAGTGTGGCATGAAAGTGCTTTTGTTAAATGAGCCCAATCAGTGACTAGTGTCACTGACCTGACTTGTTGCTATATTTGCCACCAAACTCCTAAGATGGTACATGAGAACTCACACAAATTAGCTCTCCTATCTTGAATTATAGCCTTTTACCTATTGCTATCTTCAATTTTCAGTGATACTCTCAAATGAGCTATGCGTGTTAAATAGTGGCATCCCCAAGGATGAATAGTCAAAACCCAGGTACCTTGTTTTAATTTAACACAACATCCTCAAGCAAATGATGCAGAATGGACTAAGGGGAATTACATTGATAACAAACGATCAAGAGTATACCAGCTCAGCTTAGACTGGCTACCCGGCTTCACACTACTTACTAACAGAGTTCCCCATTCTTTGACATTTTTAGCTGGTTGACAAAAAGTGTATGTTTGGCAGACAATTTTCTAATCTTAGATTACATCAAGTTTGTCAGTTGGAATTGTTCCACTTACATTTAGCATCATTATAGTGAGAATAATTAAAGGTAGTATAAAAACCACTGCCAGTGCTTTGATCCAGAGAACTAACATGTCACTAAAGAAGCAATACATGTATATTAATGACACTTATTCTGTCAACTGACTTGAGCCCCAGCTTTAAAGTGTTCCCAATTATATAATAACCAAGTAGTTTCCCTAATGTGCCCTACTCCATACTGAACCAAAATCCAAACCCATTGCAATTGAGTCCATTCTGACCCTTGTTGTTGTTGTTGTTGTTATGTGCCATCGAGTCGGCCCCGACTCTTAGAGACCCATCCTTGGGTTTCCGAGGCAGTATCACTACGGAAGTAGGATTGCCCAACCTTCCTTCCGAGGAGTGGCTGGTGGGTTTGAACCGCCAGCCTTCTGGTTAGCAGTCAAATGCCTTAGGCACTGCACCACCAAACCTCTGCCTTTAACGCACACGTAAATTCCTAAGTAGAATACCATACCATGTGGCTTTAGAGAAAAAAAAAAAAAAAAAAAGCTAAAGTTTTCACCTTTAAGATCTTTGGTGAAATAAATATTGTTTCTCCATGACCTATGATAAACTCCTGAGAACTTTGGAACTCCATAGAAAGCCACATTTCTGTTTTATAAGGAGAAAAGTGCTAAAACGTTTTTCTTTAATAGGTTGTAAATTACATGAAACATGCTGTCAAATCAAGAGAAGAGCCTAATTTTGGGAGGTTAAAAAATTTACTATGTATTAATGTTTCCTCTTATGTTTTTGTCTAATCTTAGACAAAAATACAAAGTATTATTTTATTATTTTCAAATGCTAATTAGGTTACAACTTTATCCTTTAAACTAGAATCAACAAAGCCAAATAGTTCAACTGAAGAAGTCATGTTATTCACCCATGGAATATTTATTACTATTCAGATGTTTAGAGACTTAATAATCTTGGTATAATCATAATATATCCCTGACTATATAGTATTATGTCTCAAAATCATTGTGTTATATCTGAAGCTCTTTGAAAATGAGATTAATCATTATATTTAGAGATAATTCTGCCTAAAGTTTTTGAACTGACTTTACTAGGTTTTGAATTACTTTTGTAATCAATTCCTATTAAGTTTTTCACTTTAAAAAAGTATTATTATTATGTCATTCATGGCCATATTAAGTTTTGTCATCTGCAGATAAGCTTTTATATTGATGACTTGTTGAAAATGCTTGACCAAAATACTTCAATAAAAGATGAACTATATTAGATGTATAAAAAGAATTGTGATATTTTAAATATGGATTTTACTGCCCTGAATCAAAATTTCTAGACCTCTGTTATAGAAGCTGATGGGTTTCACAGATTGGGGAATCCAGGATCCCATGGATCAGAGGTTAACTACAGAGGATTAGGTGGACAAAAGGAGTTCTGTGCGTTTTATATGGGGATACTGCTGATGTTTCAATGTTCTATTTTCTAGGTACAAGAAACTATTTTTTTTTTTTCTTCTCTCTCTTAAATTATGTAACCACTGGATTTGTTGTTTTTATCTTCAGATTTGGACTGATTCTTGTTATGCTATTCTTATATAATCAATTAATGAGGAAGAAAAATAAAAAATATGGGAGGAATATGAAATTGAGACCAGAAAAGATATCTTAAAAATATTAGAAAAAATAATTGAGATAAGAAAATTCTTAGTCAACATAGTGCTTTTAGCTAATGAAATAGCTTATTCTTGAATTAAAGAAAATAATTAGACTTTGAATGGATTTATATATTGCAACTCTCAAATTAGATGTTGTTATTAGGGAGCTCTGGTGGCGTAGTGCCTAAGGCACTTGATTGCTAACCAGAAGGCTGGCGGTTCAAACCCACCAGCCACTCCTCGGAAGGAAGAT
>NW_006921610.1:19034215-19043297 GCF_000298275.1 Orycteropus afer afer
AAGCCAATCATTTTAGGAGGGGAAGAAAAGCAAATTAAAAAAAAAGAAAAAAAAAAAAAAAAAGATTTCTCTCTTTTAAGCTGCTTCCAGGCAGGGGGTGGCCATTTCTTTTTTTCAGGGACTTATGTTCCTTCATCTGCCCGTTTTCTCCCTGATCTTTAAAGGTGTCTCTTGATTTGGGTATCATGGATCTATAAACACATCACAAAAAGCAATTTAACATTTTTCTTCTTGGGGGGAAAACAGATTAAGTCTCAGATCCCCATGAATAGCTCTGCTCTCTCTTTTTTAATAAAGAAGAGTTAGACTGGACCAGTGCCGATGGCATATTTACCTTCATGAACTAAAAAAAAAAAGTTAATTACTGCTTGGAGCAAGTTAGTCTGGCTGTCCTGAGCTGTCTTTTATTAGTTGTTCCCTTCATTAATTTCCCTCACTGGATTTGCTGCTAATAGCTGCCTGGTCCCAGTCAGCTCAAAGCCGCATCTGTGCCATTGAGCAGAAAAGTAGGAGCCTGGCCAAAGAGGGGTGGTGATGGGGTGAAGGAGACGCTATTTACAAATCAACTCTTATTAACATGATGGTCTAGTTTGATGAAGAGGGAGAGGGTGGGCCCCAGAGCAGAAAGTCTGGAAGCAGAAGAGATTGTGAAATCTAAGTAACAAGCACTGAACATGGAATGTGAATTTTCACTTCATTTCTGTGAACTAATTTCTCTTTAGCATCATCTCAGAATAATGCTTTTTTTTCTCCCCACAGAATGGATGAAGTATACTATTGTGCCACTGAACTTATGAAAAGTGGCAAAAGTATTGATCTTTTAATGAGAGAGTTTTGATTTTTCTCATATGATAAAAGATTTTGAAAGATCCAAATCAACAAATGACTTTTTTCCTTTATAAACTTATAGCTTATTTTTTAGATAATAATTCAGTTAGATACAATGTCTTGACTATGTACACATTTATTTTCATCCTTGTTCTAGCTATGATATACATTGCTTTGAAAATATCAAACCATATTTATTTTTCTCTCCCTTATAATCAACAAGTATACTATCTTACTGAATTATTTTGTTTACATTGTCTCCTTCCATGAAAATGTGAGTTCCAGGAGGATAAGTGTGCATGTGTGTGTCTGCTTTGTTAAGAGCTTCAGCATTTCTAACAGTTCCTTTCACATGGTAAACTAAACCAAGCCCATTCTGACTCATGTTGTTGTTGTTATGTGCCGTTGAGTCAGACCCCACTCATAGCAATCCCTCCTTGGGTTTCTGAGGTGGTATCAGTACGGAAGTAGATTGCCCCATCTTCTTTCCGAGGAGTGGCTGGTGGGTTTGAACCGCCAGCCTTCTGGTTAGCAGTCAAGTGCTTTAGCCACTATGCTACCAGAGCTCCCATTCTGACCCATAGTGACCCCCAATGGGTTTCTGAGGTGGTAAATCTTTACGGAAGTAGATTGCCCAGTCTTCCTTCTGTGGAGTGGCTGGTGGGTTTGAACTTCCAACCTTTTGGTTAGCAGTGAAATGCCTTAGGGATTGCACCACTAGAGCCCCTTTACTCCACACTACCTTTTCTAAAAAGAATCACTGAAGAATGAGTGCTAAAACTAGGCACAGCGAAGACAGCAGATCATGATTAATTGTTCAAAATGGGTCTGGGATCTTAAAAAAATAATAAAATAAACATAAAAATGAACCCTAACACATGGTAAACAGCCCTCAAACAAGTAATAGAAGTGAAGTCCATGCAGAAGAAAGCATACCATCCAATGTGTGATCAAAGGATTTCAGGAATATCCTTGATCAAGAGGAGGAAAATTGTTCAAGAGTATAAAATCAGAGCCTCTTTGTGTGAATAAATGAAGTAGTCCGAAGTGGAGCTTTAACTCCATTTTAAAGTTTTAATGTGAGCCTAGAATCCATGTTAAATTTTAAAGTTACCTTTTCTTACCTTCTAACCTTGATATTGACCTAATGATATACTCTAAAGGAGATATTCTTTTTCTCTGAGGTCTGGCAGGTGCAGAATATCACAATCTATTCTCAAAGATCTTTTCCTTTATGTTAAACAGGTGTGAGATATAATACTTATATCCAAAAGGTCTTGATGGACTCAAAGTTCAGAGCACTATTGATAAATTGTTACAGTGGACCCTAGGAACAAGCACAATTGAGAAAGTAATTTTAATAACAGCTAACCAGAAACACTTGCCCTGCCATTGTGCTGTGACCATCCTGTAATAACCCGAGCAGCATGTACCTTAACCAACGTGGAATCCTACTTACGTATTATCACCCTATCCCTGCTGAACGTCCACTTTCAGATATCCTCCCTGTGAGTCCCCTGATGGTCTTTCAGCCAATTATGACTTTGTAATGCTTTGCTCCTGCTCCAACTGCACAAAAAGGGTTTATTTCTCCATTGTCGGTCACAGCCATTTTCACTCTGTGAATCTGGATGTCTTCCCAGTTCAGATTGTCTCCAGACTTTCAATAAATCTCTTAATTTAACTTTTACAGAGTGTATGTTTTCACTCTAGGACAGAAGTAATGAATGGGTTTGTGTATTGTGTATCAGGCTGGATTTGAATTCATGCTCTGATATTCAGTAAGCTGGCAATAGTGAGGTAGTAAGCCAGACCCCAGAAGTGTGTTTATGTGTATGTGTGTGTGTGTGTGTGTAGAAAGGGGGAGTTTGGAATCATATTTTTTAGAGTTTATTGTTTTTCATGACATAAATATTCTCACTGCAGTCCATTTCAAATTGCCAACAAAAATCCTGAGTTTTTAGCAATTGTCTTTTGCCACCTGGTATGAACTAGCTCAGGTCATTATAAGTTGAAATCCCATTTATTAGAAATTACTGGGCCTAATTTTCCACATCTGCAAAAGTAAATGGTGACAAAAACATGTGTCTTAAAGGGTCTGTGTGAGACATAAATGAGATAACACATGTACAATATAAAGTTCCAAGAAATAAGCTTGTTTCTCCCTTTTCTGAGATTTTGTTCATAGTGTAAATCTAAAGGGAAAACTCTTTCCATCCACATGTGGTATATGACAGAATGTTAAAACTTGAACTTCTATATGAACAATTGATGGGCTGTTCCACAGTTAGCTCCTGGACTTGTTTTGAGTCATGATACTGAATTTCTCCATCACCTCTTTTCACAGATGTGGACAAAGTGATTTCTGTGTACTCCATCTGGTGAGGTCACCTGGTATAGCTGTCATTTATGTTGTTAAAAAAAATTATTGGTCATGCAAAATTCTCCCGTGCAATCTCCAGTGTCATTTCTATCACCAAGGCCATATTTTCCAACTACTGAAGATTCTTCTTTGTTTCCAGCTTTTTCATTCCAATCACCAATAATTACCAATATATCTTGATGGTATGTTTGGTCAATTTAAGAATGCAGAATTTTGTAAAAATCTTCAGTTTCTTCAGCTTTGGCTTTACTTGTTGGTGCATAAATTTGAATAATAGTAGTATTAATTGGTCTTCCTTGGGGCATATGAATATTATTCTATCACTAATGGAATAGTACTTCAGGATAGATCTTGAGATTTTCTTTTGATGATGAATGCTATGCTTTTTCTCTTCAATTTATCATTCTTGGCATAGAAGATCACATGATTGTCTGATTGCAGAAATACCATATTTTCAGCTCACTAATGCCTAAGATAGGAGGAGCTCTGGTAGCATAGTGGCTAAAGCACTTGACTGCTAACCAGAAGGCTGTCGGTTCAAATCCACCAGCTACTCCTCGGAAGGAAGGTTGGGCAATCCTACTTCTGTAGTGATACTGCCTCAGAAACCCAAGGAGGGGTCGCTATGAGTCGGGGCCGACTCGACTGCACATAACAACAACAACAACAAATGCCTAAGATATCAATCTTTATCCATTCTATTTTTGACAGCTTCAATTTTTTCTGTATTCATACTTTGTACATTCCATGTTCTGACTATTAATGGATGTTTGCAGCTATTTCTTCCCATTTTCAGTAGTGCCCCATCAGCAAATTAAGGTCCTGAAAGCTTTACTACACCCACATCAGTAAGGTTGACTCTACTATGGGCAGTTGTATATTTTTTCCTTTTTTTAAAATGTTCAATTCCCACTTCCTTTCCATAGTTACCTCTTCCCCATGTCCTTCCTTTCCATGCACTTCTGCCTGCCAAGCTGTCTCCTTGTGTCTACACTGCCCTTCTTTTCTCCCGTGATTGATTACTCCAAGTAGTGTACCTACCTAAGTAAATGTTCAGCCCATATGCCTGTCTATTATTGGCTGTAAGCCATAAGGAGTGAGCTCATTTCCAGACATGAAGGGTAGCCATCGTCTCATGGATCTCACCAGGCTTTATCAGACCTGCAAAACTGGTCTTTTTTTTTTTTTTTATGATTTTGAGTTTTGTTTCACATTGTTCTCCCACTTTATCCAGGATCTCCTACACGGATTCTCTTCCAAGTGGTTGACAGTGGTAGCCCCAGTTGTATTTTGAGCGTCTTCCAACCTCAGGGGCTCATCTTCTGGCACTATCGCAGACAACGTTTTATGGCTCTTTATAAAACCTTCCAGTGATATATCAGACAGTGTGTCACTGATATTCGTAAGGCTTTTAGTGGGCAGTTTTTTCAGAAGTGGATCATCCTGTCCTTTTTCCCGGTCTGTCATCGTCTGGAAGCTCTGCTGAAACCTATCCACTATGGGTGATCCTGCTGTTATTTGAAACACTAGTGGCATAGCCTCCAGCCTCACAGAAACATGAAAGCCACTACAGTATGAAACACTGACTGATTAGCACTGGTGACAGTATATACCAAATTTTTGTTCATAATGTAACTCTAATGTGAAAACTCTTTCCATCCACATGTGGTGTACAACACAATGTTAAAACTAATGATTTGATTACCATATAAATGGAGATGAAGGAAAATGATTTTTTTTTTTTTTTTTTTTGGAATAAACATATACTGTATACCAAGCCAAACCAAACTCACTACCGCCGAGTAGAATGTGATGCATAGCGACCCCTCCTTGAGTTTCTAAGGCAGTAACTCTATGGAAGTAGATTACCCAGTCTTCCATCTGAGGAATGGCTAGTGGGTTTGAACTGCCAGCCTCTGGTTAGCAGTCAAATGCCTTAGGCACTATACCACCAGAGTTCCCATATACTGTATAGTCAGGAATTAAATAGGAAGAGAAAGGCAATTGTTAGCTATTCTTCTTCTTCTTATTAGATAGCTTGAAGCTTTCCTCTTTCTTTACTTCCAATATAAATGCTAAAGACAAAAATCATTATCATTAAATGGTAGTTAAAGACAGATACTTGGATCCTTTTATTATTTTAATCACATAGAGCCCCATGGCCTTTACTGATAGCACAATACATCTTATTACATTTAGGTAGTAAAATTCTATGTTCTGCCTCAGAGAATTTATATTTCAGAATATTATGCCACCTACTTCTCACTCTGGTAGACACAGCAGTAATAATCTTTAAAGATATGTTTCTTCCTGCAATGCTTTTGGCATTTCTCTACCTTTAAAATATCACACAGAATCTGGTTCCTCATTTTGTCAGTCTGCTAGCCTCGAGTGGTGAAATGTATTTAGAAAGTGTTACCCAAATAAACCCAAAGTAAAGTGGCCTGTCATTAGAAAGAGTTGCTATATATTAAAGTGCAGTTAGAAACATATGTATTAGAGTTAAGGAGAAGATTATATTGCTTGCATTCAGAACTGTTTAAAATAGTTGCAGCATAGCTATGATCTTTTACAAATACTAGAGACGAATAGAGACCATGGGAGACAGTTAACTCATTATGATGTATCAAAGGCAAAAATTAATAACAGACATTTCATTTTGATTTTAGGTTTTCTTACCATGAGACCAAATATTAACTAAGTTTCTGAGTTCTTTGCATTATTTTGAACTAATGTTCTTCTTTTAGTCCTTTTAAATTTAAGAAGTGTTCTTTTTGGACCTTGTTTTAGGTTAGATTCTCTAGAGAAACAGAAAACAGTGTAGCCAACCAAACTCATAGCTATCAAGTCTATTTGACTCATAGCAACCCTTCCTTCGGTTTCTGAGGCAGTAACTGTATACCAAGCCAAACCAAACTCACTGTACATATATAAAGAGATATTTATTTCAAGGAAATTGTTCATGTGGTTGTAATTGCTCACGTGGCAAGTCCCAAGTCCATCTGTGGGTCAGATATCAGGCAGGAGACTTCTCCTGACTTACGTAGCTGTAGCGGCTAATGAACTCAAGATCAGCAGGTGGGAGAGTGGGCTGCAGAAGATAACAAACCTCATGATTGGCAGGCAATACAGCAGGCTATTGACTAAGTCCAAAGAACCAGAGTTTAGATGATCACGAGTTAGATGCAGGATCCAGATTGAACAAAAAGACCTTTGCTACAGTGTCCGTATATATTAGATGCAGTCCATAACCTCAAGGAAACTCCCTTTCAACTGAGTGACTGTTCACAGTAGACCATATTATGGAGGTGATTACATTATACCAGATCTCATCATAGGGGATGACTACCCCATTACATGACTGCCAAATCACATCATACCAACCTAGAATTTGGAGATTATCTGTTTGTGATGATTTGTAGACTGCAGACTGGTTCAAAAAAAGCCTGTTCCATTTCCTAACACTTATTCTAGGGCAGGTATCTCATGTACCCTATCTAGATATATCTTTTTATGTAGACAATCAGCTTATTTGGGAAAGAAATCCAACGATTCACCCTATACTTGGGCTTTGCCATGCTAAGATGGCTGGAATATATGGGAGCCAATACACCCTAAGTACCCTTGAATTTCCTGTGAGTATCCATTCATAAAATGACAGCTTACAATGGAACAGTTATTTTAAATTAATAACCCTAGAGAAAAGAAAATTTGCCCTCTCACATAATCCCATTACTCATAGGCCTGTGTGGGCCTGCCTATTTCTTTGAACATTTGTTCCCATTTATGGTATATTACAATTAGAAAAATCTATTTGTAACCTCTCTGCCACTATAACCCAAAATGATGATGATGTTGCTGATGGAGTGGCAGATCACCAGAAGTCTTTAGAATCCCTTGTAAAAATTGTTTTAGATGATAGAATATCCCTTGATTTTCTCCTAGCCTAACAAGCTATTGCTAATACCTCTTGCTGTTGATGGATAAATATCACTGCAGAAGTAACACATGACATTACTAAAATATATGAAAAGACCTCCCAGTTGCATACCATTCCTTCCATGCCCATATCTTCCTTCTTGGATATTTCTAGTTGGTTACCTAAAAGTATCAGATAGGGAATATACTGTTTTCTACTAGCCTGCCTACTACTTTTAATCATTGTAATTGTTACTATGTTGTTGTTATTTTCTGTTGAGTCGGACCCAACCCATAGTGACCCCTCCTTGGGTTTCCGAGGCAGTATCACTATGGAAGTAGATTGCCCCATGTCATTCTGAGGAGTGGCTGGTGGGTTTGAACCTCCAGCCTCGTGGTTAGCAGTCAAGTGCCTTAGGCACTATGCTACCTGTGCACTGCATAATGCATGTTAAATGTATTATGCGCTACAGCTCATTGCCACAGCCAACCCTCAAAATATCTATCCATGCAACATACTATGTAGTTAGAAGAAACTACTTTTGCTATGGAGAATAAATTTTAGTTCTGAGATCAGAACTTTTTTGAATGCCAAACTGTTCATCCAATGTGGTTCTGTTTGCAACACCTCCCCAGTGAGAATCAACTTACCCTGAAGCTATAGCAAAGTAAGACCAGATGAGCCTGGCCACCTCTAATATTAGAACTGGTGTTTGGGGTCTTAAAAGCTCAAATAGAGCAGCCATCGTCAGAATAGTAAATCCTTGCAGAAGATGGGTAACACCGTTGTTGGTGACATGAGCCCTCTAGTGGTGGGTTGATCAAGAGGAGAATAGTTAAGCAAACCCCCAAATCGAGTTACTTGGCATGACTAAAATGGCTACCCCAGATCGAAATTAAACTCTATTTTG
Organism: Orycteropus afer afer; assembly: GCF_000298275.1. Lineage (NCBI taxonomy): Eukaryota > Metazoa > Chordata > Mammalia > Tubulidentata > Orycteropodidae > Orycteropus > Orycteropus afer. Next base: position 19,042,256 of record NW_006921610.1, read on the forward strand.
TATAGGCTTTGATAGCCAGGACAGATATCAGGAAAAATCACCGTTACATGTTACACAATTAATTATTATTATGTATCAAATGGATCAAATAACTCTGAAAGTTTTCAGTCCAGAATATTGAAAGTATCTAAATAGTGTCATTTATTTCACATAAGAAATGAATTCTTCAAAGTAATTAATGTTATTAATCTATGTTGGAAAACACAGAGTTGTAAATGAAATTTCAAAATGACAGTAATCAACACTAAAAACAATAAAAATAAGTAAAATCAAATTTCGAAGGAAACTCTATTTTCACATTTGTACACTTTTTTTCACTTTCATTTTGCTAAGAAAGAAATGCCTACAATAAACAAGACTGCCAAGGTCTGCAAGAGACACTGCTCTCATGCTCTATTAATACCATTTCTGCATACAACTTGCCATGTAAAATAAGTCATTGTCTGCAAACCAGGCAGCTTGTTCCTAATGGGCAATTCAAAGGACTACTTTCTTGTTTAAATAATCATACCTAAAATATTACAGAGCTTAGAAGAAGAACTATGACGACACAAGTATTGGTGTTCTTATGAAATTGAAAGAATGACATTTCTCTGGCAGATTTGGCAATGTAGATTATCTCAAATATGATTCCATCTTAGGGAGATAATACCATTTATTCACTTACATTGTATTCTTTAGGACTGATATATCTTTTCCTTTAAACTGAACTTTTCTCACTATGATTATTAATCCATGTTGTTCTCTTTTAAGTATTTTAGGCCTTTAGTAAATATTTAATACAAAATATTTTCAAGGTATTCTTTAAGCTTCTTGCTTTCTCATTCTAGCATATTGTTGCTTCTTAAGTTATGATAAACAGTTATGTTACATTATGATAAACAGTGTTATAGCACTATTTATCTAACAATTAATTATTATTATGTATCAAATGTATCAAATAACTTTGAAAGTTTTCAGTCCAGAATATTGAAAGTATCTAAATAGTGTCATTTATTTCACATAAGAAATGAATTCTTCAAAGTAACATGTTATTAATCTA
>NW_006921610.1:19044718-19045837 GCF_000298275.1 Orycteropus afer afer
GCACCAGGTGCATCTCGCTGGGTTTTAAACACCAGAGGCTCAGCCTCAAAACTCAAGTCTACATGTCACCACAGTAGGCCAAACCGACAGACAAGTTTGTCTTGCTGTTGTAGATCTCTCGTATCACCCCCACCTGGGTCCCTGTGGCTGACTGTTTCTCTGTCCGGCTTCCTGGCTTTTAATCCCCTTTCTCCTGCTTTTCTGGCCTGCTGCTTTGGGCATCCCTGAGTTGTCCCTGGGGCTGACTGCTCCTCTGTCTGGGTTTCTGGCTTTTATCCCCTTTCTCCTGCTCTTCAGGCCTGCTACTCTGGACGGGCCCTGAGTTTCCTCTCCTCACCTAATCCCTTAAGCTGATTGCTCTTCTCTCTGGCTTCCTGGCTTTTAATCCCCTTTCTCCTGCTCTTCCCGCTTGCTACTTTGGGCGTCCCTGAGTTGTCTCTCCTCACCTGCAACCCTGGGGCTGACTGCTCTTCTGTCAGGGTTCCTGTCTTTTATCCCCTTTCTCCTGCTCTTCTGGCCTGCTACTGCAATTCACTTATATTTTCCAAATTTATCTTGGGAAGAAGTTTAATTTTTATTTCTTAAATATAAATCAAAATTCTACTCCTAGCTATATATAAAAAAGACTTGAAAGCAGAGACTCTCAGTGTTACTTATACACCAATATTTATCTCAGCATTACTCACAATACCCCCAAAGTGCAAACAATCTAAGTGCTTCTCACCAGATGACTGGATAAACAAAATGTGGTTACATACATACAATGGAATTCTACTCCACTAATAGAAAAAGCAAAGTCTTGATATGTGCTGTAATATGAGTGGAGCTTGAAGACATTTTGCTGAGTGAAATAAGTCAATCACAAAAAGAGAAATATTCTATGACCTCACTTATGCAAAAAACACAAGAAAAGACAAAGGCATAGAGACCAAAGTTTATTAGTGGTTATTACAGGCGGGTGGGGGGTAGAAGAGGGAGTTTATTGCTTTTTGAGTATTGAATTTCTTTTTATGGTGATGGGAAAGTCACATGAATTAAGGGTAGGGGTGCACAGCTGATTATTGTAATTGCTATCAGCTCTGGTAGCATAGTGGCTAAGGCACTTGACTGCTAACCAGA
>NW_006921610.1:19045937-19052945 GCF_000298275.1 Orycteropus afer afer
CAGAGTTGTAAATGAAATTTCAAAATGACAGTAATCAACACTAAAAACAATAAAAATAAGTAAAATCAAATTTCGAAGGAAACTCTATTTTCACAGTTTTGCACTGAATAACTAGAAGTTTTTAAACAAAACATTTGCAACCTAAATACTTTTAAAGGTATCCCTATTCTTGATTTTCTTTTATTGTAAAGACTGTGGCCATATGAATTACACTTTCAAGCTTCATTATGACTACAGACGGTTTATTCTGTAGGTAGGTACAGTAGGTAGTATGTCATAATAGGCCATAAAAGAGAGGACAAAATGCAACCACGAACAAAGTGGCATTTCCTGCTTTACATCCTGAACAACATCTCACTTTGTCAAAGCACTCTAATTTTAATGTTACTGTTAAGATTATCATTATTACTTTATTACTATTCCAACTAAACTGATTTCAATGTACATGGGAGTGTTTAGTGAATGTGCAGTTCTCAGATCTTTTAGCAATCTGGCCCCAGTCAAGAAGAAAGGGAGTCATTGGCCTGGCTAGGGCATCAACTTGTATATAGGGAAGAGGAGGGGTTGGATAAGGCAAGGAGGAACAGACAGTCAAGCGAAACTTCAGAGTGGATGACTCTGAATCTAGAGGTGAGTAGAACATGTGCAGGAGGGATAAAGGCTAGAAACTGAAATGATCATCAGAAAGAGAAAGACTGTAGGAGGGAGCCGGAACATGATTTCACAATTTAAACCCCACTTATATATACAAGATAGCTCTGGTGGCATAGTGCCTAAGGCATTTGACGGCTAACCAGAAGGCTGGCGGTTCAAACTCACCAGCCACTCTTCAGAAGGAAGGTTGGGCAATCTACTTCTGTAATGATACTGCCTCAGAAACCCAAGAAGTGGTCGCTATGTGTCAGATCTTACTGGATGGCAGTGAGGTTTTTTTTTTCTTAATATATATAAGTAGGCAATTTTTCGGTTTGTCCTCCCAGAAGAAGAAGATTGAAAAAAATTAAAAAAAGTTCAAGTGAAATAGATACAAGCTACCTGATATTTTTCTCAGAAGACATCTTTTTAATTCAGTTTATATTACTTGAAGCAGTAAAATGCATTTCTTCTATGAATTATTATCTTTCTAATGAAAAACGGGTAGAAATGTTTAAGATTATAAAATTTTCTATTGTCTCAGACTGAAATATAAATGTGAAAGGTGAGAACAGAAGGGTATATAAATGTGAAAGGTGAGAACAGAAGGGTAAATGTTATGACAGTGAGATGCTTTCCTTGAACATAATCAACTCATTACTTAATAAAGTTGAATAAACAAGGATCTGAAAAGGATAGCAGGCAAGAATCTTTTGTAAGTGCCTAGAGGGAAAAAATTGCAAAGCCTTGCTGAATGAATGTTCTAGAAAAAAGGACACTCTAAAGTTCAAATTCATTCAATCTAATTCTCTGCTCACTCTTATAGTAAGGCAAACAATCAATATTAACCATTTTTATTAGTGATGACTCTCATGTTTTAAATACTAAAATTCCTAGTGCAAAACACTTCCAAGTACGATGATATTTATTTTGTAAAGTATACGTAGAAGTTATGTAGATGAAGTTATAAGAGGCTTAATAAATTATATAAACTTGTATCAGTCTTGCATTAAGTTGTAAATTTACATTCTTGACCACTAAAATTAAGAACTTTGCAGTGTTATGTAATAGCACATTAGTAATGTTTAGTCTAGGCAGTGCAAGGTAAACTTTAAAGTAGAATTCTGTTTCCTACATGAAAGACAAGTAGCATGAATAATAATAATAATAAAAAGATGGAAGACATTCTGAGTTTTTTTGAGAGCCAAAGTTCTTGCCTCCACAATTCTTAGCTGGTTTATTTTTATCTTTATGAAATTGTTTTTCCTGACCTACAGGTCTGGCTCCTCCTTCACACATATATATATCAGTTTAGAATAATCAAGAAATTTTCAGTAAAAAAGAAAAACAGACTTACTGCATCAATTGAGGTAGGAGGACTCCCCGAGAATATTGCCATGAGATACCCTTTAACTTTGAATCAAAAATATCCCTTGAAATCACCTTTTAGCCAAGCATCAGGTTAGCTCCTAAAGTAAAGAACATCAGCCTTGAATACTGTGTTTCTATAAAAAATAATATATATGAGACCAAATGCCAGCAATTACTCTAAAGCTTAGATGAGACAGTTGGAGTGGGACTAGTGAGCATAGTGAGACCAACTTACTGGGAACAGAAATGAGAATGTTTACTCAATGTGAAGAAGGTAACAAATGTTTATGAATAATATGTGGAGAAATTGTTTAACAGGAACCTGTTCATTGTGCATATGTTCACCAAAATATAATGAAATATTAAAAAAAAACAATTAGGAAATTTAAAAAAAATCTAGTTTTGACTTTATCAGGAAATATTTGCAAAGGATATAAAATTCATTAGATTAGACTGTTTTCCTTAAAGTGTCTATAATATAACTGAGAAAACACATGAATGAAACAGACACTTCTAAACTCCCTGTTCTAGAACAATGATCATTAATGCACTGGACTTAATGGGAGGGTTAATCAGTGTTCCTGAGAAGTTTTGGCTTAAGCAGTGAAGGATTACATAGTCAGAGGAACAAAACAGAAGAGATGGGGGCAAAAAATAGATTCTGATTTAATGAATATTCCAGCATATTTGGAACAAATCTATTTAGCTAAGAATACATGGAACATCTTTCTTAGTAAACTCTGTTCAGTTTAAAGATAGAAGTATTCCTAATTCACCCAACCTCTTGCCCTTTGCAGTGCAGTGAATTGAGTTTAGATGGTCTTTCTAACCATTGTTTTGTAATGCCCACAAAATAATTAGCTGGCATTATGCAAATAAGGTATGTAAAACTCTTACAGGACTATGCAAATGAGGCGATTATGGCCTACTAAAGGGATTGGTCAGTTTTGTTATCCTGCAAAGCTTGAAAGAGCCATTTATAGAGGTTGTTGAGGGTTGGGGGAGATCACTGCCATCAAGAAGAGCCTGGAGCAGAGCTCAGTTCATCCTTTGGACCAAGAACCGGGGTGCCTGCACTGAGAACTTCAAAGACCCAGAAGAAAGCATGAATGCTGAAGATGGTGAGAAACAGTAGTAGTGAGCCTGCTTGGCCTATGAAGTGAGAATAAAGAGCAGGAGGCTTTCTGGAGGTGCTAAAAGAGCTGTAACATTTGCCCATGCAAGGCTGAGGCCTCACTGTGCCCCATGTAGGTGTTGTCTTGGAGTATCCTTTGTAAGAGTCTTCCCACAGTAGGGCAGAGCTATATGCCTCTGGGCAGGAGGCTTGCCAGAAGAACTAAAAGAGCTGTAACACTTGTTTGTGCAGGGCAAGAGTGGACGTGAGTGTGCCAGTGCAGAGGTTGCATGCCTCCCCCCAGGAAGCAGAAGCCTCAGGACACATGCAGGCCCCCTAAGCAGTGTGATGGTAGCCAGATGTAGTAATGACAAGAACACAGCAACTGATCTAAGCCACAACCTCTGACCTGAACTACACACACACCCTTCAGCAACTTTTATTTCATATATTGCTGATCTAGTTTGTTTGGAGCTCTGGTGGTGTACTGCCTAAGGCATTTGACTGCTAACCAGAAGGCTGTTGGTTCAAAACCACCAACCACTCTTCAGAAGGAAGATTGGGCAATCTACTTCCATAGTGATAACACCTCGGAAACCCAAGGAGGGGTCGCTATGAGTCAGATCTGATTTGACAGCAGTGAGCTTATTTATTTTTTTTTGTTTTGTTTTTGGTTAGTCAATAAAGAAAGAAAATAAAATGATTGCATATGGTTTAGATGTGTCAATACAGGATAGGGACTTACATTTTTAGTAGTTTACAAGCTTTATTCTTGACTCTGCCACTACTTGCCACGTGACCTTATATTACATCTCTGATCCTCAGTTTCTGCATCAATAAAATGAAAATATTGAACTATTCCTAAGGTTCTTCTATGCTCTACAATATTTGGGTTCTAAAAAAAATAAATAATGTTTTTATTATATTATGTACCTTTTCAAATATTAGATAATCTAGCAAGTTTTTTTAATTCTTTTATGAGATGTTGAAAAATAGCTTTTAATATAATACTTACATTTTGGCCCACTTATCTAGTTCTTCTTCCAGATATGTTTTAATCATTTTTGGTTGAAGGCCAAGAGAATTTCCCAAGAGATAGATGGCATTTTCATCCTTATTCACTAAAGATAAATCAACTGAAAGAGAAGAAAATTTAAAAATTGCTTATTCAATTAATTAACATTCTTCCATTTGGCATTGTTAATTCAGTGCAAACAATTAATATAATTAACTCCAAGAAGGATAATAAATAACTTACAATTCCTCCCAAGGATAACATTAAGTTCTCTGAAAAATAATTAACCTTTTACATTTATACTTTGAAATATAATTTAAACATGGAGAAGCTATTGTTGAGATCTCTCACATTTATTGTACTCTCTGAGAAAATATAAATTAGCAACCACTTCCATTAATAAATAGCCAAAGGCAATAAAAAAGGGTTAAAAAGTTTTTATAATAAAGCTCATCAGCCTAATTTTATTAAACGTACAATTAAGCAAATACTAGTCCTCAACATTCCACCACTCATCTGTCAGTTTGTCATACTGTGGTGGCTTTTGTGTTGCTCTGAGGCTGGAGGCTATGCTACTGGTATTTCAAATACCAGCAGGGTCGCCAATGGTGGACAGGTTTCAGTGGAGCTTCCAGACTAAGATAGGCTTTCAAAGAAGTGGCCATTCACTACTCAAAGAATTGGCCAGTGAAAACTGTATGAATAGTGGTGAAACACTATCTAATATATTGCTGGGAAACTTTATGAATATCTATGAAACAATGTGTGATATAATGCCAGAAGATGAGCCCCTCAGGTCAGAAGGCACACAAAATGTGACTGGGAAAGAGCTGTCTCCTCAGAATAGGGCCAGCGTTAATGATGAAGGGGGGCATTTCTCAAGCTGAAAAAACTGAAGAAAAAATTCAAGCCTCAAGTTGCAATATTGAAAATTCTATGGTCAAAATATTAAATGATGCAGGAAACATCAAAAGAAGATGGAAGGAATACACAGACTCACTGTACCAAAAAGAATTTGTCAATGTTCATCCATTTCTGGACATGGCATATGATCAAGAGCCAGCGGTTCTGAAGGAAGAAGTTGAAGCTGCACTGAAGGAATTGGCAAAAAAAACAGGCTCCAGGAATTGATGGAATACCCATTGAGGTGTTTCAACAAACAGATGCTGCTCTGGAGGCACTAACTTGGCTATGTCACAAGATTTGGAAGACTGCTACCTGGCCAACTGACTCCAAGAGATCCATATTTGTACCCATTCTAACGTGATTCTACAGAATGTGGAAATTATCAAACAATATCATTAATATCACATGCAAGTAAAATCTTGTGAACAAAATTCAAAAATGATTGCAGCAGTATATTGACAGAGAGCTTCCAGAAATGTCAGCTGGATTCAGAAGAGGACATGGAACAAGAGATATCATTGCTGATGTCAGATGGATCTTGAGTGAAAGCAAAGAATACCAGAAAAATGTTTACTTGTGTTTTATTGACTACGCAGAAGCATTCGATTGTGTGGATCATAACAAATTGTGGATAACATTGAGAAGAATGGAAATTCCAGAACACTTGATTGTGCTCATCAGGAACCTGTGCATAGACAAGAATGCTTTCATTTGAAGAGAAAAAGGGGATACTGCATAGTTTAAAATCAGGAAGGGACTATGTGAGTGTTGTATCCTTTTGCCATACTTACTCAATCTATATGCTGAACAAATAATCTGGAAAGCTGGACTATATGAAGAATGTGGCATCAGGTTTGGAGGAAGACTCATTAACAAACTGCAATATACAGAAAACACAACTTTGCTTGCTGAATAACTTGAAGTACTTACTGATGAAAATTGAAGAATACAGTCTTCAATATGCAGAATACAGTCTGCAGTATGTATTACATCTCAACATAAAGAAAATGAAAATCCTCACAACTGGATCCATAAGCAGCATCACAATAAATAGAGAAAAGATTGAAGTTGTTAAAGATTTCATACTACTTGGTTCCACAATCAATACCAACGGAAGCAGCAGTCAAGATATCAGATGACACATTGCACTGGGCAAATCTGCTGCAAAAGATGTCTTTCAAATGCTGAAGAGCAAAAATATCTCCTTGAAGACTAAGGTGTGGCTAACGCAAGCCATAGTTGGTGCTTTTGAGTTGTGGTGTTGGCAAAGAATACTGAAAGTACCACGCACCACCAAAAGAACTAAAAATCTGTCTTGGAAGATGTGTAGATGGAATGCTCCTTGGAAGTGAGAATGGCCAGACTTTGTCTGACTGACCCTGGTCATGTTGTCAGAAGGGACCGTTCCTTGGAGAAGGATATCATGCTTGGTAAACTGAAGGGTTAATGAAAAAGGGGAAGGCCCTAAACAGATGGACTGACACAGTGGCTTCAACGATGGGCTCAGGTTAGCAAGGATCATGAGGTTGGCACAGCACCAGGCAGTGTTTCATTTTGTTGTACATAGGATCACTACGAGTCAGAATTCACTCCACAGCACCTAACAATAACAGCAATCCTCAGCATTAATCAGTGTTATAGATAGGGCATATTGAAAAATCTAAAAATATTTACATATCTGAAGTAGATATGTTAGAACTACACATTTATTCGGACAGTTGAAACCCACCAGCCACTCTGCAGAAAGAATGTGGGGCAAACTACTTCCGTAAAGATTTACCACCTCGTAAACCCAGTAGCAGGCCGGAAGAGCAGGAGAAAGGGGTAAAACCCAGTCACTAGTGCTCAGACGGCTCCCTTGTTACCCTCCCGAGAGGGACCGGGTCTCTGGGAGCAAGGTAAGCACAGGCGGGCTGGTGCTTACTCACTGATCTGCACTGAACACTTTCCCTTGTTACCCTCCAGAGGG
>NW_006921610.1:19055980-19060149 GCF_000298275.1 Orycteropus afer afer
TTGGAAGCAAGAATGGCCAGACTTCATCTCACCTATTTTGGTCATGTTGTAAGAAGGGACCATTCCCTGGAGAAGGATGTCATGCTTGGTAGGGTGGAGGCAACAATTATTCTCTATATCTGCTTCTCATTTCAATAAGTTGCCAATGTTACAACTCATTTCCCTGACTATAAAGAAATGCAGTTTCATTAACAAACTAACCCATGTGCTTACAATATAGGCCAGAGAGGCATACATTTATAATTGTATTCTACTGAATTTTCATTTTGTTTGTGGGGAAAAAAATTAAACTTCTTGATAATATTTCATTGGAATCCTTTGGTAGTATTCTTGTCTTTACTTCAGATTCTTAATTAAACCTGTAAATACATTTTAAAAAACATAACATCTATTTCAACCTGAGAACTTTGTAGATTCTGTGCCTCATTTTTCATTGGTATCTTCTAAACCTGACCCAAGAAAAAATGTGCAAATATTGTTCACACATTTAAATTAAGTTCATTAATAGTTCTTTGCTGACCCAAGAACAAATGACAGTCTCATGGAAGGCTTTTATTTAGAATTTAGAAACTTTAATCAATGTACTATGGATGAAATTTCAAACAAGCATTCAAATAAGTACAGATTGAGGCCTAAACATGCTTGTGTGTATGAGCCACATCATTAAACTACGAAGAGGAAGCAACCGCCCAGATGATGATTCCTAATGGCCTGTCTTGTTCTTTGGTAACTGAGGCTTTTACTGAAATAGGTACTGTGCAGCTCTCACTTAGAAAGTTGTTTTAAAATGCTGTTCAATGTGAAAGAAGAAAGGTAAACTTAATTATTTTGTCCCATGCCAGACAAAAGTATAATTCTCCATTTCCCTCCAAAACTTTTTTTTTTTTTTCTTGGTTGGGTGGTTTATTTTTTTAATAAGTCTCAAATATCATCATCTAGCACTATATGAGTATTAAATCAACACTATATAAAGTGGTAGGATAGAATATCAAGAAGTATATTTTGTAAAAGACGTAAATCAATGAAAAGATAACCTCTACTCCTCACCTCAGTCCCATGTGACTTTCATAGTATGAAAGACAAGCAGGACTTTATACTTTGTAACTATGCTTCTCTTGTGGCTACAAAATGGCAACAACAGCAACAACAAATTCCTATTAAATGTTGATACACTTAGTACCACACTAGAAGGAAGAGGGTGATAAGGTCTGAAAGAAAAGAATGAGAACCAACTTTACGGAAAGGTGTCTTCCATAAGACTTCAACATAACCACCTGTCCTCAAACAGCAATACAGGCTGGGGCAAAAAGGAAGCAAGAGTGCTCATCATGATGTGACACCAAGATACTTCCAAAAGCTTTGGTACCTTAAGAAGAGGGGAGGGGAATTCCTAAATAGAAGAGCTAAAATATTCTACCATATCTGTTAGGTGTACATTTTGATTCCATTTATTTATAAAATAAGGCACTATAACATTTTTTATACCTTTAAGATGAAATAGCAAATTATACCTATTATTGTAATATAACCATTATAAGAATATTTATCAGAATGACTACTGTTCAATCGTATGAAATAAAAATTCCTCTTCTGATAGTGACCTCCTCTTGAAAAGGGAGATTGCAGCTAAGTTCCATGACTCATTTCTTCCCACCCTCAAGATTGTCATGCCAATTGTATTGAAACATCGATCATTACTGATAACCATACGCTGCATCCTTACAGCTGAAGTCCAAGTCTAGAATCTTCTGAAAAGCATCCATACCTTTCATGTAGTCATTCATGGACTCTAGAGCTTCTGCTTTCTGTATATAACCCTGAGACTGGTTGGACTTTAAGTGTGTTCTTACTTCTCAGTCTTTTGGTACCAGCTTCATGGCTTTTTTATAACTCAACATCATGTGAATTTTGTAGGAAGGGTTCTGTTTAATATTTAATGTTGACAGGTTGGGTGGAATTTCCTTTTTGTAAACATTAATTATACTTAATCTTTTCTTTCAAAGACAAGGGAAGATTTATGCACATTAGTCATTTTTGTTCTTCAGGATATTTTCTGGTTGTTGATAAATTTTTGCAAATCCAGAATTTGGTGTTCTGTCAAAATATTTATTGTAGAAATGATAACCTCTGCTATTTTTCTTCTTTGAAGGATCAGTTGCCAATTTGGGCACATACTTTTGCAATATGTCAATAGTCCTCTTTTTTTTTTTTCCCCTCACTTCATTGACTTTTTCAAAATGATCATGGAACTTACTGCAATCTCCCTTTTCAAAGTAAACTTCTGCTTGGTTAGTACATTAAGTCTTTTCAGTGGGCTGCAAAATCTTCGGTAAGTCATAGTGCTTCAAGCTGTGATGAACTTCATGTAGGGATCATTTTGCAACTCTTTTTCTTTTAATGCCTCTGATTTTTTGTTCTCTGGAAGATCTTCCATTGAATTTCACTTGGTCTGAATTTTAGGAAGAAAAGGTACATGAGGTGTTTCAATTTCTGGATTTACTCCAAGAAGACACTGAGAGGTGTCCTGGTCTGTGGATTTTGTGGTTTTATGTCAAATCAGATCATTTGCTGTGTTTGTTTTATTAGTTCCTAGTAGGAAAGATTGTGTTCTTCTCCTAGGTAAGCTTATTTATTTATTTTTGTGCAAAAAGCCCGAGCATAAATATGTTAGGGTTTGCAGGCCATATGGTCTCTGTTGCAATGACTTCATTTTCTCATTGTAGAAGGAAAGCAGTTATAGGTAATTGTAAACAAATGAGTATGGCTGTATTCTAATGAAACTTTATTACAAAAAAAGAGATTGCTGATCCTCGTGCTAGGGTCACTTTTCAAATTCTAGCAAAGATTAGGTTTGTTGAAAATTTCATGAATTCTCTCTCTCAGCCATGTCTCCATATAAACCTTCCTTGAGCTATACTTGCCTCATAATATCCCCACCTACTGCCGTTGAGTCGGAATTGACTGATAGCGACCCCTCTTCGGTTTCCAAGGCAGTATCACTATGGAAGTAGACTGCCCAATCTTCCTTCTGAGGAGTGGGTGGTTGGTTTGAACCACCAGCCTTCTGGTTAGCAGTCAAATGCCTTAGTCACTACACCACCAGAGCTCTTTCATAATATTAGACTTCCTTAAAAAATGTTCACTTGACTTCAGGAAAAGTTTATATATTGGAGGAAACTTTCTTGTTTGGTTACTGAGGATGAGAGGGGAAGGGAAGGAAAATTGCTAGATAGGTAAAAAACAAATAAATATGTCTGTATGGAGAGAAAGAGAGTGAGAGAGAAAACAAAGATTATAGGTTACCAGGGGTAGAAGGGGAGCTGTGGTAGCATAGTGCCTAAGGCACTTGACTGCTAACCAGAAGGCTGGTGGTTCAAACCCACTAGGCACTCCTCAGAAGGAAGGTTGGGCAATCTACTTCTGTAGTGATACTGCCTTGGCAACCCAAGGAGGGTGTTTTTATGAGTCAGGTCTGACTTGATGGCACTAACAACAACAACAACAACAGGGGTAGAAGGGAGGGGGAAAGGGGAACCTTTTGTTTTTCGGGCATTAAGTTTATGCTAATGGTGGTGGAATATTTTGGAAAATGATAGCAATAATAGTAGTACAACATTGAAAATATCCTCAATGTCTCTGAGCTATACATATGGAAGTTATGTTGGTGAATGTCTTGGTGTGTAAGTTTTAACCACAATTCAATGACAAAAAAGTTCACTTGACTTCAAATTGGTTTAAGAATTCAAAAGTTGTAGCTTTCTGCAATAAGGCCTCACTTTATTTACGCCTTAAATCAATAGTCTCCTTTCTGGATAAAGACCACAGAATAACTACTCATGACTCTGGAAACCTAACTTGATTGCTTCTGAGTAGTGTTGGAATGCATCAAAAAATGTAACCATCACTAGGACCTTATTTCTACTTATTATTGTTGTTGCTGTTAAGTGCTGTCGAGTCGTTTCCGACTCATAGCGACCCCATGCACAGCAGAACAAAACACTGCCTGATCCCCCAGCTCCACAATCCCTACTACACTTGAGCCCGTCATCGCAGCCACCATGTCAATCCATCTCATTGAAGGCCTCCCCCTCTTTCATCAACCCTCTACCCTACCAAGCATGACATCCTTCTCCAGGGAATGGTCCCTTCTGACAACATGACCAAAGTAG
>NW_006921610.1:19064192-19074487 GCF_000298275.1 Orycteropus afer afer
CTGCTAACCAGAAGGCTGGCGGTTCAAACCCACCAGCCACTCCTTGGAAGGAAGGTTGGGCAATCCTACTTCCATAGTGATACTGCCTCGGAAACCGAAGGAGGAGTTGCTATGAGTCAGGGCCGACTCGACGGCACATAACAACAATCAGTAAGTTGTACACCTGCAAAATGTTGAGTTGGCAAAAGTTGTGTTATAGATATATTTACATCAGCACCAAAAATTAGCTGATGAGGCTGTTATGACAACCAAATATCTCATGGGATTTGGTTCCTTGGCTTGGAAGTTTAGGGTCATGGTGTCATGGGACATTCCAGTCCATTATAAGTTTGCTGCAAAGTGCATAGGGTTTAAAAACTTGCAAACACCCATCCAAGGCACAACAATTATGGTCTATTCAATTGGAGCAACAGATGAAGAAGAAGAGTAAGGAATAAGAGGAGGAAATGAAATGTGCTGCTAATTGTCTCCATGAATGACCGCCTCCTTTGCCATGAGACAAGAAGAACTGGATGGTGCTTGCCTGCCAGTACTGAATATTTTGATTAAAGATTAAAAAAAGAGGTCTGATCCAAGGGAAAAAAATGCAAAACAGAAATTTAATTTACCATTAAACCCAGAATTTCTGGAGTCATGGCTGCTGGGTGAATAGCTGAAACTATTACCTTGAAATAATCTTTAAAACCTAAAGTAAAATATTCCCTGAATTCTTAAAACCAAACAATAGTTTAGCTTAACTAGTAAAGAGCACCATGCTCTTTCAAGATCTACCTATGTGGGATAAAATTTACAAGAGCAACTTTAAAAGTTAGATGGAAGAGTTAAGGGACAGGGAGTTCATGTTAATGAGGGAGAAACAACTAGGAAAAAGAGGGTGAGAAAGGTTGCATACTGGAAGACTGTAATCAATATCACTGTACTAATGTAGCAATTGTTGAATTGGTAAATGTTTTGCTATGTATATTCTCAACAAAAATAAAAATGAAAAGTTATTTTAAAAAATTGTAACATATCTTTAAATTCAAAGCTTTTCATCATCTCCAGGTCAAGTCTGATCTAAATTCAGAAAACTGTAGTTTGGAACAGAGGAGCTGTCAATTGTTTGTTTTCTTGTTCATCATGGCAGCTGGTTCTAATTTCGCCAATTGAGTGAGGGAGAAAGGCAAGAAAGCCTCAATTGACTAGTACTGTTATAATCTGACTTTGGTGCCTTTATGTGAGTTCTTCTTCTCATAAGGTACATTTTTTATTGGAACTTCTGGTTCCCTGAAGTAGTTAATACACACTTCAGCTAATGGCTATCCAATTCCACCACCTCCCACCTCTTGCAGTATACTTCCAACCTCTTTCTGCTGAAGTCATCATAACCCAAACAGCAGACTATTTCATGTTTCCCAAGTGATACAGCTATGCTACTTTTCACTCAAAAACAAAAAAACCAAACTCACTGTCATTGAGTTGATTCCGACTCAGAGTAACCCCCACTGGGTTTCCAAGGCTGTAAACCTTTTCAGAAGTAGATTGCCCAATCTGCCTTCTGTGGAGTGGATGGTGGGTTTGAACCATTGAGCTTTTGGTTAGCAGCCAAATGCCTTATCCACTATGCCACCAAAGTTCTTTGTCACTCAATTCAAAAGAAACAGTTTGTCTTAATACATTCATTGTTGGTATACCAATGAAAGGAACCCTGGTGGCACAGTGGTCTAGCACATGGCTACTAACAGAAAGGTCCAAGATTTGAAACTACTAGATGCTCTGCAAGAGAAAGATGTAGCAGTCTGCTTTCTTAAAAATTGCAGTCTTGGAAAACCTATGAGTCAGTTCTACTATGTCTTATAGAATCACCACGAGTCAAAATCTAATCGATGGCAGTGAGTTAGGTTTACCTTTGATTATAGCAAGGGTGATACTTTTTAGCTTTGATTTCTAAATATTTTAATGTATTTGTGTAAAGTTTTATGTCTTCCTCATATACTGATCCCAAAAAATACACACTCAATAAATTGTTGGAGCATCAAATTAATATCATTAAAGTTGGTCAAACCTGACATGAATTGGAAATACATTACTAGATTTTAATCCCAGATATTTTATGGTTGAAAGAGAGGAACTGCTATTCATCTTGAAATCATATACACCCACTTCTCATTTATTGACATGGTTAGGTTCCAAATATTAGATAGATTGTTTTGTGAAAATAGAGGATAATCTCATCATCTAATCCTTTCATCTGTACTGTGAATGTCCTGTTGGTCACTACTGAGGTCACCTGCCACTGCCACCTCCTCCTCCCCCATGTTGCCTCAGGAGAGTTTGGTTCCACTGTCACCTGAAAGGGAGGGATGCCCAGTCTTCCAGAGCCAGGTGGTGTACACATCCCCTAGGTCTCCTCTTTGTCCTACACCCACTATATATTCAGGATAGATGGTCCCATATCATCCCCTCAATGATGCCAAAATATCCTTCATGGCTTTGTCAGGGATAGAGGCTCCCTGTCCATGAGTAGGATTGCTTGTGTGCCAAAAGTGGGTGTATGCTACCCACTGCATCCCCTCCACTGGCCCCTTACCCAAGCATACCCTGATTTTTGCTGGGTGACATTGCCTCCACTCTGCCCTCATGTCCCAATGAGAAATGACAATCCAGAGCTTTCTCAGAAGGCTGTGATAGCCAGGCCTAGCCTCTGCTCTTCACCTTAAAGTGAATGATGCTGGCCACTCACCTGCTGACCCCACCCCAGCCCAGATAACCTGTTCCACTCTCACCTAGCCCACCTAGGAGGGAGTTTCAAGAAAGCACAAGGGGCTTCACAGGTGCTGGTCAGCTGACATGATCCCTGGGCACCCATGTGCTTCATTTTAGGGCTCCTTCTGACCACAGCCTAGCCCCTCCTACCAGTTTTTGGGTGCTCCATTCAGCATCCTGGGATCTTGAGGAGAACATATTCCCTTCTGCCCTTCCTGGGGAAATACCATGCTTCCTTTCTATGGGCACAAGGGGGCCTGCAAATCAGGGACCTTGTCAAGGAACTGGGCATTCATTATTACGGGATGTGCATCAGTAGTGTGCAAAATAGTCAGATAGTAGAATTTTTACTACTGTCATAAATGTGAAATATCAGACAATGAGAGTCATTAAGTGAGGAGTAGGTACATATATAATAAATACATTACTTTTTAATTTAGTCATGATCATCTATTATTGGAATAATTTCTTAAAATTCTATAAATAGAAAAGAGATTTTTATACATCTCATTTGGGAGTTCTAGTGGTGTAGTGCCTAAGGTTCAAACCCACCAGCCACTCCTCAGAAGGAAGGTTGGGCAATCTACTTCCATAGAGACACCGCCTTAGAAAGCCAAGGAGGGGTCGCAAAGAGTCGGATCTGACTTGATAGCAAACACAACAACAACAACAACATGGGTTCGTCACATCAAGGACTTGAAATAATTCTAGTGTCTGCACCTGACTCCAAAATTTTAATTAAATTGGTCTGGTGTAGGACTTGGACATAGGCATTGTTTTAAAATCCCACCAACTAGTTGTCTTGTATGATCAACACACCAGAAGTCCTGGACTTTCAATGAAAAAAAAAAAAAGGAAACACTGCTTTGATTTCTTAGTTTAAATGAATTACCCAAGGTCACAGAATGTAGCTTATTATCAAGTTAATATAGGATGTAGTTAATATGATTAGTCCATTTTTTAAAAATATTAAGATTCAATAATAAAACACATGTGTAATAAATCTAGAGCAAAAATGTCCAACCCTTTTTACATAATGAAATATGTACTTAAGGCTGCTTTAGGACAGAGCTGAAAGGCCCAGACCAGTTTCCAAAACAGCTAAAAGAATAAAACTCGTAGTACATTTCTAACTCCCAAACACAGAAAACACACAAGCACATGCAGTAACCAAACTCATATTAAAAAAACAAGTGTAAATTTTAAATACGGAATATAACTTTTTTTTTTCCTTTTTACAAATTAAAGATGAAATGTAGAAGAATCCCTATGGTTTGATTAAAAGACAATGGTAAGTTCCAAGATCCTTAAGATAGCTTCTCTGTGTAACAATTATTCCCTAAAATACAATTGTTAGTTATAAAAAGGAATTTAAATTTTAGTGACTTAGATTATCAGTATCAGGGATAGCACACATGCATATTTTGTCTTTTGTTCTTTGTTTTTCTTTGATATGTATGTCAGGCTTCAGGGTTGCTGTATGCACATAAACCAGCAAACAATGTGTGTCAGGGTGAGAAATGTCTATATACTTCCTTTCAGTATTGCAAACAATTTTCAATTTTTTAAAATCTATGAATTAGCTGTTTCTTCATTAGATTGAAGGATTAGTTTGCTGCCCTATTCCCCTTTAAATTGTTTTCTTAATTAATATTCTGTATTTTTAAGTATACCATTTCCTGATTTTTATACTTCAAGAGATGTCTAAGACACAACCTCACATGAAGAAGCAAAGCTTTGGTCTATGATTCAACATAGAGTTTGAATGTTCAAAAGATGCTTTGGTAAACAATATCCCGGGATTGGTTGTTGTGATTTTGGAGCTTTTTATGACAACTTCTTGGTTTGAAAGTGTGGAGCAAAAGCAAATAAACAAACCTAAAACACTTTGTGGAGGTTAACCCCTACTAGAAAAGTACTGGTTTTGAAATAACTCATTTAAGGAGTATTTTCCTCCAGAAGATATACATGGGTGGTGCAGTGGTTAAGAGCTTGACTGCTAACTAGGAAAGTTCAGCAGTTCAAGTCCACCAGCTACTGGGCAGGAGAAAGATGTGGCAGTCTGTTTCCATAAAGATTTACAGTCTTGAAAACCCTGTGAGGAAGTTCTAGTCCGTTTTCTAGAGGTGCTATAAGCCGAATTCACTGGACGGTAACAGTTTTTTTTTTTGTTGTTGTTCCTTCAGATACATATGAATGGATATAAACCTACTGGAAGGGCATAGTATGTATGTGGGTATAAAAGCATTATTTAAGTGTCCATCTGATTAGAAATCCTATACTAAAATTTCAGTATAGTATGAAATTATTTATTTATTTTATAACCAGGATTTTTTTTTTTTCCAGCATAAAAGAAAACATCTTTCCAAAGGACATAAAATGTTTTTGAGGATTGATGAATATGTTGCTGATTATGTTACAATTAGTGATAGAATGCGTAGAGATTCTAGCTGTTTGTTTTGAGATTTGCCCAACCTTCCTTTCGAGGAGTGGCTGGTGGGTTTGAACTGCCAGACTTCTGGTTAGCAGTCAAATGCCTTAGGCATTATGCTACCAGAGGTCCTCTAGTAATATTAAGGTGATTAATTTCTTGGGTAAGTACACTCTGTCTAATTTCCAATACTTGCACTAATGTGGTCGTTTTGTTTTTGTTTATATTTCTTTGTTTTTCATGTTATTGAATTGGATTTTAGCAATTTGGAAGAATGTTGAATTGGGATTTAGGTTTATGCTATATATGTGTGTATGTGTGTGTGTGTGTGTATGTGTGTGTATATATATATATATATATATATATATATAGCTAATATCACAGTACTCTGAGGAAATATGCCAAAGTATCCATAGACAAATACTCTCTAGAAACAAACTAATAGAGCAAGGACTCATTTACTTTTCCTCTATGATGTAGAAAGTACTGCATCTTAAAATTGC
Source organism: Orycteropus afer afer (assembly GCF_000298275.1). NCBI lineage: Eukaryota > Metazoa > Chordata > Mammalia > Tubulidentata > Orycteropodidae > Orycteropus > Orycteropus afer. The sequence continues at coordinate 19,069,872 of NW_006921610.1, forward strand.
TAAGAAGGAGTTTGAGTTGTGGTCAAGATGGCATAAACTCAGTGTACTCTATTTATCCCATTAGTTGTTGTTAAGTGCCGTCTAGTCGTTTCCGACTCATAGTGACCCCATGCACAGCAGAATGAAACACTGCCCGATCCCGCGCCAGCCCCACAATCCCTGCTATACTTGAGCCCATCATCGCAGCCACCATGTCAATCCATCTCATTGAAGGCCTCCCCCTCTTTTGTCAACCCTCCACCCTACCAAGCATGACATCCTTCTCCAGGGAATGGTCCCTTCTTACAACATGACCAAAATAGGTGAGACGAAGTCTGGCCATTCTTGCTTCCAAGGAGCATTCTGGCTGCACTTCCTCCAGGACAGATCTGTTAGTTCTTTTAGCAGTCCATGGTACTTTCAGCATTCTTCACAAGCACCACAACTCAAAAGCATCAACTCTTTTTTGGTCTTCCTTATTCATTGTCCAGCTCTCACATGCATACCAGGCGATTGGAAATATCATGGCTTGTGTCAGGCATGCCTTAGTCCTCAAGGAGATATCCTTGCTCCTCAGCACTTGAAACAGTTCCTTCGCAGTTGACTTCCCCAATGCTACACGTCGTCTAATGTCCTGACTGCTGCTTCCGTTGGCATCGATTGTAGAAACAGCAATGTAGAACCATTAGATGTAATGAAAAAACCTGAACAGATCACACAGAACAGGCTTGCTGAGGAGAAAAACAGAATTTGAATATCACTATCTTGACATTAAATTTCCTATTTTCTTTTCTCCCTTTAGTATCTTTTCTCTTGATTCAAAAACAGACAGGTATCCCTTTCTATTCTAACAGGTTGTGGACTGAAAAAAAATTCCAAGAGAAGTTCAGTCTCTTTATTTTTAATCAGAGGAATGTAGAAGCCCTCTTAGGGCCAGAAAGAGAGAGTGGGGAAAATTCTACAACTTTTCTTTTTCTATTTTCTTCCATGCTAGTCAATCCTGTGGCAATGGGAACAGTTACAGCATCAATAGCCTTACCGGCACCCAAAACTCTAAAGAAGAGAACTCTTCTATCTGACCAAACTCTTCTATCTTCCTTGATTGTGGGAAAGCCTGCTGGGTTTGTTTTCTTTCTATGTTGTTGACTTTTGGTTTCAGAGAAAGGGAAGGCATAGTCATACAAGGTGCGTAGTTGAAAGTCAAGTTAAAGTTTCAGTTTTCTAGCCAGAGGAAAATGAAGATGAATCCCAAGGTACTTGAAAAGCAGGAGGTCATGGAAATGTTCCTATAAAATTGCATATGACCTCCTGTGCTCACCCCTGTACTGTGCCTGCATGGGTCTGACACTACATAGAATAACAAAAGCTTTGAGAACTGAACATAGCTTCCAAATTGGCCACCATGTGGTATATATTCAGAACAGGCAAAAACAGTACTTCCAAGGCTTGGAAAACTGAACTGACAATGGAACTACCACACATAGAAAGGAGAAACCTTCAGCCTCAATAGGAACAGAGAAAAAAAAATCAGCCTAACTGTGTGGTTCAAATGATTGAAGTACAACATTGTTGTTATTGTTTTAAGTGCCATTGATTCAGCTCTGACTCATAAATGACCCTATGCAAAACAGAACAAAACACTGCCCGGCCCTGTGCCAGCTTCATATTCCTTGCTATGCCTGAGCCCACCATTGCAGCCACTGTGTCAATCCATCTTGCTAAGGGTCTTCTCCTTTTCGCTGACCCTCCACTTTTCCAAGCATGATATCTTTCTCCAGGGAATGGTCCCTTCTAACAACATGACCAAAGTAGGTGAGATAAAGTCTGGCCATTCTCATGTCCACAGAGCATTCTGGCTTCACTATTTCTAGGACAGATTTGTTCATTCTTCTGGCAGTCCATGGTACTTTCAGTATTCTTCCCTAACACCACAACTCAAAAAGATCAACTCTTCTTTGGTCTTCCTTATTCATTGTCTAGCTTTCACATGCATATGAGATGATTGAAAATACACTATGGCTTGGGTTAGGCACACCTCTCAGTGCCTAAGGCATTTGACTGCTAGCCAGAAAGCTGGCAGCTCAAACACACCAGCCACTCCTCGGAAGAAAGTTTGGGCAATCTACTTCTGTAGTGATACCGCCTCAGAAATCAAAGGAGGGGTCTCCATGAGTTGGATCCAACTAGATGGCAGTGAGTTTCGTTTTTTTGGTTTGGTAGTCTTCAAAGAGACATCTTTACTTTTCAACACTTTAAAGAGGTCTCTTGCAGAAGATGTGCCCAGTGCAATACATCATCTGATTTCTTGACTGCCTCTTCCATTGGTGTTGATTGTGGATCCAAGTCATATGAAATTTTTGACATGAGAGATCTTTTCTCCATTTGACATGATGCTGCTTATTGGTCCAGTTGTGAGAATTTCCATTTTCTTTACATTGAGGTGTAATCCATACAGCAGACTGTAGTCTTTAATCTTCATCAGTAAATGCTTCAATTCATCTTCATTTTCTGTAAGAAAGGTTGCATTATCTCCATATCACATGCTGTTAATGAGTCTTCCTCCAATCCTGAAGCTGTGTTCTTCTTCATATAGTCCAGCTTCTTGGATATTTGCTCAGCATACCGGTTGAATAAGTATGGGGAAAGGATACAATCACAATGCACTCTTCCTGATTTTAAACCATACTGTATCCCATTGTTCTGTTTGAATGATAGTCTCCTGGTCTATGTACAGGTTCTTCATGAACACAATTAAGTGTTCTGTAATCCTCATTCTTCTCAATGTTATCCATAATTTGTTACCATCCATAGAGTCAAATACTTTTGCATAGCCAATGAAACCCAGGTAAACATCTTTCTGGTATTCTTTGCTTTCAGCCAAAATCCATGTGACACCATCAGTGATATCTCTCATCCCACATCCTTTTCTGAATCTGAGTTTGCATTTCTGGACTTTCTTTGTCAGTATACTGCTGCAACCATTTTTGAATTATCTTTAAATAAGATTTACTTGTGTGTGATACTAATGATATTGTTTGATAATTTCCACATTTTTGAAATGGCATTAGTAGGAGAAAAGTATATAAATGAGTAGAAAATATGTTTAAATTGTGGTGGATATATTTGCCCAGATCCATATATTTGGGTCTTTGAATATGAAGGGCTTGGAATTAATTTACAATCAAAATGTGAAGAGATGATATTCAAATATAGGCTATAAAGTCAGGATGATGGTTATTCTTAAGGGGATAGGACCTAAAACAGGGTACAAAGCACTTTTCTGGGTACTGGTAATGGTGTGTTTCTTGATCTAAGGTGTTATCACTCAGGTGAATTCTCATTGTAAAAGTCATAGAGCTGTATGATTTATGCCTGTTACTAAATAAATAATTGAATAGCATGCCCCATGACAACTGACAAATCATTAAAAATAATGTTGATGAAGACCTCATCAGAGTTACAGAAAAAAGAGAATTTACAAGACAGAAAATCATTAAACTTAGGTAAGAATTAAAAAAAAAATAGACACTTTCACTGAAATACAATGACTTTTAGAAGTTGTTCAAAGGGTAAAAGAAACTTAAACCTCACTGGTGACGAAATAATACAGCTGTGTGCAATTACCAATTATACTAAATGAAATAACAACTTAAGAGCTTTAGGTGAAGCCAAATAGATACAGAATATTGTTGTTTGGCTGGGTGGCAAAAGCTTGGAAAAGCAGATGCTTCCTCCTGAATGAATAGCATAAAGAAGGGACAGTGGACAATTGCAGAAGAAGCTGTAAATATTCTAATGAAGCAAGACTTAACAGGTATTTGTGATAGAAGAGTGAACAATCCTGAAGAAATGAAACTATAGACCAAATTAAAAATGTAATTTTTAGGTCAGAACCCCCACAAGGAAGAACTACTCTATTTACTATATTCACACATGCAAACAAGCTAATAGATTCAATTAGAAGAACTGAAGAGTAAAGTCAGGGAAAACATTATGCTTTTAAAGCCAATTTTAAATTCAAATCCAAAAGTAAGTTTAACTCCAATTTTAAATCCAACAGACTTCCTTTTACTCCATATTGGAATCAATCCAGACCAATACAGCCAGATAACAAGAGAAGAACAGATAAAATGGTAGGGAAGAATGGAGTATCATATATATAGAAGTGAGTTGGTCTAACCAGTATTCAGGAGTGTGGAAGGGAAAATGATTACCAAAATCCTAACAGAGAATTCAGAAACATAAATAATAAAATTCAATTCCTTCTAGAGAATGCAGAAGGAGAGAAAAGAACCAAAATAAAGAATTTATTATTAGTAATACAGAATTCAGACCAAATACCTCCAGAAGCAGAAGAAACTTTGAGCAATGACTCTCCCTCTGTTGACCAAAGCTGGGAATAATCACCCATATGCAACTTCAGACATTTCTGGAGATAAATGTAAACATCAAAATATACTTACGCTTGGAAAAACAATATCCGAGTGCCTAAGATATTTGACTGCTAACTAGCAGGCTGGTGGTTCAAACCCACTAGCCATTCCTCAGAAAGAAGGTTGGGAAATCTACTTCCGTAGTGATACCGCCTCGGAAACCCAAGAAGGGGTCGTTATGAGTCAGATCTGACTCCACAGCAG
>NW_006921610.1:19074765-19075612 GCF_000298275.1 Orycteropus afer afer
CTGTATTATTGGTTGTTTTGAAGCTCTGGTGGCATAGTACCTAAGGCATGTGACTGCTAACCAAAAGGCTGGTGTTTCAAACCCACCAGCCGCTCCTTGAAAGGAAGGTTGGGCAATCTATTTCGGTAGTGATACTGCCTGGGAAACCCAAGAAGGGGTCTCTATGAGTTAGATCTGACGTGATAGCAGTGAGTTGGGTTTTGAAAAATCACCATGGTTCATGGAGAACCACATAAAAATGATATAAACAACAATAGAAGTTATATATAAGGCCAAGGAACTCTGGTGGCACAGTGGTTAAGGTATTTGACTGATAACCAAAAGGTTAGTGTTGACACCTACCAGCTGCTTCATGGGAGAAAGTTGAAGCAGTTTGCTTCCATAAACATTTACAGCCTTGAAAAGCTTATGGGGCAGTTCTGTTCTGTCCAATAGGGCACTATGAGTTAGAATCACCTCAATGGCAGTGGGTTATATATAAGGCCTGAGTGGTAAACTAAGTGAAATAATTTGCATATATAGACATGCTTCAATTGATGATAATGTTGTTTTTGTTAGGTGCTGTCGAGTCATTTCTGACTCATAGTGACCCCATGCACAGCAGAATGAAACACTGCTGATCCCGAACCAGCTCCACAATCCCTGCTATACTTGAGCCCATCATCACAGCCACCGTGTCAATCCATCTCGTTGAAGGCCCCCCCTCTTTCGTCAAGCCTCCACCCTACCAAGCATGACATCCTTCTCCAAGGAATGGTCCCTTCAGACAACATGACCAAAATAAGTCAGACAAATTCTGGCCATTCTTGCTTCCAAGGAGTATTTCAGGTGCACTTCCTCCAGGACA
>NW_006921610.1:19083225-19100113 GCF_000298275.1 Orycteropus afer afer
CACAAATGTAGTCAATCTGATTCCTGTGTGTTCGATCTGGTGAAGTCCACGTGTAGGGCCGCCATTTGTATCGTTGAAAAAGGTGTTTGCAATGAACAAGTTGTTGGTCTTGCAAAATTCTACCATACGAGTTCCAGCATTATTTCTGTCACCAAGGCCAAATTTTCCAACTCCCAGTTATTCTTCTTTGTTTCCAACTTTTGCATTCCAGTCACCAGTGAATATTAACACAACCTGATTCCATGTTTGGTCAATTTCAGACTGCAGAAGTTGATTAAGATCTTCAATTTCCTCATGTTTGGCTTTGGTGGTTGGAGCATAAATTTGAATAATAGTCATATTAATGGGTCCTCCTTGTAGACGTATGGAGATTATCCTATCACTGACAGCATTGTACTTCAGGACAGATCTTGAAACATCCTTTGTGAGGATGAATGCCACACCATTCCTCTTCAAACGGTCATTCCTAGCATAGTAGATCACATGGTAGTCTCATTCAAAATGGCCAAAACCAGTCCATTTCAGCTCACTAATGCTGAGGATATCAATCTTTATGCATTCCATTTCCTTTTTGACAACTTCCAATTTTCCTAGCTTCATACTTCGTACACTCCGTGTTCTGATGATCAGTGGATGTCTGCAGCTGTTTCTCTTCAGTTTGAGTGGTGCCACATCAGCAAATGGAGGTCTCAAAAGCTTTACCTTATCCATAGGAATAAGGCCGGGTTTACTCAGATGATGCAGCTTTTTCCCTGTCCTATTTTGAGAGCCTTCCAACTTTACCGGACTATTCATAAAGTTGCGTGGTAATGTATCAAACAGTGTTTCTTTGCTATTCATAAGGTTTTCCCTGGCCAGTTATTTGAGAAGTGGATGGCCTCCTCCTTCTTCTTAATTTGTCTCAGTCTGTAAGCTGGGCTGATACTTGTGCACCTTGTGCATCCCACTGGGTTAGAAACACCAGTGGCTCAGCCTTAAAACTCACATCAACACGTCACCACGGTAGGACAAATCGACAGATGAGTTTGCTTCCCTGTTGGAAACCTCTTGTACCACCCTTACTTGGGTCCCTGTGGCTGACTCCTCCTCTGTCCAGATTCCTAGGCCTTTTAATCCTCTTTCTCTTGCTCTCCCACCCTGCTGCTTTTGGCATGCCTGAGTTCCTCTCCTCAAGTGGATCCCTGCAGCTGACTGCTCCTCTGTCTGAGTTCCTGGCTTTTAATACTCTTTCTCCTGCTCTCCTGCCCTGCTGCTTTAGGCATGCCTGAGTTCCTCTCCTCACCTGGATCCCTGTGGCTGACTGCTTCTCTGTCTGAGTTCCTGGCTTTTCATCCTCTTTCTCTTGCTCTCCTGCCCTGCTGCTTTAGGCATGCCTGAGTTCCTCTCCTCACCTGGATCCCTGCGGCTGACTGCTCCTCTGTCCTGGTTGCTGGCTTTTCATCAATTATCATCAATTGATGATAATACTCCCACAAAATTAACTGTTTAATGGGATCTGCACTACAGCATATTTTTGGATGGACATTATGCATCCATACTTAGCTAATAAAAGAAAACAGTGTATCATATTACTAACTTAGCTACAACTAAGTGATTCTAGTAGTACTACCAGCTGTTTAAAAAATTGTTAATATCCCACAATATAATCTTAAAGGATGATTTAAGGATATCACTGATAAAATTATAAACCTCTTAGAGGAAGGAGTAATTGTTCCAAACATTTCCCCATGTAATTACCCAATTTGTCTTGTTAAAAAACAGATGGCTCATGTAAATTTCCTTTTGATTTTAGAAACCAAAATAAAGCTTCATCTCAATTTGAAGGAGCACTACTGGATGTGGGTACCCCTGTTAATAATATCATTATTGGAAAGGGCAGTTGGTATACAATCATAGATTTAAGTGATATATTTTTTGCTATTCCTCTAGCTAAGGAAAGAAAACCCATGTCTGCCTTCACATGGGAGCTCTGGTTACACAGTCCCTAAGGCATTTGACTGCTACCCAGAAGGCTGGCCGTTCAAACCCATCAACCACTCTTGGAAGGAAGATTGGGCAATCTATTTTCATAGAGATACTGCCTCAGAAACTTAAGGAGGGGTCACTATGAGTCAAATTGACTCGATGGCAGTGAGTTTGGAAGGTAAACAATTCATGTTCACAAGATTTCCTCAAAGTTTTATTAACAACCTAGTCATAGAGCAAAACTTATTACAGATGTAAACACATTTTCCAACACATACTCACAAAGGGACACAGTTATGTTTTTTAAAACCAAAACCAAACTCACTGCCATCGAGTTGTATCTGACTCATAGTGTCCCATCTTTGGGTTTCTAAGGCAGTATCATTATGGAAGTAGATTGTCCAACCTTCCTTATGAAGAGTAGCTGGTGGGTTTGACCAGCCTTCTGGTTAGCAATCAAATGTCTTAGGCACTACACCACCAGAGCTCCTATATTTTGTATAGATATAGATAATATTATCATAGGACAAAATAGAGCAGAAAAACAGAAGACTAAATTGGAACTCATAATCATGTTTTATGGAAAGAAGATCAACCATTTAACCTAGCATAGTACAAGGGCCTGATACCACAGTAAAATTGTTAGGTATTAATTGGTCATCCGAGGCAAGAACTGTTTAAAATCCTATAATCAACAAATTATAACAGGTATTATCAAATTCCCACCCCACCACTAAGCAAGAAGCACAAAAGCTAATAGTATTATTTGGGTATTAGAGGCAATATGTATCACACTTGGGAATAATTCTCAAGCCCACTTATGACACAACTAGAAATAGTGAAAGATTTAGTATGGGACCTGCAAAGGAACATTTTCTGATAACTTTAAAGGAAGCAGTATATATATATCAGACTCTTGCTCCTATGCAGACTGAATCAGAACTCAGATTAGAATGTTTATATTCACAAGGTTTTGTCACATGATCCTTATATATTAAATATCCTGCAGATTATAAATTTTCCCTATTAGCTTTCTGGTTTAAAAAGTTTCCATCAGCAGAGCACAAATATTCCCCTATGGAGAAACTACATGGGCTTTGTATGAAGCATTACAACACACAAGAGCCACTAACAGAAAAAAAGGAGTGTTAACTCCACATACTTCAATTGATGCTGGCATGGTACCAACAGATGCCTGAGAAACAAAAGGTATAATGTCTAACCAGAGAGTTCTTAATTGGAAATAGTATATTTTTAATTGGGACATAGGGGTAGATGGTTGATTCTCTGCCTTAACTGAGAAAACCCCATCATTGTCAACAATAGCATTGCCAGAATTTCTGAGGAACGAGCCAACCCAAGTTCTAGCAGTTGAACAATGCACAATGGGGTCTACCCTGATATGTGTCTTTCTCCAAAGCATGATTTACAGATGATGGTGTGACCATGACTCCATCTGGAATATGCTGGAAGGCTGCACCTTTGAGAAATTCAGCTAGGATAACCCTAACCAAAGAAAGTATAGGTAAATCAGTAAATTGGTTCAATATGCAAAATAGAAAATTATATATTTACATACAAATCTGCAGGCAATTGTTAATGCTTTAGCCATGTGGCCCAGTACTTGGAAAGAAAATAACTGGAAAATTGGCAGCTAAAAAATTTGGGAAAAGACATTTGGGAAAACATTACAAACAAAATTGATAATATATACATTTCTGTACATTAATCAGGCAGCAGTGAAGAGACACAATATGATAATACAGTGGATAAACTAAGTTAAATGCATCCACCAAAATGACATTAAGAACCAGGGCACATGGGAAATTAGGCAGAAAATATCTGAAATTAAGGTAACTGAAACTATAATAAGGACTGACAAATAGAACTCCATTGTTGTTGGTAGTCATAGTGACCTTATGTATAACAGAACAAAATGTTGCTCAGTCCTGTGTAATCCTCCCAATAGGTTCATACATTCCAAGTTCCAATTATTAATGGATTTTTCCAGTAGTTATTTCTCATTTTGAATTATGCCACATCTGCAAATGAAGGTCCCCAGAGATTTACTCCACCCTTGTCATTAATGTCAACTCTACCTTGAGGAGGCAATTCTTCCCCAGCCGTATTTTGAATGCCTTCAAACCTGAGGACCTCATGTTTCAGCACCATATTGAACAATAATCTGTTGTTACACATGAGGTTTTCACTGGCTATTTTATTTTTTTTTTAAAGTAGATTGCCATCTTCCTAACTAGCCTTAGTCTGGGAGCTCCACTGACACTGAAAACTGTCAACCATGGGTGACCCTGCTGGTATTGGAATAGTGGTGAAATAGCTTCCAGCATCATAGCAACACACACACCATTATAGTGTAAAAAGCTTAAATCATTAGCTCTAGGAAAAATATATAAATAGGCACAGGAACAAAGTAGGCATGCAAGGATACTACCAAAGATTGCATACTTAAATAAAATCTGCCCGTATTACAAAGAACTATACTGTATGTAGTTAACACATGGTTAATGTGGGACGTTGCAGACATAGAGACACCCTAAGGAATATGATAACAAGATAAAGCATGACAAAATGTTTCAAAGTATTGTAATTGACCACATTGGTCATTTGCCTACCTCTGAAATAAGAAATATTCATACACATGGTCTAGTTTAGGACTACATGACCTTATAAAACTTGTAACTAGTTCCTCAATATAAGAGAGTTAGATATTTGGATATCTTCCTTTGGCATTCTTCATGCTATAGAAACAGATCAAGTTACACATTTCTCTAGACATCAAGGGCAAAACTAGACTGAAGATAAAGGAATTTTATGGAAATTCCATTTCTCTTACAATCCTACAGCACTTTGTGATTGTAAAATATATAATAGCTTATTTGAAAAGGAAAGCAATTAAGAGTCCTAACCAATGATCAGAAACTTAGAGGTGGTCCACAAGCTAAACCTCTAAACCATGGAGGAAGATTTAACCCCTCTAGCCCCACAGATGAGATGATGACTCTTCCTAAAGATAAGTTATTTAATACTATAAATGATAAACAACATAAAGCAAGAGTAAGCACCTTATAAAATCTAATAATTACTCATTTAGCAAAGGGGAAATTATTGCCCTAACCACTAGAAAAACATACAGGGTAAGTTACAGGGAAATCTAAGCTGTTACAGATTAAGGATGTCGTTTATATTAGGTGCTGTCTAGTTGGCTCTGACTCAAAGTGACCCTACGTACAACAGAACAAAATACTGACTGGTCATGAGCCATCTTTACAGTCCTTGCTATACCTGAGCCTATCATTGCAGCCACTGTGTCAGTCTGTCGTGTTGATGATCTTTCCCTTTTTCACTATCCCTCTGCTTTACCAAGCATGATATCTTTCTCCAGGAACAGTCCCTTCTCACAACCTGACCAAAGTAGATGAGACAAAGTCTGGCCCTTCTGGCATCCAAGGAGCATTCCATGCTGCACTACTGCTAGGACACATTTGTTTGTTCTTCTGGTAGTCCACAGTACTTTCAATATTTTTCACCAATACCACAACTCAAAAACATCAACTTTTCTTTGGTCTTCCTTATTCACTGTCCAGCATTCACATGCATGTGAGGCTATTGAAAATACCATGGTTTGGGTTAGGCACACCTTAGTCTTCAAAGAGACATCTTTGCTCTTCAGCACTTTAAAGAGGTCTTTTGTAGAAAATTTGCCCAGTGCAGTACAATGTCTGATTTCTTGAGTGCTGGTTCCATTGGTGTTGATTGTCATATGAAATCTTTGACATATCAGATCTTTTCTCCATTTATTGTGATGCTGCTTGTTGGTCCAGTTGTGAGAATTTATTTTTCTTTATGTTGAGGTGTAACCCATAGTGCAGACTGTAGTCTTTAATCTTCATCATTAAGTGCTTCAAGTCATCTTCACTTTCAGCAAAATAGCTTGTGTCATCTGCATATCACAGGTTTTTTATGTGCCTTCCTACAATCATGATGCCTCATTTTTCTCCATATTACTTCTCAGATTATTTGCTCAGCATACAGATTGAATAAATATGTTGAAAGGATACAACCCTGACACACTTCCTTCCTGATTTAAAACCACATAGTATCCCCTTGTTCAGTTTGAATAACAGCCTCCTGGTCTATGTATAGGTTCCTCATGAGCACTACTAAATGTTCTAGAATTCCCATTCTTCTCAATGTTATCTATAATTTGTTATGATCCACAGAGCTGAATGCTTCTGTGTAGAAATAAAATACAAATAAACAACTTTCTGGTACTCTTTGCTATCATCCAAGGTCATCTCACGTCAGCAATGATGTTCTTCATTCTACGTCCTCTTCTGAATCCAGCTTGTATTTCTGGAAGTTGCTTGTCAGTGTACCACTGCAACCATTTTTTTTAAATTGTCTTCAGCAAAATTTTACTAATTTTAATCATTTTCTCTATTGATTGCATTTATTTTCTCAGCATTTGCTTTGTCATTAATAGCCTCACTCATGACTATGAATTCCAAATCAACATTATGGACTTTTCCACTCCCTTTAGATATTACACATACACCTAGTGAAGCATTCAGCACTGAATAACCAATAGCCTCTGCCTTAAATGAACTCTTCACTTCTGCTAGGCCATCAACTTCTCTGCTGAGCCTGGCTTAACCATCCACCATTCCACCATTTCACCAATCCAACTACAGTTCTTTTGAAGAGTGGTGAAACACTATTCTCCAAGAAAGTATCTCTTCTGTATTTGACCTTGAATCACAATATTGCCAGTCCTATGACTTGACTGCTAACCAGAAGGCTAGTGGTCCAAACCCACCAGCCACTCCTCGGAAGCAAGGTTGGGCAATCTACTTCCGTAGTGATACTGCCTCGGCAGCCCAAGGAGGGGTCGCTATGAGTCAGATCCGACTCGAAGGCACATAACAACAACAACAACATGACAGGTCTAAAAAATTGTAGTGGTTTCTAGCATCTACTTACTCTGAACATTCTGTCTATGCCTTTAAGGAATTCCAACAATAAAATCAAACTCACTGCCATCAAGTTGATTCTGACTCATAGTGACCCACACTGAGTTCCAAGGCTGTAAATCTTTACAGAAGGTGACTGCCCCATTTTTTTTTTTTTTTCCACAGAGCAGCTGGTGGTTTCAAACCACCAACCTTTTGGTTAGCAGCCAAATGCCTTAACCACTACACCACCAGAGCTTCTTAAGAAACTTCTTAAGACTAAAAAAATCCCTACAATTTTTTATACATGTCATAGGAGGCCTGATAAGGACTTTACTAACACAATTCTAGATTAATGACATGATCATAAAATTAATATTTTAGCTTTTATATTATGACAGCTTTGTCACATTTAAGTCCACAAATCATAGATATTTCTAAAATCATTGCTAACATTAATGAACATTAATTGTGATAGTTAAGGTTGTGTGTCAACTTGGCTGAGCAGTGATTTTGAATGGCTGGGTACCTAGATGCAGCTGTTCCCCTGATGGGATTGTAATCACCTCCATGGTGGAATCTGCTGCGAGCAGCTAAGTAGGTGCCTTCAGGTTGTGGCTTTATTCCAGTATATAAGGAGACACCTTGAAAAAGGTCTCTAGCTTTTGGCATATCTGGACCCTGCCTTTACAGAACAGTGGGTTTGCCAGCCCACAGAGTTAGAAAGCTGAATTTTTTTGTGCAGATTTCCTGGCAGATTGGGTTGCCTTCAGGCACTAATTGGTAGAAGAGATCGATATGAGACACAGCAACAGAGTTTCTGGCCCATGGAGTAAGAAAGCTGAGTGCTTTCAGGCAGGAAGCTTCCTGGTGGACTGGATTGCCTTTGGGCATTAAATGGCAGAAGCTGAGAGACCAAGGAAATGGGAGGCAGAGCTGCCTCAGTTCCAAAGTGTAGGACCATTGCTTCGAGTTTCAAAAGGTGGAATTACCACAGCCTTCTAGGTTCTGGAGTGTGGTGCTGCTGTACCTGGATGCCAATGGAATGAGACCATATTTGCTGCCCAAAAGTGAGGGGGCAGGGCTGCCATGACCAATGGCCAGAAGAATGGGGCCTCACAAGCCAAGGGAGTGATGGACTAAGATACTCAAGCCACCCACTGAAAGAAATCAGTATAGGTGCCAAATTGATTAGCAGTAGAATGTGGTAGTTAAGGTTGTGTGTAAACTTGGCTAAACTGTAATGCGGGGTAGAGAATTACCTGGTATGGCTTTTCTAGCCATAAGTCTTTGTAAACTCCATGGTGGAATTTGCTGTGAGCAAGTGAGGAGCTCCTGATTGTAAAAGTTATCCACCTAGGAATCTATGTAGGAGATCCTTGATAGAGAGGGAGAACAATGTGGAACATAACTCAAAATCACTTGGGGAAAAAAAAATGTGGGGACCAGGTTTGCTGGTCTGATAGAACCTGGTGGAACCACTGAGACTACGGCCCCTAGCTGGCCGTCAGATCTGAAATTGAACCCACACTTGTGGTTTTCAGCCAAACAAAAGACAGGCATATGAGTTGAACATTTACCTCAAGTAGATACACTCCTTGGAGAAAACAATCATGGGAGAAAGAAGGGCTGCTTATGCACAGGGAGACATCTCAGGGGCAGGAGGGCATGAAGGGATGGACACAGGGAAGAGGTAATATCGAGAGGAAGAGGGAGGGGAGCTGTTGCATTGTGGTAAACTGTGGTCAATGACATGAGACACACTATATGTGAACTGCTGTATGCAAAGTTAATTTGCTCTGTAAATCTTCACCCAAATCACAACAACAACAAAAAATTGTGTAAAAAAAAAAAAAAGTTATCCACGTGGGGTATTTCTGTTGGGTGTGGCACAAAGCAATGTAGTGGGCTATCTCTCAGGTGCTTAGAATTCTGATGCTATGATTGCCTAGTTTAGCCACTCTGCCAGGCTCAAAAGTAGGCCTCCTAGAGGCAGAACTCTCTCTGACTACTGGGTGAGGAAGGATGTACTGCTGAGAAGGAATGCACTCCTGAGAGACATGTGCTGCTGGGAAAGAGACACACAATGCTGAGAGAGACACTGAGGGACACACACTGCTGGGAAAGAGACTGTGAGAGACTGTTGGGTGAGAGATGGATAGCTAAGAGAGACTGAGCGTTTTCCCTGAACTTGAATTGTAGCCTGGTGCTTCCCTAATAAACCTCATAATCTGTGAGTTCTGTGTGGTCACTGCAGTGAATTATCGAACCTAGCAGAAAGGGTGCTGCGGGAGGAACGGTTGATGTCAGGGTTAGTGAGAGGCTAGAGGGAGGTAGCATGTCTGGCCTCACAGTAATGGGCCTTGGGTTACTGCTGGTGATTCTGTTATCCTCTTGTGCTATTAGAGGAGGTCAGAAGATGTGGCCTCCTTGCTCTTTTCCCATGTGGTTTTGAGTGGCTGAGCAGCTGGATGTAGTTAAGTTATTCCCCATGATGTGATTGTAATCACCTCCAAGGTGGAATCTACAGGGAGCAGCTAAGTAGTTACTTTTGGAGTGTAGCCTGCTTCCAGTACATAAGGAGATACTCTGAGAAAGGTCCCTGGTTTTGGCATATTTGGACCCTGTATTTGGCAGAGTCTTGGCCTGCCATGTAGCCTGCCCATTTGGGGATTGTGTCATTTTAGCTGTTGATCCTGTGTTCATCAGGCTCAGCAGCCAGCCACTGCATGAGTCAGAAAAACCCTCCAGCTCTTGTGGGCCTGGAACAGGAGGAAGAACAGAAGCCCACAGTCAAGGGGCCTCTACCTACCCCCTAGGGCCAGCACTTTGAATGTGGACTTTTGGCCTCCTAAACTGTAAGAGAATAAATCCCTGTTTGTTAAAAATATCTATTTGTGGTATTTCTGTTATAGCAACACTGGAAAATGAAGACAGTAATGGTATAAAGGATCATACATGGAGATCGAAAGAATGATAAAAACAAATTAATAACCAAATGAAGTTATAAATTGAGACTCAGCATAACCTCTGACAGAATACGTAAAATGCAAGGTGGAATATATTAAATATTAACTATCTATCATTAATTGCAGTAATGATGGATACTGGAGCTTTGCTAAAAAAAAAAATAATCCTACCAAGTCTAATATTATATAACATTTGACAATTGATGTGATGCAACTGGGGCATATGACATTAAAATATTAGCTTTAAATAACTTACTATGAAATTGGGCCATCACATCACGGCAATACCCAAATTTTAAAAGAGAGAATAAAAGCTTAGAGCTGAGCAAAGACCTCTACACATAGGAGGCATTCCACAGGATTAGTTATTAGAATGGAACTGTGATACCTGTAGGACTCCTGACATTAACATTTCAGATGCCCAAATTCTTATGACTATGATCTTAATGTCTTGATAATCATTTATTTGTATAACTGGACCTCTGTAGTGTGCTCTAAATTTTGATCAATCTAACTTAATGAGATTATTGAAATAATGCAGAATTTCCCCTTCAAGATTACCCTAAAATAATTAATACTCTGAATATTACTATCAAAGGAAAAACATACTATTTCCAGCACACAGAGACAAAGGCTTAATAAGAATTACTAATGAACTTTATCATTTAAATAAATCAAATATTTTTCTGATTTATATAAAGTCAACCCCATATAAATATGACCATGCAAATAATTTATTTGAAGCAGGAAACAAAACATATAAAATCCATGATCCAGAGAGATTCTGGTAAGATGGCACAATAGACAGACAAACTACACAGACCCCCTTCAACAAAGAAAAGAGAAACCAATTGACACAGATACAGAAGAAAATCCTGGAGCCCCGAGCTTTGAAAGGAAGGATACAGATGTAGACTAAACTCCAACTTGTAGAAGAACCTGCATTAAAATAGCGAGTAAGGAGAAAAACACAGCTATGGACAGTCAGCAATCCTGATGACACAGACAGTTTATATATTTCCAAGTGGGGTTAGGATCTAAGAATTAACCTAAAAATCAGCACTGCTCACCAAAGGCTGCAAGCAGGACTACACTGGTGGCTGATGACTAAAAAGGAAAATAGCAGAGAAGAGAAATTGAGCTGTGGACTTTTGGCTGTCTGGAGGGCATAGCATTTTGAATGTTTACAAGTGGTTTGACTTTTTGAATATTCAAAGAGACAGCATTCTCTCAGATTCCAGGTACCTAAGAATAGGCTCCATTTGCTGAGGAGCTGACATATTGGAGGCTGAGGACTGCAAAGGTGTGATATTCTCCTTGTTACTCTTATACCCTACATCCTCTCAGTGAATGGAGGTGTGGCCATCCCTTACTCCCGCCCACCTTCTGGGCCAGCAGGAATTCCATCCCAGTCTGTGTGCTCTGACAAAGCCTGGTTGCGCTGCCTCACCCCAACTCCCAGATTTGTTTCTTGTTTTTTTTTGTTTGTTGGTTTTAAAATTATTCTTTTTTTTTCTTCTTCCTTTTTGTTTTTATTCTTTCTTCTTCTCTTCCAAGGTTCTAGTTTTTGACTTTTTCTCTCTTCTCTTTTCCTGGTTCCCATTGTTTTCTTTCTTGTGGTTTTCTTCATCCCTTATTTTTCTTTTTGCATTTTTCCCATTTTTTCTTTCATTATTCTCTTACTCTACCTCTTTTCTCTTAATCCCTCCTCTCCAGATATTGTGGTTTTTTTTTTTTCCTTTTCACATTTCTTTTGTCTTTTTAAAATAGTTTATTAAATATTTCATCTCATTTATTGCCTTTCCTCTTTTTTTTTTTTTTCTTTCTCTTTTTGGTGATTGTTCCTGTGTGTTTATGTGGTGTGTGTTTTTTTGTCCTCTTGCTATTACTTTTTTGCTGTTTTTTTGATTGTCGTTTTTGATTACCTGAATGGGAGACAGTAACTGTGCCCATACGACCCAACCAAACCCTCACCTCCTGCAGTCCCACCTACTGAATAATGGGTATCACTTCTTTCTACAACAAGTGGGCAATGATACACAACAGCCAATACATGCCTGATTCACCCTTTACTGCTCTTCACAAACAGTTAACCGAGATCTAGGAAGCCACTCTAATTCTCTACCATACACATACACAGACAGGTGCTGAATGCATAAGTGCTGCCAGCTATCAAATATAGGAGCACAGTACCCTGCTTACTCAGATGCATTCAAACAAAACATAGAAAATTAAACTCTTGGGTGAATCACTTGAACACAGAATCACCAATTAAACATAAAAACAATAATGTCACAATGTCTCAGAGAAAACAGACCATCATTGTCCACACAAAGAAGGAAGATAAAGCAGTAGAACAAGAAACCAGGATACCCAGAGCACATCCTTGAGGAAGAAGCAGCATTGGCATCCCGGATAAGGAATTCAAAAGAATTATATTAAGGTACCTTTAATGGATTGAGAGATAGATCAAGGAAAACATGGACACAATTAATTAAAACACAGATAAACCCTAGAACAATTTCAGAATACATTATAAAAACAAAATGACAAAACAAAAGAAAAATTAGAAATGATACAAAATTCACAGATAGAAATCCCAAAGATTAATACTAAATTTTCAGAAAAAATAACACATTGAAAGGGCAAAGGAGTAGAATTGAATCAATGGAAGACAGAATTAGTGGGAGTGAAGACAATAACTGAATACTTATTTGGAAAGGGATCAATCAGAAAAAAGATCAAAACAAAATGCAGAAAGTCTAAGATTCATGTGGGATACTATCAAAAGGAATAACCTATATGTAATTGGAATTCCAAAACAGAAAGAGACAAATAAAATCAAAGAGAAAATAGTGGAAGATTAGTTGGAAGAGGATTTCCCTGATAGATGAAAGATGAGAATACAAGAAGTCCAAGAACCCCAAACAGGATATACACTGAAAGAAAATAACCAAGACATATCATAATCAAACTCACCAAAACCAAAGACAAAAAAAGAATCTTGAAAGCAGCACAGGAAAAACAAGTTACCTACAAAGGGGAACCAATAAGACTAAGCTCTGATTTCTCAACAGAAACCACACAAGTGAGAAGGCAATGGGATTGTATATATAAAACCCTGAAAGAGAGAAATTTCCAACCAAGAATTACAAACCCACTAAAATTGTCCCTCAAATATGATGGTGAAATTAGGAGATTTCCAGATAAACAGAAATTAAGAGAATTTGTTAACACCAGACCAATATTACAAGAGCTGTTAAAGGGAGTCCTTTGGACAGAGAACCAACAATACCAAACAACAACTGACCATTAAAACACATGATGACATAATCCAGAAACGAACCTAGTTATGGAAATATCCAAATTAATATAAGCTAACAAGATTGTCAACAGGGAACCAGAGACATCAATTGGCAAATGAAGACAACTACAAACCAAAAAGAGGGAAAAAATAGTATAGTTACAGAACTTCTAAATGGTGAGGAACTCAAGAGACCTGCAAGATAGACTATACTGTTCTAAAGTTGGGGAGAAAATTATAATTCACAGGGTAACCTCAAAGAAAAAAGATAAATCTTCACATCACAATGAAAAAGAGGACAAACACAAGTATATTGGAAATACTAAAACAACAGCAATGAAAGAAATGATAACACAATTCATAAACAAAATGACCACAGCACAGAAAAATATATGGAACAAAGAAATCAGCAACATCATGGAAAAATGCATAACAAAATGTCAGCAACAAATTTATACTTGTCAATAATTACACTGAGTATAAATTGATTAAATACAACACTCAAGAGATGGAGAGTTGCAGAGTGGATAAAAAGAAAAAAACATAACTCATCAAATGCTGTCTACAAGAGACACACCTTAGAGACAAAGACAAAAATAAACTAAAAATCAAAGGTTGGAAAAAGATATATCAAGCAAATGGCAATCAAAAAAGAGGAGTAGAAATATTAATTTCTGATAAAATTGACTTGAAGACAAAAACCACCATAAGAGACAAGGAAGGATGCATAAGAATTAAACAATGCAATTCATTTATTTGACTTTACAGACATCTTCACCCAACAACAGTACAATATACATACTCTTCTGGTGCACATGGAACATTCTCAATAATAGACCATACATTAGGTCATAAAAACAAACAAACAAACAAAAAACAAACACACTGCCATCAAGTCAGTTCCGACTCATAGTGACATCTCCTTGGGTTTCTGAAGCTGTATCTATATGGAAGTAGATTGCCCAGTCTTATTTCTGAGGAGTGGCTGGTGAGTTTGAACCACCAGCCTTCTGGTTAGCAGTCAAATATCTTAGGCACTATGCCACTAGCACTCCCTGTTAGGCCACAAAGCAAGCCTTAATCAATTTAAAAACATTGAAATACTACAAATCACCTTCTCAGATCACAATGCTGTTGTTGTTAGGTGCCGTTGAGGTGTCTCAGACTCATAGTGACCCCATGTGCAGCAGAATGAAACACTGCCCTGTCCTGTGACAGTTCCATGATCCTGGCTATACCTGAGCCCATCGTTGTAGGCACTGTGTCAATCTATCATGTTGAGGGCCCTCCCCTCTTTTGTTGACCTTTCACTTTACCAAGCATAATATCCTTCTCCAGGGAATGGTAGCTTGTTACAACATGACCAAAGTAGGTGAGACAAAGTCTGGCCACTCTCGCTTCCAAGGAACATTCCGATTTCACTTCCTCCAGGACAGATTTATTAGTTCTTTTAGCAGTCCATTGGTACCTTTCAGCATCCTTTGCCAGCACCACAACTCAAAAACATCAACCCTTCATAGGTCTTCTTTATTCACTGTTCAGCTCTCACATGCATATGAGGTGATCGCTTGTGTCAGGTGCACGTTAGTCATCAAGGACACATCTTTGTTCTTCAGCACTTGAAAGAGGTCTTTTGCAGCTGATTTGCTCAGTGCTATACGTCATCTGAAATCTTGACTGCTGCTTCCATTGGAATTGATTGTAGAACCAAGTAATATGAAGTCTTTGACAACTGAAATTTTTCTACATATATTGTGATGTGGCTTATTGGTCCAATGCTGAGGAATTTTGTTTTCTTTATTGTGAGGTGTAATCCATACCGTAGACTGTACTCCTCAATCTTCTTCAGTAAGTGTTTCAAGTCATCCTCACTCTAAGCAAGCTAAGATGTATCATCCGTGAATCACAAGTTGTTAATGACTCTTCCTCCAATCCTGATGCCATGTTCTTCTTCATATAGTCTTCCTTCTCAGATTATTTGTTCAGCATATGGATTGAATAAGTATGGTGAAATGACAAAACCCTGACTTTCAACTTTCAGAAGGCAACTTTCAGAGTCTCTTCTGACATCCATTTTGGACTTTTCTTCCTTTCTTATCTTTTTAATTACCTTTTTCTTTCTTCATGGATGATCCTCTTGATGTCATCTCATAATTCCCCTGGTTTTCAGTCATTGGTGTTCAATGCATCAAATCTATTCTTTAGATGGTCTCTAAATTCAGGAGGGATATAATCAAGGTCATATTTTGGCTCTCATGGACTTGTTTTAATTGTCTTCAACTTCAAATTGAACTTATATATGAGCAATTGAATGTCTGTTCCACAGTCAGCTCCTAGCATTGTTTGGGCTGAAGATATTGAGCTTCCCCATCACCTCTTTCCACAGATGTCGTCAATTTGATTCCTGTGCACTCCAACTGGTGAAGTCCATGTGTATAGCCACCATTTGTGTTGTTGAAAAAAGGTCTTCACAATGAATAAGTCATTGGTCTTGCAAAATTCTATCATGTGATCTCCAGCATTATTTCTATCACTAAAGCCATATTTTCCACCTACCCGGTGATTCTTCTTTGTTTCCAACTTTTGCATTCCAGTCACCAATGATAATCAGCACATCTTAATTGCATGTAGGTCAATTTTAGACTGCAGAAGTTGGTAAAAATCTTCAATTTTCTCATCTTTGGCTTTAGTGGTTGATGTATAAATTTGAGTAACAGTAGTATTAACTGGCTTTCCTTGCAGGCATATGGATATTATCTTATCATTGACAGTATTGTACTTCAGGATAGATCTTGAAACATTCTTTGTGATGATGAATGCCACTCCATTCCTCTTCACTTTGTCATTCCCAACATAGTAGATCATATGGTTGTCTGATTCAAAATTGCCAAAACTGATCCATTTTAGCTCACTAATGCCTAAGATATGAATCTTTATGTGTTCCATTTCATTTTTGACAACTTCCAATTTTCCTAGATTCAGATTTTATACATACCATGTTCTGAGTATTAACAGATACTTGCAGCTGTTTCTCCTCAGTTTGAGTCATGTCATGGCAGCAAATGGAGATTTGAAAAAAGCCAAAATCACTGCTGTCAAGTCAATCCTGACTTATAGCAACCCCTCCTTGGGTTTCCAAGGAAGAATCTCTACAGAAGTAGATTGCCCAATCTTCCTTCTGAGGAGTGGCTGGTAAGTTTGAACTGCCAGATTTCTGGTTATCAGTCAAATGTGTTTGGCCCTACACCACCAGAGCTCCCAAAGAAGAACTACACCCCAACAAATTTGAAAATCTAGAAGAAATGGACAGATTTCTAGAAACAAATTACTTACCTAAGCTAACACAGACTGAGACGGAAAAGTTGAACAGACCCATAACAAAAGAAGAAATTGAAAAGGTCATAAAAAAATTACCAACAAAAAAAGCCCTGCCCAGATGGTTTCACTGGAGAATTCTACTAAACATTCAGAGAAGAAGTGACACCAATCCTACTCAAACTATTCCAAAACATAGAAAAGAATGGAATCGTCCCAAATTCATTTTATGAAGCAAACATAACCTTGATACCTAAACCAGGCAAAGACATCACACAAAAGGAAAACTAGACATCACACAAAAGGAAAACTACAAACCAATAACCCTCATGAATATAGATGCAAAAATCTTCAACAAAATCCTA
>NW_006921610.1:19100788-19103253 GCF_000298275.1 Orycteropus afer afer
AAAAGAAATAAGGAAATCAATACCATTTACAATAGCTCCCCCCAAAATAAAAAGTAAATAAAATATTTGGGAATAAATCTCAGGACTAAAAAGACCTGTACAAAGAAAACTACAAATCACTACTTCAAGAAACCATAAGAAATCTACATAAATGGAAGAACATACCCTGCTCATGGATAGGAAGATTGAACATTGTGAAAATGTCAATACAACCTAAAGCAATCTATACATTCAATAAAATACCAACGCAGATCTCATCAACATCCTTTAAGGATATGGAAAAAACAATCACCAATTTTACGTGGAAAGGAAAGAGACCTCGGATAAGCAAAGCACTATTGAAGAAAAACAAAGTAGGAGGTCTCACACTCAAAACATACTGTATAGCCACAGTAGTCAAATCTGTCTTGTATTGGTACAATGACAGACACATAGACCAGTGGAATAGAATTGAGAACCCAGAAATAGATCCATTGACCTATGGTCAGCTGATCTTTAACCAAGGGCCATAATCAATTAAATGGGGAAGAGAGTGTCTGTTTAACAAATGGTGCTGGCAAAACTGGGTATCCATTTGCAGAAAAATGAAACAAGATCTGTACCTCACACCTTAAACAAAAATTAACTCCAGATGGATCAAAAACTTAAATGTGAAACCTAAAAATATAAAGTTCCTCTAGGAAAAATTCAGGGCAAATTTAGGGGCCCTAGGCAATCTACTTCTGTAATGATATCCTCTCGGAGACCTCAGGAGGGGTTGCTCTGAGCTAGATCTGATTTGACAGTAGTGAGTAGATATATGGCATAAATAGACTATCAAGTATAACCCTAAATGCACAAACAACAAAAGAGAAACTAGATGAATGAGACCTTCCAAAAATTGAATTTTTATGTGCTTCCAGAGACTTCTCCAAAACAGTCAAAAGAGAACCTACAGATTAGTAATAAATATTCGGCAATGACATATCTGACAAGGGACTTATCTCTAAAATTTATAGAAAACTCTAACACTTCAATAACAAAAAGACAAACAATCTAATTTAAAAATGGACAGAAAAAAGGAATAGGGACTTCACCAAAAAGGATATTCAGGCAGCCAACAAACACATGAAGAAATGTTCACAATCATTAGCCATTAAAAACCAAACCAAACACACTGCCATTGAGTCGGATCTGACTCATAGTGACCCTTCTTGGGTTTCCGAGGTGGTATCACTATGGAAATAGATTGCCCAATCTTCCAAAGAGTGGCTGGTGGGTTTGAATTGCCAGCTTTCTGGTTAGCAGTCAAATGCCATAGGCACTATGCCACTAGAGAGATGCAAATCAGTACACAATGAGATACCATCTTACCCCATTACTAGTAGCAAAGTTCAACGAGGCAGAAAATAACAAATGCTGGCGAAGATGTGGAGAGATTGGGTCTCTCATACACTGGTAGTGGGACTGTCAAATGATACAACCACTGTGAAAGCAGTATGATGATTTCTTAAAAAGTTGGATTTAGAAATATAATTTGATCCAGCAATCCCATTAATAGATACATATCCTAAAGAAGTGAGAGCCAGGAAAAGAACAGATATATGCACACCCATGTTCATTGCAACACTATTTACAAAAAAAGATGGAAATCCTAAGTGCCCATCAACAGAAGAATGGATGAGCAAACTATGGTACATATACATAATGGAATACTACACAACCCTAAAGAATGTTGTAGAATCTTCAAAATACCACACAATGTGGATAAAGTTGGAGGATATTATGCTGAGTGAAATAAGTCAATCATTGGAGGACAGATATTGTATTAGTCCATTATTGTGAAAAGTCAAGGAAGGGTTTATATATGGGACAAAATTTTCTTTGTTGGGTAGCAGGGGTGGGAGGGCAGTGGAGGGAACACTGTTAGAGAGGTGGAGACAAGTATTGAATTGGGTGAAAGAACAGATAATGTACCAAATGTAAGTGATCCATACAGTGGCATTGAGGAAGAGGAAGGCATAGAGAAATAAATGAGAGATACAGACAACCAAGAGGAACACTTTTGCACATACAGTAGTGCATTGTCAGTGATGGCAAACATTGATCTAGGGTGGATAGATGGGTGGACAGGCTAAACTATCAGATATGTCTAGTCAGGGGGGAATATGGCCATATCCATGTATAGGGTTGGCAGACGATGTTTCAAGAAGCATATTTGTATTTTCTGCAAGAATGTCCAGGTATATAGTAGAGCTGACAAGAGACAAGGTTGTGGTGAGTTCTTAGTCACAGCCAGCTATCTGGAGGGAGTGAGTAATTGGACCTGTGGTCTCAGGACCAATTTCCTGGAGGACATCAAGCTCAATTGGCATAACATACTACACAAAATGTGGATCATGACAAATTATGGATAACATTGAGAAGAATGGGAATTCCCAAGCACTTTATTGTACTCATGAGGAATCTGTACCTTGACCAGGAGG
>NW_006921610.1:19103958-19107158 GCF_000298275.1 Orycteropus afer afer
AGGGACCATTCCCTGGAGAAGGATGTCATGCTTGATAGGGTGGAGGGTCGACGAAAGAAGGGGAGGCCTTCAAAGAGATGGATTGATACGGTGGCTGCAATGATGGGCTCAAGTATAGCAGGGATTGTGGGGCTGGCGCGGGATTGGGCAGTGTTTCGTTCTACTGTGCATGGGGTCACTATGAGTCGGAAACTACCCGACGGCACTTAACAACAACAACAACAACAACTACACAAAAACATTGTTCCATCCTACTTTGGTGAGTAGTGACTGGGATCTTAAATGTTTGCAAGTGACTGTCTAGATGCAATGATGGGTCTTTCCTCATCCAGAGCAAAGAAGAAGAAAGAAAACCAAAGATACATGGAAACAATTAGTCCAAGGGACTGGTAGACCATGCAATCTTCCACTTATATAACCCTAAGACCAGAAGAAGTAGATGGCACCTGGTTACCACTGTCAACACTTGGAGGGGGATGTATGTGGGAGATCCTGGATAGAGTGTGAGAATAAGGGAACAAAACTGAAAATCATAAATAAAGAGACCAAGTTTGCTGGTCTGATGGAGTTTGATGAAATCTCTGAGACTATGGCCCCTAGCTGCCCTTCAGGTTTGGAACTGAGCTCACTCTTGTGGCTTCCAGCCAAAGAAAAGGCCTGCATATAGGCTGAACGTTTATATCAGGTAGATACAGTTCTTGAAGAGGTCAATTATGGGAGAACAGAAGGGCAGTATACACACAAGAGACAACTCAGGGACCAGGAGTGCGTGGGAGGGAAGGACACAGGAAATAGGTAATTATGGGAAGAGATCTGTTACATTGTGGAAAACCATAGTTAATGTCATGAGACAAAATGCATTTGCTCTGTAAACTTTCACTCAAATCACAATAAAAAATGAAAAAGAAAAAAATTCATGATTCAAAAGGAAAAGTGCAAAGGGACACATTACCATAAATAATGACCACTTTAAATACAGCATTTATAGCATCTTCACATGCCTTAGAACATGCTACCAATGCTTGAGCACAATAAATAAAACAAAATTAATTTTTAGCTGGACTGTTTGGATAATTATATAAGGTAAGCTTTTTGGAATTTTGGGAAATGGATTTTTGAGTCATACAAAAAAAAGCTGTAAGTTTTAAAATAGTGATTGTACTTGAATTATTTTTGTTGAATTTTGCTTTTAATAGATTGTGTGCTAAGATCTGAAATGGAAATGATTAGAGATCAAAGGGTGGGTTGTTATGTATGCCTATGTAATGTTCTCAGATCACACAGGCTTTCATAAAGTTTTCAAACCACATATGCACAATTCATTCATAAGATGAATTTGTAAGTTTATACACACACACACACACACACACATATATATGTATATATATATATAACCAAAAACCAAACTCACTGCCATCGAGTCAGTTCTGACTCATAGCAACTCTGCCTTGGGTTTCCAAGGCGGTATCTCTATGAAAGTAGATTGCCTAGCCTTCCTTTCAAGGAGTGGCTGGTAGGTTTGAACAGCCAGCCTTCTGGTTAGCAGTCAAATGCCTTAGGCCTATGCAACAGAGCTCCCAAATATGTGTGTGTGTATATATATATATAGATATATATATATAGCCTCTGTGATGCTGACCAGAAATTTGCAAATCATTATAACTTACAACTTGTTCGAAACTATAAGTTATTAGAAAAATGGAAATATGTGAAGCATGTGAGACATAAACAACCTCTCCTGACATATACCTAATATGACAAAAGAAATGTAACATAAGGTTAAATCTCTGCAATGTGGCCATGAGACATTAGAAATGTTCTGAAAAACATTTTAATCTCTAAAGATGCAACACACTAAGCAAATATTTGACCTTGAGGGAAAGATGTAACACATCAAGCATGACACATCCTGGAATTAGGCTAAAACGTTGTATATAAGCAGTGGATTTAAGCTCATTCTTTGAGAAGAAGGCAGAGGCAAAGTATCTCTCTTTAATCTCTGACCCTCAGTCTTCAGACTAAGTTTACAGACTCTGCCTGTCACTGCTGATCCCAGACCCTAGTTACAAAGGACTTCTACCAAGTTAAAGTCATGCCAAGCCTTCCTTCTAATAACCTCTCATAAAAGGCAAAAGCCCAAGTTCCGGTAAGAAGGCAGAATAGGGCAGAAAGACCACACAGACCCTCTTCAACAAAGAAAAGGGGAACTAATTAACAAAGATCCAGAAGATAATCCTGGACCCCTGAATTTTGAAGTGAAAGATATAGAAGTGGACTAAACTCCAACTAGCAGAAGAATTTGCATGAAAATAGCAAAGACATATGGTGCTGAGGTCTGGCAGCAATCCTGATGGCAAAGACAGCTTGGAGTTTGCTGAGTGGTGGTAGGACCTAAGAATTAATCTAAAAATCAGCCCTGTTAGCCAGAGACTGCACGGAGAACTACTCTGGTAGCTGGGAAATAAAAGGGGAAGTAGCAGCAGGAAAGAGGAAGGCGGGCTGAGTTGTGGAATTTTGCCTGTCTGGATGGTGCCGCCAGTTTGAATGTTTGCAAGTGGCTTGATCGTTTTGGATCTTTAAAGCAACGGTGTTCTCCCAGATTCCAGGTACTTAAGAACAGGCTCCACTTGCTGGGAAACTCAAAGACATCCCGAATGCATGGACTGGGGAAAAGGTGGGACATTCCCCTTGTTACTCTTATATCTCATACCCACTTTGTGAATGGAGGTGAGGCCAACCCTCATTCCCACCCACCTTCTAGGCTGACAGGAATTCCATCCCAGTTCATGTGCTCCGAGAGAGACTGGATGCCCTGCCCTGCCCTGTTTTTTTTTTTTTTTTTTTTCATTTTGTTTGTTTGTGTCTGTTTTAAAACCACTACTATTGTTATTACTTCTGTCCTTTTTATTATTATTCTTTATTCTTTCCTTCCTAGGTTCTAGTTTTCAGCTTTTTTTCTTTGCCCTGCTTCTGGTTCCATTTTTTTTTTTTTTTTTCCTTTCTTGTGGGTAAACCTGTACCTTGTTTTTCTTTTTATGTTTTTCCCATTTTTTCTTCATTCTTATTCTTCTCTACTTTTTTCTCTTATTGCCCTCACCCCAGATATTGTGGTGTATTTTGTTTGGGATTGTATTTGTTTTTTTCCCTTTTCTCTTTTTTGTTTCTGTATAATTCCATGGTGTCTTTTTTTTTTTTTTTTT
>NW_006921610.1:19107458-19107965 GCF_000298275.1 Orycteropus afer afer
AACTCTCTGATAAGGAATTCAAAAGAATTATGTTTAGGTATCTTCAAAGGATTGAGAGACAGATCAAGGAAAAACACAAACAAATCCCTGGAAGAATTTTGGAAGAAAATACAAGAACAAAATGACAAAATAAATGAAAAATTAGAAACGATTAAAAATCTACAGATAGAAATCCAGAAGATTAATACTAAATTGTAAACAGTTAACATAGAGTAACCTCAAAGAAAAATGATAAACTTTCATTTCACAATAATAAAGAAGAGAAATACAAATATTCAGCAAATACTGAAACAACAGGAACAAAGGAAATGATCACATGATTCAAAAACATAATGAACTCAGTACATAGAATAGTATGGAACAAAGAAACCAAGGACACCATGAAAAACACACACAAAAATGACACCAACCAATTCATACTTGTCAATAATTACACTGAATGTTAATGGATTAAATGCACACTCAAGAGACGGAGAGTTGCAGATTGGATAAGAAAACAAAACCCAT
>NW_006921610.1:19111699-19114035 GCF_000298275.1 Orycteropus afer afer
GAATTGAACCCACACCCATGGTTTCTAGGCAAACAAAAGATCGGCATATGAGTTGAACATTTACCTCAGGTAGATACACTCCTTGGAGAGAATAATCATGGGAGAAAGAAGGGCTGCTTATGCACAGGGAGACAGCTTAGGGGGCACAAGTGCATGGAGAGATGGACACTGGGAAGGGGTAATTATTGGGAGGAAGTGGAGGGGAGCTGCTGCATTGTGGTAAACTGGGGTCAATGTCATGAGGCAAAGTATATGTGAACTGCTGTATGGAAAGTGAAACTGCTCTGTAAATCTTCACCCAAATCAAACACACACACACAAAAGAATAATGTAGAATCTGCAAAACACTGCATAACATGGGTAAACTTGCAGGACATTATGCTTAGTGAGATATTCAATTCACAAAAATATAAATATTGTGTTAGTCTTTTATTGTAGAAGTCAAGGAAAGGTTTATCTATGGAAGGAAATTTTCTTTGTTGGCTACCAGGGGTGGGAGGGGAGGGGAGGGAACGCTGTTAGATAATAGAGATAAGTATTGATTTGGGTGAAGAGAAGGGCAATGTACCAAAGGTAGTGATCAATATGGTGGCATCAAGGAAAAGAAAAACATAGAGAGGTACATGGGAGATACAGACAACAAAGATGAACCCTTTTGCACAAACAGTACTGCGTTGTCAGTGAAGGCAAACATGGGTATACGGGTGCACAGATGGGTGGACAGATGGGTGGATAGACGGGTGGACAGATAGGTGGACAGGCTGAACTAGTAGGTATGTCTATGAAGTGGGGAATGTACCCAAGAACATGTATAGGGTTGGCAGACAATGGTCCTATAAGTTTATGTGTATGATCTGAATTCCCAGGTGTATAGTAGAGCTGACAAGAGGAAAAATGGTAGTCACTGCTTGGTCACAGCCAGCTACCAGAGGGACTGAGTAGTTGAACCTGTGGGCTTGGGACAATAGTCGCAGGTGACATCAAGCTCAATTGGCATAACATACTATACAAAACATTGTTCCACCTCCTACTTTGGCGAGTAGCGATTGGGATCTTAAAAACTTGCAAGCTGCCATCTAGATGCAACAATGGGTCTTTCCTCATCCAGAGCAAAGAAGAATGAAGAAAATCAAAAATTCATGGATACAATCAGTCCTAGTGACTGGTACACCATCCAATCTGCAGCCTATATGACTATGAGACCAGAAGAACTAGATGGAGCCTGGCTACCAATGTCAACCACTTGGAAGGGGATCTATGTAGGAGATCCTTGATAGGGAGAACAATGTAGTTAAAACTGAAAATCATTTGGAGAAAAAAAAAAGGGAGGGGGATCGGGACCAGGTTTGCTGGTCTGATAGAGCCTGGTGGAACCACTGAGACTATGGCACCTAGCTGCCCGTCAGGTGTGGAATTGAACCCACACCTGTGGCTTCCAGCCAAGCAAGACAGGCATATGAGTTGAACATTTACCTGAGGTAGATACACTCCTTGGAGAGAGCAATCATGGGAGAAAGAAGGGCTGCTTTTGCCCATAATGTAATCGATGTCATTACTCTGAATACAATGTAATGCAGGAGTCACAATGTGATGCAATGGTAAATAAGCATTGCTGCTAGTGAAAGTTCAAATCTACCCAGAGGTATCTCAGAAGAAATTCCTGTTGATTTACTTTAAAAAAGTCAGTCATTAGATGGGTGGACATATTAGGTATGTCTACCCATCAGCCACTCCTCAGAAGGAAGGTTGGGCAATCTACTTCCATAGTGATACTGCCTCGGAAACCCAAGGAGGGGTCGCTATGAGTCGGGTCCAACTTGATGGCAAATAACAACAACAACATGAAGCAGGGATTGTACCCAAGACCATGTATAGTGTTGGTAGACAATGGTCCTATAAGTGTATGTGTATGATCTGTAAGAATTCCCAGGTGTATAACAGATGACAAGGGACAAGTTTGTAGTCATTTCTTGGTCACAGCCAGCTACCCAGAGGGACCAAGCAGTTGAACCAGTAGGCTTGGGACCATAGTCACAGGGGACATCAAGCTCAATTGGCATAACATACTGCACAAAACATTATTCTACCTCCTACTTTGGTGAGTAGTGACTGGGATCTTAAAAGCTTGCAGGCAGCCATCTAGATACAACAATGGGTCTCTCCTCGTCCAGAGCAAAGAAGAATGAAGAAAACCAAAATTCATAGAAACAATTAGTCCTAGCGACTGGTACACCATCCGACCTGCAGCCTATACACCTATGAGACAAGAAGAACTAGATGGTGCCCATCTACCACTGTCAACCACTCAGAGGGGGAATCTTTGTAGGAGATCCTGG
>NW_006921610.1:19114497-19128672 GCF_000298275.1 Orycteropus afer afer
AAAAAAAAAAAAAGTATGGAAAAAAACATCAGTCATTGAAAACCAGATGGGAGAAAAAAGAGAAAACCCTATGGAGCACAGTTTTAGGAAAACCTTCTGAGGCATAGGTTTCCCATGACTGAGAGTCAGCTCAAAAGCAAGTTATAATAACAGTGTAATGTAGTCTCATCAATTAATCCCTTGAAGAGGAAGCTTACATAAGTCATGTTCTGCCTGAAAACTATAAATAAATATTTTGGTAGAACTTTCAAGTCTTCACTCTACACTCTTACCTATGAACTATGAACTGACCTATGAACTTGGGGATACAAGCCTGAAATAGCCTCCAGTAGGTCACTTGACCTACATATTTTGGACTTGCACCTCCTCCACAGGGCTGAAGGCTATGTGACCGGTATTTTGAATACCAGTAGGGCCACCCATGGTGGACAGATTTCAGCGGAACTTCCAGACTAAAACAAACTGGGAAGAAGGATGAGGCCATCTACTTCTGAAAAAACTGGCCACTGGAAACTCTATGAGTAGCAGTGAAACACTATCCAGTATAATACCAGAAAACATGAATAGCCATGGAACATTGTCTGATATAATGCTGAAAGATGAGCTCCTCGGGTTGGAAGGCACTCAAAACGTGACTGGAGAAGAGCTGCTGCCTCAAAATAGAGTCAACCTTAATGATGTGGATGGAGTAAAGCTTTCAGGATCTTCTTATACTGATAGGGCACAACTCAAAATGAGAATAAACAACTGCAAAAATTCATTAATAATCAGAATGTGGAATGTATGAAGTATGAATCTAGGAAAATTAGAAGTTGTCAAAAATTGATATTGTAGGCATTAGTGAGGTGAAATGAACTAATATTGACCATTTTGAATCAGACAATAACATGGTCTACTATGTTAGGAATAACAAACATTTATTGTCAAAAAGAACATCTCAAGATCTATCCTGAAGGACAATGCTGCCAGGAATAGTACTGCTAAAGGGGCAGGGAGGCCACATCTTCTGACCTCTTCTAACCCTACAAGTGGAAGACAGAATCACCATTAGCACCCCAAAGCCTATTCCTATGAGTCCAGACATGCTGCCTCCCTCCAGTCCTTTCCCACCCCTGACATGAACTGTTCCTCCCGCAGCACCCATCACCTCTGCTGGGTTCAGTAATTCACTGCAGTGGCCACAAAGAACTCACAGATTATGGGATTTATTAGGGAAGCACCAGGCTACGATTCAAGTTCAGAAACAATGCCCAGTCTCTCTCAGCCCACCGTCTCTCAGCTAACAGTCTCTTTCAGTTTTTCTCCCAGCAATGAGTGTCTCTCAGCAACGTGTGTCTCTCAGGAGCATGTATATCTTTTTCAGCCAGCAGTCAGAGAGACTTCTTCTGCCTCTAGAAGGGCTCCTTTTGAGCCTGGCTGAGTGACCACTAATCAATCCCATCATCAGAATTCTATACACCTGAGAGAGAGAGTGAATTCCCAGAAGATTGCTCTGTGCTGGTTCAACAGAGATACCCCAGGTGGATAACTTTAGCAATCGGGAGCTACTCAGTTGCTCATGGCAAATTCCACGATGGAGTTTACAAAGACTTATGGCTATAAAAGTCACACTATCATTTACTACACCCCAGATACTATCCAGATGTCTAAAAGGAAGACCAGTTAATACAACTATCATTCTTATTTATGTACCAACCACCAAAGCAAAAGATAAAGAAATTGAAGATGCTTACCAAATTCTGTAGTCTGAACTTGACCAAACATGCAATCAAGATGTATGGATAATCACTCATGTTCTGGTTACCCAGTGCCACTCTGACGAGAAATATAGCACAAATGGGATAACCTTAACAAACAGGAGTTTATTCTTACAATTTGGAGGCTTTAAGTCCAAGTTCAAAGTGCCAGGCTCTAGGAGCTGGGTGAAATCCCCTCAACCTTGGGGTCCAGCTCTACCTACTGCTCCCAGCCCACTGAAGCTTGAGGCATTTCTTCACTCAAACAACTGTTGGCTGCTGAGGCTGGAAGCCCCAAGGTTGACAAGTAAAAAGGCACAGTCCTGATGTTAACAGACCACACGGCAGGCCATTAGCTTAAGTCCATTGTAAGTTCCAAGGCCGGCAGAGCATGGCAGGCTGCTGAACAATGACATGGCTACATGCAGGGTCCAAGCATGCCATAGGCTAGAGACCATTCTCAAAGCTTCTCCTTAAATACAGGAAGCAGGCCACATACCCAAAGGCAGCTACCCAGCTGCTTGTGGTAGATCCCACCATGGAGCTGATTGCCAGTCTCCTCATGGGGATTAACTACCACCAGTTCCCCAGTCACTCAACCAGGCCCAGCCAAGTTGACATACAAACCAAACTACCACAACTGGTGATTGGAATGTGAAAGGTGGAAATAAAGAAGAAACATTGGTTGTTGGAAAATATGGCCTTGGTGATAGAAATGATGCTGGAGAGCACATGACAGAATTTTTTAACCAGACCAATGAATTATTCATTGCAAATACCCTTTTTCAACAACATAAGCAGTGACTATACATGTGAACCTTGTCAAAAGAAATAGAAATTAAATCAACTACATCTGTGGAAGGAGCTCTGGTAGCATTGTGCCTAAAGCACTTGACTGCTAACCAGAAAGCTGGCAGTTCAAATCAACCAGCCACTCCTCGGAAGGAAGGTTGAGCAATCTACTTCCGTAGTGATACTGCCTAGGAAACCCAAGGAGGGGTCGCTATGAGTCAGGTCTGACCCAGTGGCAAACAACAACAACATCTGTGGAAAGAGGTGACTCAGTATCATTTGTCAAAACAAGGCCAGGCATTGACTGTGGATCAGACCATCAATTACTCATATACAAGCTCCAGCTGAAGCTGAAGAAAATTAGGACAAGTCCACAAGAGCCAAAATATGACCTTGAGTACATTCCACCTGAATTTAGAGACCATCAGAAGAATAAATTTCATGCACTGAGAACAAAGACCAGACAAGTTCTGGGATGCCATCAAGAACATCATACCTGAAAAGAGCAAAAGATCATTAGAAAGACAGGAAAGGAAGAAAATACCAAAATGGATATCAGAAGAGACTCTGAAACTTGCTCTTGAATGGTGAGTAACCAGACCAAAAGGAATAATTGTTGAAATAGAATAGCTAAACAGAAGATCTCAAAGGATGGCTTGGGAAGACAAAATAAAGTATTATCATGAAATGTGTGAAGACTTAGAAATAGAAAACCTAAAGGGAAGAACACACTTAGCATTTCCTTAGCTGTAAGAACTGAAGAAATAAATTGAAGCCTTAAATTACAATATTGAAGGATTCTCTGGGCAAAATATTAAATGATGCAGGAAGTATCAAAAGAAGATGGAAAGAATACACAGAATCACTGCACTGCCTCCCCCCCAAAAAAAAATTGGTTGACCTCTATAGCACATAGCGTATGATCAAGAACCAATGATATTGAAGAAGTGAAGAAGTTGAAGCTGTACTAAAGGAATTGGCAAAAAATAAGGCTCCAGGAATTGAGAGAATAACCATTGAGATGTTACTGCAGTGCTGGAGGCTATTGTGTGTTTTTGCCAGGAATTTCGGAGGACAGCTACTTGGCCAACTGATTGGAAGAGACCAATATTTGTGCCCATTCCAAAGAAAGGTGATCCAATAGAATGTGAAAATTATCAAATAATATCATTAATATCACACGGAAGTAAAATTTTGGTGAAGGTAATTCAGAAATGGTTGCTGCTGTGCATTGACATGGAACTTCCAGAAATGTAAGCTGGATTCAGAAGAGGATGTGGAATGAGGGATATCATTGCTGATTTTATTTCTGTGGAGAACCCTAAGACATTGGTAATATCTAGATTCAATGAGTCAATTATATTTATTTCTAGAGGAAATGTAAATTAACACAACTCTTTTACTGAATGACAGTTTGGCACTGCAATTTAAAGGCCTTAAAAGACTTGTCTTCTGTTTCTGCAAAAGCAGTGTATCTTCTGGGACTGTCCATTATGCTATCAGAGATAAAAGTAAAGATGTTCCAAAAAGGAATATTTATCATTTCTAAAAATTGAGAAATATCCTTTCCAGTATTCGTATCTTGAGGTTTCTATTCTTTTCTGTCTTTCTTGTTTGTGCTTTTGCTTTTTGGTCTTATTTTTTTGCTTAAGATCTTCAGAAAAATATTAAAAATAAGTGCAAAACCAGCTAAGTAAAAATAATTTTGACTTTTTCTCTAAAAACATCTCAGGAAGAATCTAAGCACAGAAGGAAAATTACTTATTTGGATAAAAATTTCAATTAAAAATGTAACACAAGCATTATAATTAATGGAAAGATATCAGAAAACTTTTCATAATACTGGCTGTTCTTGTATCATTTCTTTAAAAACAAAAATGAGAAACAAAAATGAAAAACAAAAAATTGTTGCCTTTGAGTCCATTCTGACTCATGGAGACCCCATGTGTTACAGTGTAGAATTGCTTCATAGATTTTTCTCGGCAGTTTGAACTCAGCAGCTTCTCTGCAGGAGAAAGATGATGTAATCTACTTCCTTAAAGATTTACAGCCTTGTAAACCCTATGGGGCAGTACTACTCTGTCTTATAGCATCACTATGAGTTGGAATCCACTGCCTGGCAGTAGGTTTAATCTTTATGAAAAGCAAATCACCAGGTATTTCTTCAGAGACAACACTGGGAGGTTAGAACAGTCAACTTTTAGGTTAGTAGTGGGGAGCAAATCATTTGTGCCACTTAAGGACCTAGTTTTTCTTTCTTCATGTTGTTGGTAGGTGGCATCGAGTTGGCTCTGACTCATGGTGACTTTATGTACAAGAGAACAAAACGCTGCCCTGTCCTATGCCATCCTCTCTATCCTTGCTACGTATGAACTAATTTTTCCAGCCACTGTATTGGTCCAACTCATTGAAGGTCTTCCCCCTTTTTGCTGACACTGTACTCTACCAGGTGGTCTCCTTCTCCAGGGCTGATCCCTTCTGACAAGATGAACAAAGTGGATGAGACCAAGTCTGGCTATTCTCTCCTTTAAAGAGCATTCCAGCTGCCCTTGTTTCAGGAGAGATTTGTTCATTCTTCTGGCATTCCATGGTATATTCAGTATTCTCTGAGAACACAACAATTTCAAAGGCATCAACTCTTCTTTGGTCTTTCTAATTTATTGTACAGCTTTCACATGCATATGATGCAATTGAAAAAAAAAAAACATGGTTTCAGTTATTTTAAACTTACTACTTTTTCAACTTCTACTTATTTTAAACTACTTTTTTTTTAATTACTTAACATAAAATGCACCTCACTCTAGAATTACTGAAAAAGAGACTCTGAGAGTGAGGCCCAGCAATCTGTGTTTCCATAAGTCTCCTAGGAGATTCTGATATGCACTAAAATTTGAGAATGATCATTCTAAACCAATTAGGATGATAAATAGTTAGATCAATTAATTCCCATTCTTGCTCTTCTTGTTCTTGTTCTAAGGATGCATTCATTCAACAAATATGCACTAACACTATATTCTTATAGTGATTCTTACAGAATGAGAATGGGAATTAATTGATCTAACTCTAAGATACCATCACAAATGATCTGGAATCAAACCAAAACCAAATTCATGGCCATTGACTTGCTTCTGATTCATAGTGACCCTCATTGGGTTTTCAAGGCTGTAAATTTTTTATGGAAGCAAACTGCCTATCATTCTTCTATGGAGTAGCTGGGGGGTTCGAACCACTGACTTTTGGTTAGCAGCCAGATGCCTTTATCACTGTACCAACTTTAGTGTGTATTAGAATCTCCTAGGATCTGGTAGCATAGTGGCTAAAGCACTTGACTGCTAACCAGAAGGCTGGCGGTTCAAACCCACCAGCCACTCCTCGGAAGGAAGGTTGGGCAATCCTACTTCCGTAGTGATACTGCCTCGGAAACCCAAGGAGGGGTCACTATGAGTCGGGGCCGACTTGAGGGCACATAACAACAACAGGGAAGTTTTTTAAAACACCGATTGCTAGGCCTCACCCTCAGAGTCTCTTATTCAATAATTCTGTAATGAGACCCAAGAATTTACATTTCTAAGTGCCCTGGATATGGTAATGCTGTTATTGGTCAGGGGACCACATTTGGCTTATTACTGATCTAAAAGAACTAAGAGTTAATAAAGTACATTTTTATGTCACTGTAAGTGTCTTCTTAAATGAATAAATAGCTTGAATTCTTTGTGGAATCAATTCATCTTCATTCTTCTGACTTCTCTTTCAGAATCAGCAATGACTTTTCTAAAGTTGCAATTTTTTCTCAATTGTTTTCAAGTTTCAAGTTCTATTGGATAACTAACCAAACAAATTTTATACCTATTATCAGGATACTAGGGTCAACTTTTAAGTATACTAGAAAGGCTTTTATGTCCAATTCTATGTTTACCTGGGTTCTGATTCAACTGTTTCAAACACTGTACATGAATCCTATGTTCACCAGGTGTAGAAAATCTCTAGTCAAGGCAAAAGCCTGTTATGAAAGAACAAGAAAACTAACAGTCTTACCTTATTCTGTTGTTGTCAGCTGCTATTAAGTTGGTTCCATCTCATAACGACCCTATATACAGCAGAAACACTGCCAAATCCTGTGTAATCCTCACAATTGTTGTTATGGTTAAGCCCATTGTTTCAGTCACTGTGTAAATTCACCTCCTTGAAGGTCTTCTTATTTTTCGCTGACCCTCTAATTTACCAATCATGTCCAATCTGGAGGAATTGGACACTCCTGATCAAATGTCTAAAGAACTTGAGCCGATGTTTTGCCATCTTTACTTCTAAGGCTTCTAAGGAGCCTTCTGGCTTTACTATTTCCAAGACAGATTTGTTCATTCTTCTGGCAGTCCTTAATATATTCATTATTCTTTGTCATCACTATAATTCAAAGATATCAGTTTTTTCTTTGTTATTCCTTATTTATTGTCCAGCTTTCATAACTGTATGAGGCAACTGAGAATGCCATGGCTTGGGTAAGGTGCACCTTAGTCCTCAGCGTGACATCTTTGCTCTTTAACACATTAAAGTAGTCTTTTGCAGCAGATTTGCACAATGCAAAAATGTCTTTTGATTGCTTGACTGCTGCTTCCATGAGAATTGATTATAGATCCAAGAAAAATGAAAAATTTGACAACTTCAGTATTCTCTCTCTTTATAATGATATTGCTTATTTGTCCAGTTGTGATGATTTTTGTTTTCCTTATATTGAGTTGTAATCCATACTGAAGACTGTAGTCTTTGATCTTTATCAGTAAGTACTTCAAGTCTTCTTCACTGTCAGCAAGCAGGGTGGTGTCATCTGCATATTGCAGGTTGTTAATGAGTCTTTCACCAATCCTGAAGTGACATTATTCTTCATATAGTACAGCTTCTCAGATTATTTGCTCAACAAACAGATTGAATAAGTATTGTGAAAGAATAAAACCCTGACACACGCCCCTCCTGATTTTAAACCATGTAGTATCCCCAGGACAAATCTGTCCTGGAGGAATTCTAGCCAGAATGCTCCTTGGAAGTGAAAGTGGCCAGACTTGTCTCACCTACTTTGGTCATGTTGTCAGAAGGGACCATTCCCTGGAGAAGGATGTCATGCTCATTCAGGTGGAGGGTTTACGAAAGAGAGGAAGGCCCTGAAGGAGATGAATTGACACAGTGGCTGTGGTGATGGGCCTAAATATAGCGAGGATCATGGAGTTGGCGCGGGAGCAGGACGTGTTTTGTTCTGCTGTGCATAGGGTCACTATGAGTTCGAGATGACTCAATGGCACCTAAGAACAACAAGGACAGTATCCCCTTCTTCTGTTTGAATGACTGCCTCTTGGTCTATGTCCAAGCTTTGCATGAGCACAATTAAGTATTCTGAAATTCCCATTCTTCTCAATGTTATCCAAAATCTGTTATGATCCACATAGATGAATGCTTTTGCATAGTCAATAAAACACAGGTAAACATCTTTCTGATATTCTTTACTTTCAGCCAAGATTCATCTAATGTCAGCTATGATATCCCTCATTCTACATCCTCTTCTGAATACCGCTTGAATTTCTGGCAGTACTACTGCAACTATTTTTGAGTTATCTTCAGCAAAATTTTACTTGTGTGTGATATCATTGATATTGTTCTATAATTTCCTCATTCCATTGGATCACCTTTATTTAGAATGGGGACCTGTGTACATTTCTTACAGTCAGTCGACCAAGTAGCTGTCTTCTAAATTTCTTGGTATAGAAGAAGGAGACAAGGTAGTGGCCTGACGAGACCTTCCACCCAGTCCTTCTACAAGAAAGACCTGAGAAAACAAGTGAAATAGAACCAAATGATAATCCAAATTTCTTGATATGAAAGAATGAGTGCTTCCATTGTTGCATCCTATTCTAGACTAACCTAATTCATAATCTCATGTTAATGCTACAAACAATCCTGAGAGTTCAAGAGCAGTATTTTTCTTTTCCAAATGGAGAAACTGGCTCAGACAGACTAATTTCTTCTCAAAATTCATCCAGCTAAAGAGGTAGAGGACCCAGTAGTTCATAGCTGTCTGGGTTCACACTTTCCTCTCAAAACAAACACTGTTAGTTTTGTTAGAGGTTTTTTTTTTTTTTTTTTTTTTTTGTCACAAATCATGGAGATTGGAAAGAAAGAGATAGGGTATGACGAAGTTTTCCAAGCACATATAAGAATGTGACAAGATAACTAATAAATATTTGTTTGAATAGAAGTAATTCAGGGTGAGGATGAACATTTTATTAGTTAATGAGTCTTAGGTACAGTAGCAAAAATAAATAAATTTAAAATAACATTTTAAATTCAGAGCTACCCTAAATCATATAAGAGAAAGGCATTTGAGAAAGAAAAAAAAAGGCAGGCAAACTAAGAAACCAAAGAATGTCCTAATGCATCACTTCAGTGTCCAGGAAATAGTCATGGTTGTATGTCTATGTATGGCCATTACTTAGCCTTATTTCCCAGGTCATCTCAGCCCAACTTGCAGCCACACTGGACCCTTTCTCAGACTCAGGCTTCACTTCCCACCTTAGTGCCTCTGCTATGCACTTCCTTCTCTATTTAATATACTCAGTGTTTTTGTTCTCTTGTGCCACTCTAACAGAAAATACCATAAGTGAATGATTTAAACAAACAGGATTTTATTCTCTTACAGTTTGGGAGGCTAGAAGTTTGAGTTCAAAGTACCAGGTCTAGGGGCTGGGCAAAAGCCCCATGACCTTGGGCTTTAGCTCTGCCTCTTGCTTCCAGCCCACTAGAGCCAGAGACACCTCTTAACTCAGGTAGCTGCTGGCTGCTGAGGCTGACAATCTCAAGGTTGACAAAATGGCACAGTACCAAGATTATCAAACAACATGGCAAGCTACTAATTCAAGTCCATTAACAGTCCCAAGATCAGCAGACAACATGGCAGGCTGCTAAATGAAGACTCGGCTACATGAAGGTCCAAACATGCCCTTATACACTGGAAGCAGACCATATCCCGAAGGCAGCCACTCAGCTGCTCCAGTAGATTCCACCATGGAATTGATTACCAGTCTCATCATGGGTAATAACTATATCCAGCGGCCCACACATTTAAAAACAGGCCCAGCCAAGCTGACACAAAACTACCACACTCAGTCACTCATTATATTTATCGTTAGTACTTTTGTTTACTTGTTTTGTGCTCTTGTCTGCTTGTCTTGTGATTCACTACAAGATAATAACTTTCAATAAATGCTATGAAGACTACTGGACATAAATTTATAGTTCTTATGGTTGTGCTGAGAAGGCAACCTGAAATCCTGTGGCACTCCAGGGCTCTGTTTTATCCCTGAACTAGGAGCTTATCAAGCTTCCTCCAGCCAGCCTGTGGCCTGAGAGCATATCAGGGTTGGGTCATCAGTCAAAGCTGACCTGTCTCAAGTGAATGGTGAGTATTTCAAGGACTTCTGCACTGAGTTCTGCACAAATCATCAGACCCTTCTCTTTTTTTTCCCTCAAAGAATTTTCTTTCTTAGATTTAATTTCTGCATAATATTATATATTAATAGTTTTCTTTTTCAATCCTTTAAGATTTAAATCGAAATGTCTAGAAAGACCTGGAATATTTTTCTTCTGTGATCTCAGATTATTTTCCCTCATATTCTACAGGGTCCTGGGAGCATGAGGAACTTATTATATATTTTAGGGTGAATACTGACTGTCACCTTATGTTACATAAAAGATGCATCACACAACACAGTTATGAGCCCAAGTCTTATCCATTAATCATATTAACCGATGCCTTTGGATTCTGAGTATCCAAACTTATACCTGCTTCATTTAATCTAAAGAAAAAATGAAAATGAGACCCTATTGTAAGGTATGTGAAACCCATTTTAGTAGATTACTCCATTTAACCTGGTAGCATTTCCATTGGTGTAAAATGGTATATAAAGTTAAAAAAAATATAATGTATATATATATATATATACACATATACATACATATATATATACACATACATATATATGTATATGTATATCTATCTATCTATCTATATATATATATGTATGTATATATAGAGAGTTTATCATGTTTTTATACTTGTGCTCTCTATGTTTGTTTTATCAAGAGGATTTTTCACCAAACTGCAAACAGGGCCTGCTTATTGTGTTCTTAAGAAAACTAGAAAAAAACAAACACGATATGTATTTCTTAGGCATTAATTGCTTCTTCTTCTTGTTTCCATTTTTCAAAGTCCTATGTACTCCATCGTTACTCATAGCATGCAAAGATGGTTATTCATATTTCCCTCCTATTATACCCCAAGTCTCAAAATAATATTTCTTCTAAGATAAACATCATGCTATCATAAATGGGAGCCACCGACTAGCATATACTCTAATACTGTACTGAAAAGCAATTTTTTTTGAGCTCCCAGTACTTAGAGAACAGGTAAATGTCTCTGTCTATAATTTTCAATCAGTCACTTTATTGTTCGGAGAAGTAGATGACAGAATAAACACTATAGTCCTCTTTACGAAACAAACAAACAAACAAACATAAGGAGCACAAGTATAAAAACATGATAAAAATTATTTGTTTATTTATTTTAATATTTAACTTTATACCA
This sequence comes from Orycteropus afer afer, assembly GCF_000298275.1. Classification (NCBI taxonomy): domain Eukaryota; kingdom Metazoa; phylum Chordata; class Mammalia; order Tubulidentata; family Orycteropodidae; genus Orycteropus; species Orycteropus afer. The sequence continues at coordinate 19,125,652 of NW_006921610.1, forward strand.
TTTTACACGAATGGAAAAACTACTAGGTTGACTAGAATATTCTGCCAAAATGGGTTTCACATGCCTTACAATAGGGTCTCATTTTCACTTTTTCTTTAAATTACATGAAGCAGGTATAGGTTTGGGTCCTCAGAGGAGAAGAGGAAGCATAAAAAATCGGAGGCGCAGGTAGACAGACAGGTTGATAATAGCACTGAAGACCTGCTGCTTCTATGACACAACTGCAATGACTCACTATGCAACAGAACAATCATTCAAAGATTTATGATAAATGCACACAGTAGCAAATATCAATAAATTAATAAAACAATTATAAAAACAAACAAGAAAACAGCTTTTCCAGTATTCTTACTTGGAGGCAGATCCTGCATTTTGGGGATGTGAAAATACTCCCTGAAGTGCCTCAGGGTGTCTTCCTCATCAAGGTGGAGAGCAACCCTCTCATCTGTAGGGTGACATCTGAGTTGAGTCGCAATGCGTTGTACTGTGTCAGCTGGTAATTCAAGGGGTGAGGGCTCCATTGCAAGTTGTTCTCTAAAAATTAAAACAATCAATAGGCATCATTTTTCTGTAGAAAATCACCACATAAGTAAAGCACTTTTTTTTTAAACTAAGGTTCCCATCTTCTCACCTTCTTCTAAAATAATAATATAATTTTCAGAAATAATATAATTGCCAAGTGATATTAAACCCCATGCTTGAGTTTTTCTTATCTATAAAATTAAGACAACAGTAACTTAAGTTTGTTGAAATGATTGAATTAGATAATATGCGTAAAGCCATTATAATGGTATTCAGGATAAAGAAAATGCTAAATGCAGGCTATTCCCAACCTTATTGTGCTGGAAATGTAGACTCCATTGTGACTTTCAAACATATTTAGCTTTATGACTTTCTTGCTGACTATCTTACTAGAGGTTTATCTTACTAGGGAACAACATTAAATATCATTTTGTGAAGGTGTAGGAAAAACAATGCCCCATCTAGCTTCTCCTTTTCCTTGTCCCAAATCCACTATTATATCCCTAGTTTTTCTTGGATCATAGTTTTACAACTCTCACCATGTGAAAATTTGGACCTCAACTGTGAGATGATTCATTTAATTAGAAACAAGAGGATATATTAAAGAATCATAGAGAGAAGCTTTGTAATGGTAGAGTCTAATAAGGGTATAGAGGCTCTGGTGGTGTAGTGGTTAAAGAACTTGACTGCTAACCAAAAGGTGAACAGTTCAAACTCACCAGCTGCCTGTGACAGAAAGATGTTAACAACTTCTTCCGTAAAGATTTGTTGCTGTTGTTATGTGCCGTCAAGTCGGACCCAACTCATAGCAACACTTCCTTGGGTTTCTGAGGCAATATCACTACGGAAGGAGATTGCCCCACCTTGGAAATCCTATTGGGCAGTTCTACTTTGTCTTACAAGTTCACTAAGAGTGGCCTTGATAGCAGTGAGTTTAGTTTATTTTTCTTTAGCAAAAGTATTGTTATGAGTGACTCATTTTTTTTTCAGAATAAAACAGAATGACTGATATGCCAGCAGCAGGAATTATCTAGCTGAGAGGGGAATAGCTGTGGCTCCTGACAAGGTTAGAGTACAATCCAGACTTTACAAGAATCACTGAAATTTTCCAGGCAATAAGGTTATGTGAAAGGTGTTGGAGGCTCACCTACTTGGTTGATCCTTAAACATTTTGAGTTGTTTTTTTTTTGCTTCATTATCAAATATATCTTTATCATACATCCATTACTTATGGCAGCTTGAGTTGTTGGTTTATACTACTAAACTGTATTCTACCAGAAGGCCTGAATCTTGTTTAATTTAACTTTGAAACCACTCATTGTCAAATAATACTTTGTAGATAACAACAACAACAACAACAACAACAACAAAATACTCAAACTCACTGCCATTGAGTTGATTCTGAGTAAAAAAAAAAAAAAACAAACAAAAAACCCTCATTAGGTTTCAAAGGCATAGATATTTACAGAAGTAGAATGTCTCACCTTTCTTCCACAGAGTAGCTGTTGGGTTTGAACCACCAACCTTCTGGTTAGCAACCAAATGCCTTAACCACCATACCACCAGAACTCCTTACCTTGCAGTGTTTCAAAATTTGGCAGTTTAATAAAAGAATACACAAACACAATTAGTAAATTATCTGGCCTTCTCATTCCATTATCTCAGGAAATAGTAAAGAACATTTCCGTTGAGACTCAGAATCAAGAGAACGTGCCTTCTATTTGGGACTTAATTTGGGAAGTCAGCACTTTTGACAGTTCACTGCTCTCCCTAAATGAGAATACTTAAAAAATAAATGGATTACTTTGCTACAATTATATTCCAGTGAAGTTCAAATTTCCTTATTTATTTATTTGTTTTAAAGGCTACTCATTAACTTCTTTATATTTATGTCTCTCTTAGTCCTAATAATCCTGAGGGGTCAGAATCATTTTCTTCCATTTAAAAACTGTGTTGGTTCTCTAGTGCTACTACAACTGAAATATCAAAAATAGACTGTTTTAACAAATAGAAATTTATTCTCTTACAGTTTATTCTCTTACAGGAGACTCAAACCAAAAGTAACAAACTCACCGCCATTGACACATAGTGACCCCTCCTTAGGTTTCTATAGTGGTATCACTATAGAAGCAGATTTCCCCACTTTCCTTCTGAGGAGTGCCTGGTGGGTTTGAACCATCAGCCTTCTAGTTAGTGGTCAAATGCCTTAGGCACTACACCACAAATCTAGAGTTTTGGCACAGCGGTCTAGGTGAAGGCCGCTCAATCATGGGCTTCATCTCTGCCCCTTGCTCCAGGTTCATTGGATCTAAAAGCATCTCCTAACTCAGCAAGTTATTGAATGCTGAGGCTGGTGAACCCAAGATCAGCAGTCCACACGACAGGGTTCAGATCCAACAGAAAATTCTCTAACTTTCCCAGGATGTCCATACATATATTGGAAATAGCCCATACCATGAAGGAAACTTCCTTTTAACTGATCAAGTGCTCAAAGCATAT
>NW_006921610.1:19130891-19170082 GCF_000298275.1 Orycteropus afer afer
TGTGTATTTATATATACATATGTGTGTATATATATGTAAAATCAGATATCATCATCAGTTCTCATCATAGGAATGACCATACCACAACTATTTGAACCACTCAGAATTAAGGTCCAACCAAGTTATCACATAACCTTACATATCACATGACCTTATTTGTTTCAGAGTAGAGCTGTGTTCTGTAGGCTTTCAATGACTGCTTTTTTTTTTTGAAGTATATCAACAAATCTTTCTTTGGAGGCATTTCTGGGTGGACTTTAACCTCCTACCTTTTGGTTAGTGGTTGAGTGCTTAATGATTTGCCACAATCCACCCAGGGACTCCATATTTCATATGCTTAGTGTTAATTTTACCAAGGAGTGGGGCCTATACGCTGTATAGCGTTGGGAAAATCACCTAACATCTCATGGTTCAATGTGCTATAAAATAAATGTAAACTCTACTTTCTTCAGAGGATAGTGATTAGGGTCATATGATATTAATGAAATAAAGTCCCTTATAAAGAGATAAAAGCTATTTTTATTATATTTGGCTATCTTTTGTGTCAATATCTTCTGAAGGAATTTAAATTCTCGATTTTTGCAAATTATGTTTTCATAACTTTTTAGACAGTTAAAACTTTAAATGATGATTATTTTTATGGAATTACGAAATTCAAAACCTTCTATTCACAGAGGGGCCTCCAGTTAAGTAGTTAAATAAATGACTGTGGTGATCCAGTGGTTAATCTTTACACAGTTTTAGGTCTCAGGCCTGAAATGAGCAAATGTATGAGTTCAAAGTTTAAAGCCTGATAAAACGAATTACACTGAAAGAGAGTAGCTTTATTTGTTTTATTTATTTAATTGTTTGTTTTATCAGGTTCCACTGAGGAGATAAGTAAGAAAATCTTATTTAATATATGTGCACATAGCAAGTTTCTCTAATGGTATCATTGTTCAAGAAATGAATGTGACATTGCTATAATTGTATATTTCATATCCAGGATTTATGTGATTTACATGCTAAACTTCATATTAATAAGACAAACACATTTGATTCAATATTTCTACCTAAGTAACACTCTACCCTCCTCAAAATAAAAGCAAGCCTGTATTAAATAACAAAACAAAACAAAACAAACTCCATTTACCACGTAGAAAAAGTAAGTTAACTTTCTGTTCTTAGGCAAATGTTTTAAAACATGAAAGAGGAAGAAACTGGTCAGGAAATAGATATGCTCACTTCTCTAAATCAGTATGTAGTATGACTAACAGCAGCATAAGACTCTAGAGTTAACGGAAAACAAATAAAAAAATCACTTAAAGATGTGTTTTCCTCATTTGTTTCTCTTGACTTTGATCTAACATTTCTGTACAAATTTAAGGAATATTAGGATTAACTTTAATATTAAGTCAAATATAATCATCATTTAGTAGAAGAAGTGTAGTACAGTGCTGACATTAATTTTTTCATCTACTTGAGTAAAGCTTTCTTCTTTTAATCCACATTTTAAAGGTGGGGTCCATTGAAGAGACTTTCTGTTTATGAAAATGGTATGGAAAATAGAGAAGATATCTCTAAAGTATAACAAGAATTCTAGCAGAGAGAATTTTTCTCTGGAAAATCGCTGAAGACAAGAGTATAAATTTGTGTAGAATAGTATACAGAGTGTCTCAATACTTACCGTCTAGTTTTCTAATAGAGTCCACAGCTTCCAGTCTGATCAAAAATCAAAAAAAAAAAAAAAAAAAAATCAAAAACCTCTTCAATGTCTCTTGAAAATTTATAGGTCAACTCTCAAGGTGAGAAATTGAAAGCACTTCTTCTCAGACTCCACCCTGTGGGGAATTTCTAAACTAATTTTAGTTCCTCCCACCCTATCTAATCTGGTTGTAAATCTCCAGTTACTGACAAAAATCTGAGCAAAACGTGTTCTAGCTCCTGGTTTCAAAGGCTGTAGCTTGCTTTGTTGCTCCTTCTCTCAAAACAGCTTTGCTTTTTGTGGGTATTGTCAGTTACCCTTGAGTCCAGTCCCCTCTGACCTTTACTTTCCTATAAACATTTCTTAGTCCTCTAACTAGGAGCTCTGGTGGCGCAGGGCCTAAGGTATTTGACTGCTAAGTACTCTGAAGGAAGATTGGGCAGTCTACTTCGTACTGATACTGCCTCGAAAACCCAAGGAGGGTCACCCAAGGAGGGATCTGACTTGATGGCAGTGAGTTGAAGCCTCTAACTACTTTGCCAATTGAATAGATGAGCTGTTAAGTTTGTCCCAGAGCTAAATTCAAAAATTTGCTTTTTACTTTTGCTTTGGGCTATGGAATAGACTGAGGATTGAAGAAAAGTTCTATCCCAACTCTCAAAAGATATTTCACTCGGACTTTGAGACAGTAACTCATTGTCAAATAGGTTGTGAGTTTAGAGTCTGTAGCAGAGTTTATGGCTTATTTAACAGGTGAACCCTTTGTTCAAAACTTTAAAATAGGTGCTCAGTTCCAGTATATACTTTATTGCCTGAATTGTGGACTTTAAATAATTTAAATAAATCCATCTAAAAAAAGAAGAAATAATACTGCCATTGAGTTTACACTCACACTGACAGGACAGAGTAGAATTGCCCCATAGGAAAGCTGTAAATTTTTATGGAAGCAAACTCCCTCATCTTTCTCCCATGGAGCAGCTGGGTATTTTAAACTGTTAAAAAAGACAATCAAGGGAAAAAAGTTAGGATCTAAGTAAGGATCCTCAAGGAAAATAATCTGAAAATATTCAGAAATGCAAATTAAGCTATCTTACTCTACATCCATATTTCTTCAAGCTAACATTCCACTATCAGACAACAGGACAGGGACATTTGGAAAACATTCTTTCAGGTATAAAAAAACTACCAGCAAAGGATATCAGTAATAATACTAAAGATGAGACTAGGACTAAATAACTGAATTACTTGGACACCTTACACTTTGCTAACGATCCACAACATACCAGGTAGAGTAATATTTGATTTAATCATCTCTACCAGGTGTCTCCTATATGAATTAAGGCAACTCACTTACCCTTTCTGAGTCTCAGTCTATCTATTAAATGGGGCATAAAAGTACATTTCTCACAAGATTAATGAGATAATAAAATAGTGTATGTAGAAAGCTTAGTATAGTATGATGCATAATAGTAGCCCAATAAGTGGTACATAATTATTATTAATCAAATATAAATTATTGTCCTCCAGGATCAAAGAGATGGTATCTTTCTTGTTTCTTGGTGCTGCTATAACAGAAATACCATAAGCGGGTGGCTTTATGGAACAGAAATTTATTTTCTCACTGTTCAGGAGGCTAGAAGCTGAATTCAAGTCACTGTCTCTAGAAAAGTCTCTCTCTCTCTTTCATCTCTGGGAAAAGACAATTGTCTCTTTCTGTTTCTGTTCTTCCAGTGCTCCTCAGTTCCTTGGTGATCTCCAGGTGGCATCTATCTTTCACTATTTGTGCTTGCTTCCTTGTCACTGTGTCTGTACTGCTCCTTGTAATTCAGAAGTGGTAAGACTTAGTACACATCTTACATGGGTAAGTGCTGAGGCTTCCCAAAATGTCAGTGGTTCAAGGTCATCAGTGGTTCTTGGGGAGAAAAAAACCTAGTGATCTGCTTCTGTAAATTTTCCAGCCGAGGAATCCATCTGGGGCAATTATGATCTGTCCTGAAAGGTCAATATGAGTTGGAATCAACTTGATGGCACACAATAACAATAACAATAACAACTATACTGGTAAGGTCCTGCTAACAAAGAAAACCTATTTTCAGATAGGAGTATATCCACAGTTATAGGGGCTTGGAGACCAGCACATATTTTGAGGAGATCCAACTCAACTTATAACAGGGGAACATATTGAATGAAATTACTGTAATATGAGTAATCAAATAATTAACCAGTGAGTGAAAATACATTTTATCCCACCAGTTCATTCCTCACAGTAATCTTAAAAGTAAGTTGCAAAAATGGCAGGGGGGTGGCATCTCCCTCTGACTGCTTCTTACTTCACAAGGAGGAGACAGAATCACCATCAGTCCATAATACACTGCAATGTCCACACAGATCTCATGGACAATACTCATGATTATGGGGTTTATTAGGGAAGCAACAGGTTACAAATCAGGTTTAGGAATACTTAGGATACAACTCTTAGGTCAGGACTGCTTCCCCTAGGCCACACCCTAAGGCAAGACTCTCTTTGGCCCTTAGCCTCTGCCCTGCTTGGGGAAGTATTACAAAGCTTTTTTTAGCTCTGCCAATGGGGGCACCTAGGTGGACGTCACTCTGCCAGCAAGCCTCCTGCCCAAAGGCATTCAGCTCTTTTGCTCCGTGGGCCAGTTAACTCTGTCTCATACATCTTGTTTCTGTCTCTCTGCTGGTCTCTTTCTACCAGTCTCTCTTCTGGTCTCCCTGTGCCTGTTTATCTTTGCTGTTTCAGCTCAGGGATCTCAGGTTCAAGGATGTGCGCCACTCCTGCTTCTCTTTCTTGATAGTAGTGAGATCCCCCATTCTGCCTCTGGGAGAGTTTATTTCAAGCCTAGCGGACTGACAAAAGTGACCAATCCCCAGATTAGGCTTCCATACACCTTATTGCACAGTCACACCCCCACAAGAGTACCATGTACTTTATTTACATGAATAACAAGCTATCCAAACCCCTTCATGGACCACAGGCAACTTACACTTGCCTAGTTCCACCCAGTTATCTGGTGAAAGTTACAAAGACCATGCTTGGCCAGAAAAGCCATACCAAGTTATTTACTGCACCACATAAGTAGTACATTCTTATTTTATTAAGTAGGAAGAGTCAAGATTTGAATCAGCTCAGAGTATCAAATACTCTATTTTTTTCCTAATTTGCTATGCTTTATACTGTTGTTGTTGTTGTATGCCGTCGAGTCAGCCCCGACTCATAGCGACCCCTCCTTGGGTTTCTGAGGCAGTTATCACTACGGAAGTAGGATTGCCCAACCTTCCTTCCGAGGAGTGGCTGGTGGGTTTGAACCACCAGCCTTCTGGTTAGCAGTCAAGTGCCTTAGGCACTATGCTACCAGAGCTCCTTCTTTATACTGTAAGAACTTTTAAAGATTTGCCAGACCTAATATCTGGGAAGTGAACTCATGAGTTGCATATATGTCATTTTTGGTAAGGGAGTCATACTTCTTCAACTCTTGATTACAGAAATAGAGTTAGAAATATTATTATTCATACAAATAACACACACACACACACTCATACATACACACACACACATATCAAGGTCTTACTTTCCTTCACATTGCTTCTTCTAAAATATTTTCATAATAATATTAAAAATCCCATCAAAATATAGTATTAAAAATCATTATTTAGCATAGCCACTCTGGAGAACTTGCACAGGGGTCTAAGCCACATTTTTATTTTTTGTATTTTGTAAAAGTCTCTCTATATTTATTTATTTATTATTTGTTACCTTTATTCTGGTGGCATAGTGCCTAAGGCATTTGACTGCTAAAGAGAAGATTGACAGTTCAAACCGACAAGCCACTCCTCAGAATGAAGACTGGGCAATCTACTTCCGTAGAGATACTGCCTCAGAAACCCAAGGAGGTGTCACTATGAGTTGAATTGACTCAACAGCAGTGAGTGTGGTTTTGGTAAGTTAGAGTTGGAAGAGGAAGTGCAGGGAAGGATCATAGGCCTTCCAATAATTATTTAGTAAGGAGTAAGTTTTTGAGGTACAAAAGGAGTGCTTCTTAGATTTAAAAGGATTGAAATAAGAACTTTAGTCCACATTAAATTAAAAGATTCAGAAAGCTTCGTGAGTTATATTTTTATTATGACATTTATTCTTTCCACAAGTCCAGAAGACTTAGGATGGTAAGGGCAATGCAATCACTGGTACATGGGAATAATTCGTGAATCATCTATCCAGTAAAATGAGTTCCCCAAACACTGCAAAGGATTTAAGGTACTCTCCAGGTAGATAATATGCTTTTAAGAAGTTTCTTTGCTGCAAAAGAAACAGTCGCACATTGGCAGGAAAAAGTCTCAACCGACTCTGAAAATCTACAGATCATTACTAAGACTTATTTCTAACTATTTGAAGGTGGAAGCTGCATAAAATCTAATTGCCATTCAAACATATTTCCAGAGAGCAAAGGACATTGTCCAGGAAAATTTTAAGATGTTTTCCCATGTAATAACAAGGGCAAATAAAACAATGAGAGGCCGCATTCTCAGCTGTCTCAGAAAATTTTTCCCACCATTATTTCTTCAAAATTTCAATCATTTTACCTGTCCCTAGATGAGTGAGGAACTTGTGTATTGACCAAGAGGCTGTTTTTTGAACAGAACAACGGGATGGTGCATGGTTTAAAATCATGAAGAGTGTGCATCAAGGTTGTATCCTTTCACCATACTTACTCAATCTGTATGCTGAACAAATAATCACAGAAGCTGGACTATATGAAGAAGAACATGGCATCAAGATTGGAGGGAGACTTATTAACAACCTGTGATATGAAGATGAAACAACCTTGCTTGCTGGATGTAAAGATGACTTTAAGCACTTACTGATGATGATCAAAGACTGTAGTCTTCAGTATGAATTACACCTCAACATAAAGAAAACAAAAATCTTCAAAACTGGACCTATAAGCAACATCACGATAAATGGAGAAAAAATTGAAGCTGTCAAAGATTTCATTTTATGTGGATCCACAGTTAACCCCCATGCAAGTAGCAATCAAGAAATCATATTGCACTGGGAAAATCTGCTGCAGTCTAAATAATCTACAGGTCTATTTTGTCCTCCACGTTTTTGGGTAAGAATACCTAATGCATTACCAGAGACTTCATGTACAAATAAAGAGAGGTCCACACTATAGTTAGACAACCATGAAATGGGCATGGTAGTCAAAGTTTCTTTTAATTTATTTACCACCTTTGATCTTCTGGGGTAAGATAAAATGGATCAGGCTCAGAGGTCTTTAAATATTTGTATTAAGGTTGAGCCATAAGAGAAAAGTTAGGAATCCAAGCTCAGCAGTAGCCACAGAGCCCTAAACATCTCTTTAATTGTTTCTTTTTTTAGGTAAATACAATGCTGCAATAGCTTCTTTTCTGTTGTGGTCAATACAAAGGCCTTCTGCAGAGATTAAATCATCTAAGTATTTGACAGAGCATTGCACTAATTGCAATTTTAAAGCCCTGGTTTTAACAAAGTGATACTTCTTCTAGGCAGGCTTGCTGAGCGGTGGAGAGGACCAGTAAATCATGAATGTATTGTAACATGAGAGATTCATTTGGAAATTGCAAAGGTTGCAAATTTGCATACAGAATCTGAGAAAAATGCCTAAGGGACTAGGTATAACAGGGCATGACAGTCCAGGTGAAATATTGGTTATCCCAAGTAAAGATAAATTAATATTGCCTTATAGAGTGTACTGGAATCCTGAAAAAGGCACCACAAATATCTATCACAGTAAAGCATGTCATATCATGAGGCAGACTTTGGAAAGTAACAAAAGTAGATTAGAGACGACTGCGAATCCAGGGATGAGAAAACAGTTAATTGCATGTAAATTAATGAACAAATTTCCAGCCACTATTTTGTGGCTTCTTAGCTGGATGGACAGCAGTGTTACAAGGGCTGGTGCAGGAGATGAATTACCCTTTAGAATGAAAATCCAGAATTATAAGTGTTAGTCTTTCCTTTGCTTCTCATTTAAGTAGGAACCAAGAAGTTTTGGACAGGGATATAGATGTGTTCAATTGAGTTTTAATTGGTTCAGTGGACAACACTTGGCCAAAATCTGTGGATGCTATGACCCATCCTGAACTACCAAAGTTTTGAAAGAATATAGTAAAGACTTGCATATGGCAAAGAGCTTCTTCTTTCTTTCTTTCTTTTTTTTTTTTTTAATATTGTTGTTGTTGTTATGTGCCGATGAGTCGGCCCCGACTCATAGAGACCCCTCCTTGGGTTTCCGAGGCAGTATCACTACGGAAGTAGGATTGCCCAACCTTCCTTCTGAGGAGTGGCTGGTGGGTTTGAACCGCCAGCCGTCTGGTTAGCAGGCAAGTGTCTTAGCCACTGTGATTATCTGTTCCTAATTACTGATTTTTGGGTAGGAGCTCTGGTAGTGTAGTGCCACCATTTGACTGCTAACCAGAAGGCTGGGGATTCAAACCCACCAGCCACTCCTAGAAGAAAGATTGGGCAGTCTCCTTCATAGAGATACTGCCTCAGAAACCCAAGGAGGGGTCGCTATGAGCTGAATCGACTCGGCGGGTTGAGAGTAATAGTTCCCCATTCATTAAATTGTTAATAGCAATTACATTTATATAAAATATCTATTCCTATTAAATTAACAGGGGTGTCAGGATTAAGTAGAAAATGCTACAGATCCTCAATGAGGTCAATAAATATTTATACAGAGAGAATGAACTAAACTTTGTTCTTTATTGGTAACTTTCACTATTTTTGACGTCTTTTCACTCTAGAACTAAGGCTTTTCTAAATGCATCCGATTAATTACAGACAAGGTAGCTCATTATCATTCAAAAATTGGCAGCGTTTTCCATTAATGTACATAGTTGTCTCCCCTTGAGTATTTAGTGCCACCTGGTAGCATAGTACCTAGGGCACTTGACTGCTAACCAGAAGGTTGGAGGTTCAAATCCACCAGCCACTCCTCTGAAGGAAGATGAGGCAATCTACTTCCATAGTGATACTGCCTCGGAAACCCAAGGAGGGGTCACTATGAGTCGGGTGCGAGTAGACGGCGCATAACAACAACATATGTTATCTCTGGAACCTCTTCATTCTAAATTGAGAGGTGGAAGGGCAGTTGGTGCTTATTCTTTAAAACATTGAATTTAAAACACATATTGTTTTAAATGAATTTAAAACATTCATTTTTTCCAGTGGCTAGGTTTTTTATTTACAATAGTAGCAGATGTCGGTTTTAGGTCTATTGAAGATTTTAAAATTTCTGTTATTAGTAGGCAATTGTTACTGCTGTAATTGAAAGGTCGTTAATTTGTTAACCTTAGCAATGTACTTTGTGTCTAAAGTTTAAGAAAGCTCATCAGTCAAGCTAGTTAATTCAGCAGTGGGAGCAGCCTTTCAATCTTAATGATGTCTTTTAACTAAGGCTGAAATTTTAGGCTTGAGTCCAGATACAAAGTATAACTGAATGCTCCTGAATTTCTTGCAGCTAAAGATCTAATCCACAATATTCTGAGAACATCTGGAATAATTGGGCTTGATAATCATACATACTTTCATCCTTATTTTGTTTGCAAGAATGAATTATTATCCAACCACTTATTGAGAAAAATGTCTTAGATATCACTTTATGTTAGTTTTTGTCCCTATCTTAAGCTTCTTCAAGAAGGGTTCCAGCTTCTTTGTCTATAACTCAGGCTAAATTAGCACGGGAGTCTTCCTATTCAGCATATTTTAACCATAATTTGGCTTCCTCAGAGCTAACAAACATATATACTAGTTGATATAAATCAAGAAACACAGACTGATAAGCTTCAATAAAAAGTTTTATTTCTTTAGCAATTTCTAAGGATCCTGATGCAATTTTAGAAAATCTTTAACAATGCTTTGTAGTTCTGTGAAGATCCAGGGAGTAAAGGAAATAATAATATTCTTTGGGTTCTCTCTGGTACCCACTCCCGATTCTGTGGGGCAACTCTAAAAGGCTTTAGGAAGGAGCTTTGGAAGCTGTTTCTTTGGACCCTCTGGCTTTAAACTTTCAGTAGATTCTTCGTGGAAGAAAGGAAATTCAGACAAAGTGTTTTCGGACGTGTAAGAAGGCAGAGGCTGCTACAGAGAAGCAGTTGTCAGCAGAGGAGTAGAGGGAGCAGCAGATGGGGTGGTAGCCTAGGAGAGTTCTGATTTTTAGTCCTTTATTTTGTTTAGTTACTCCAGAAATTATGTTCTGCAATTCTTTATTTTGTTTAATAAATTTTAAAACAATAGCTTGCAAAGAGGTTATTTTATTATTTTGATGTCTTTGAGAGACCTCAAACTACCAATTTAAAGACTGAAAATAAAAAAAAAAGTTTGCAAATTACCATTGTTATTTCTTAACATGGGAGCTTTTATCTTGTAATTTACTGTGCAGAAAATTTAACTTAGAAAGATCCAACGTTCCCCAAAGCAGCCGCTGATTTTAACTGTTTTTGGTTAAAGGTAAAGCTGGTAGAAATACGTATGTTAAAGTGTGAGAGCATGAGATTATGTTTCTGTGTAACCACCACCCTGTACGTAACCATTTTGAGTAGGTAGCCATTTGTGCAAAAGGCCTTAGCAGGTACTTCACACTTTAGTGCTCTAGTTACTGGAAAAACCACAAAGAGTCCTAACTACCTCATAGACAAGGTTTTCTTGGATTAGGCCACACGAACACCCTCAATAAATATCCTCTAACAGTTTTCGCACAAGATAAGATTTTGACCCTTGCTCATTTGGAGAAGCAAGAAATGTCTCTTCAGAGCAACAGAATAATTTTTAGGCCCAGTTATAGTTAGTTTCTGGTAGCATAGTGGCTAAAGCACTTGACTGCTAACAAGAAGGCTGGCGGTTCAAACCCACCAGCCACTCCTCGGAAGGAAGGTTGGGCAATCCTCCTTCCATAGTGATACTGCCTCGGAAACCCAAGGAGGGGTCGCTATGAGTCGGGGACGACTCGATGGCACATAACAACAACAACAACAACATAGTTAGTTTCCAAATGGAGTTTTAATTTATATCTGGGGCAGCCATTTTAGTTATGCCAAGTACCTCAGTTTTAGAGATTGCTTAGTTCAGCTTTAGGACCTTACTTTTCATTTCTCTGGAAGAAAATTTAATGAGTCTTTATTGACACTTCTCTTCCTTCTTCTAAGGAGATTGTGGAAAGTTTCCAGAAGTTTCACTCATAGCAAAATACCTGTGTGGTAGTTAAGGTGTGTCACTGTGGCTGGGCTGTGGTTTTGCGTGACTGGGCAGCTGGATGTAGTTATTCCCTGTGATGAGATTGTAATCACCTCCAGGGTGGAATCTGCTGTGAGCACCTACCTAATCAGTTGAAGATTTGCCTTTGGGGTGTGGCCTGCTTCCACTATATATGGAGAGACTTTGAGAAAGGTCCCTAGCTTTTTGATATATTTGAATTCTATATTTGGCCAAGTTTTCACCTCCTGTTCCTGGACTTGAACGTAGCCTACCAATCTTGGGACTGAGCCATTTTGCCTGCCAATCTTGAGTTCATCAGCCTTAGTAACCAGTAGCTGTGTGAGTCAGGAGAAGGCTTCGGTTCCAGTGGGCCTAGAATAAGAGGAAGAGCTGGAGTCCAAGACTGAGGGGACTTCATCGAGCCCCAAGAGCTAGCACTCTGAATTCAGACTTCTAGCTTCCTGTTCTGTAAGAGAATGAAGTCCTTTTTCTTAAAGCCAACCCCTTGTTATATTTCTGTTACAGCAGCAGTAGAGAACTAAGATAACCTGAAAGGGGCTTATTAGCTTCCCTCTCTCTGTTTCTCTTTGCCTTTCTCCTGAGCCCGCCCCACTGCCCAGAACACTCAAGTAACTCATTCCCCTTCCTCCTGGGGATAACCAATAAAACATAACATAACCTTTTTCAAAAGCCAGTGAGAAGTTTCTCTTCAAACAATTTCTATTCTGAAGCCAAGAAATGAGGGTTTATTTTATTTATTTATTTATTTTTAAATCAATGAGTAGGGAAAGAACTACAGAGAAGAGTACCCACACCAATAATTCTGTCTTCTTCTCATCCCCCCTTCCCAAATTGTGTTCCTTCCTTGCCCTTTCCCTTTTCCGTTACTCTATCATTCTATTTCCCTCCTTCTCTTCCCTTCCCACCCTCATTCCTTCCCTGTTCCCCTGCTATATCCTCCCTTCCTACTGTCTCCTCTCCTTCTATCTGCTTCCTCTCCTTTCCTTCTCTTCCTCTCCACCCTATTCCTCCTGTCCTTTTCTGTCATCTCTCCCACTCCATACACCCACACTTCTACAGGGAAAGCAAAGCAAATGTTATGGCAATATATCACTGGGCTATAATTAGATAAACTATCTTTTCCTTCCTGCAAGGTATATATTCTGGTTATTAGAAAAATATCCAATAATGAGAAGGGACTTTTCCATCCTTTATATATAGTATTTTCAGCTTATTAGAGGAAAATTCAAAGACTCATAACAAACAAATGACATTCTGCCATATGGTGATCAACATTCATTTATAAACTAAAGCTCTGAATCCCATTCACTTTATCCCAGATCAGAACTTCTCCTTCACTATTAAATTCATAGAGGCATTTGAGGGATTCTTTGTGTTATGGCCTTGCAGGAAAACTTTAGCTGTCTTACATGTGTTTGCATGTCAACTTGCACATATGCTTGATTGTTTACACAAGGGTTTGGAAATAATGAAATAATATATATTTTCTTTTACTCAAATAGTAACATGATAAAAGAATTGGAGCTTAGCTATAGAATTTTTTTTTTTTTTTAAATAAAAGCATGAGTTAAAATGGCTTCCCAGAGCCAAGAGCCAAACAAAAACTAGACATGAAGGCCATTTGAAAAAAAAAAAAAAAAAAACAAAAACTCAAGCAAGTTTTACTTATCAGCACGAATTAGTATTCATTAACAGTAATGATCAGCATAAATTATCAACACATCAAATTAAGATAAGCCAGTTTAGAATTCAGTACCCAAAGCATAAGGAAAATTAGATGTAATTAACCAGTCAAAGCAAAAATCAAGATGTTTACTCATCTAAAGTTTTTCAAAGCAATATTTTGACTGAGCAAACTTCAGCCCCTTATTTTGGATGTTTTCTCTTTTAGTGAACATTTTTCTCATTCAATAAATCCTTTTAACTCTGATTAGTTGTTCACATTTTTTTTTTCTTTTTATGGGGTTTTCAAAATAATTTGAAATAAACAAACGCTTTTGGCATTGCTGGCCTGTTTCAGTGAGTCATCACATCATGTCTTCTAAAGAACTGTCATTAATTAGTGAACAGCAATTAAGGATTACTAAATCCCAGTGTAAAAAAAATTTTGCTTTCAAATAAACCATTTTTCAGTAGTAGTTGTTAACTGTTTGTTTACCAACAAAGCTTTTCTCAAGAAATACTGTTACTGCTATCCCCACTCTCTTCATAACAGGAGTTTCCCTGAAGTCTGTGAACATAGAAAATACAGTCATATTGACATCACTGACTTCATGACAACAACATTATTGACATCATGATGATTCTTTGCAAAATGAGAATAAGCTCATTGCCATCAAGGTGATTTGACTCATAGTGACCCTATAGCACAGAGTAGAACTGCCCCTGGGTTTTCTCTGCAGTCTTCATGGATCTACATAGTTGAATGCCTTTTACAGTTAATAAAACACAGGCAAACTCCTCTCTGGTATTCTCTGCCTTCAGCCAAGATCCATCTGACATCAACAGTGCTCTCCTCGTGCCACAGATTCTTATGAATCTGGCTTGAATTTCTGGCCGTTGCCTGTTGATGTACTGCTACAATCAGTTTTAAATTATATTCAGCAAAAGTTTACTAGCAAGTGATATTAATTATATTGTTTAATACTTTTGGCATTCTGTTGGATTACTTTTCTTTGGAATGGGAACAAATATAGATCTCTTCCAGATAGTTGGCCAGGTAGTTGTCTTCCAAATTTCTGGTAAAATGAGTGATTACTTCCAGCCTTGTATTTGTGAGTTGAAACATCTCAATTGGTAACCATAAATTCCTAGAGCCTTGTTTTGCCAGTGCCTTCAATGCTGCCTATATTTTTTCCTTCAGTACCATCAGTTCTTGATCATATGCTACTCACTGAAATGGTTGAACATCACCGATTTCTTTTTGGTACAGTGACTTTGTATATTCCTTCCATCCCGTGTCACTCATTATTTTTCTCATAGAATTCTTCACTATTGCCACTTGAGTATTGAATTTGTTGTTCAATTCTTTCAGCTTGAGAAATTCCCAGTGTGTTCTTAACTGTTGGTTTTCTAACACCAAGGGTTTGCAAATTTCGTTACAATGCCTCACTTTGTCTTCTTGAGCCACCCTTTGAAATCTTGCATTCAGCTCTTTCCCTTCGTCAATTTTTCCATTCCTTCTAGCTACTGGACATTTAAAAGCAAGTTTCAGAGTCTCTTGTGACATCCATTTGTTTTTGGCTTTTCTGTCTTTTTAATGACATTTTGCATTCTTCATATATTATATCTTTAATACCATTCCACAACTCATCTGATCTTTAGTTATTAGTGTGCAATCCATCAAATCTATTCTTGAGATGGTATCTAAATTCACATAGGATATAGTCAAGGAAGTATTTTGTCTCTTGTGAACTTGTTTTAATTTTCCTCAGCTTCCATTTGAACTTGCAAATGAGCAATTGACTCTCTGCTCTGCAGTCACACTCTGACTTTGTTTTATTGATTATGCAAAGGCAATAAGCTGTCTGAATCATAACAAACTGTGCATGACATTGTGAAAAAGAATGGGAATTCTTGAACACTTAATTGTGCTACTGAGGAACCTGGACATAGACCAAAAGGCAGTTGTTCTAATAGAACAAGGGGATACTGCATTATTTAAAATCAAGAAAGGTGTGTGTCAGGGTTGTATTCTTTCATGATACTTAATCACTCTGTATGCTGAGCCTATAGTCCTGGAAGCTGGAGTATATAAAAAAAGAATGCAGGATCAGGGTTGGAGGAAGACTCTAACAACCTGCAGTATGCAGGTGCTTCCTGCTTACTGAAAATGAAGAGGATTTGAAGCACTTACTGATGAAGATCAAAGACCACAGTCTTCAGTAGTAATTACAGCTCTACATAAAGAAAACAAAAATGCTCACAACAATAAGCAACATCATGGTAAATGGAGAAAATATTGAAGCTGTGAAGGATTTCATTTACTTGGATCCACAATCAATACAATGCCCATTGAAGCAACAATCAAGAAGTCAAATGATGCATTGCATCAGGCAAATTTACTGTGAAATAACTTTTTAGAGTGTTCAAAAGTGAAGAACCCACTTTGACTCCTAAGGTTTTCCCGACCCAAGCTATGGTATTTTCAGTTGCCTCATATGTATGTGAAAGCCAGCCAATGAATAAAGAACATCAAAGTAGAATTTATATTTTTTGAATTGTGGTGTTGGCAAATAATATTGAATATACCATGGACTGCCAGTAGAATGAACAAATCTGTCTTTGAAGAAGTACAGCCAGAATACTCCTTAGAAATGAGCATAGTGAGACTTGTTCCAAGTAATTTGAATATGTGATCAGGAGGGACCAATCCCTGGAGAAAGACATCATATTAGGTAAAGTAGATGGTTAGAGAGAAAGAGAATGATCCTCAACAAGATGGACTGACACAGTGGCTATAACAAAAAGCTCAAACATATCAGTGATTGTGAAGATGTTGCAGGCCCAGGCAGTTTTTCATTCTGTTGTACATGGGGTGGCTGACTATAAGTCAAAATTGACGTGATAGAATCTAACAACAAGAACACTATGTAAAATCAGGAAAGAAAGATAAAAAAACTTATTCTCAAATAAACAAATACTCTGAAATGAAGATAATTAAGTCAATAGATAAATTAACAACTTAACCTGTAATGCAGGTTATTGAGCAAAGTACAAAATGTACTACAAATACAAAAAAGAAGGGCTATATTTGTCATTAGTAATCCCAAGTGAAAAGTATAGAGTGATACTGGATATATACATGACTACCTTCCAGCAATATTGAAAATAGACATTGGAGATTAGGATTAAAAAAAAAAAAAAAAAATCAAACGTACTGCCGTTGAGTCAGATCTTACTCACAGTGACCCCTCCTTGGATTTCCGAAGTGGTATCACTATGGAAATAGATTGCCCAACCTTCCTATTGAGGAGTGGCCGGTGGGTTTGAACCACCAGACTTCTCATTAGCATTCAAATGCCTTAGGCATTATGCCACCAGTGATCCTGGAGATTAGGATAACTAGATACCAATCAAATGGACAAGGGAATAAATTATTCCAGATTAAAAAATAAGTTTATTTAAAATGTTAATTTTCAGGCTTTCACAACATCCAGGAATCTACTTTTGGCCTTCAAATAGGAACCAAATCAAACCAAGCTCACTGCTGTTAAGTCGGATCCAACTCATAACGACCACTCCTTGGGTTTCTGAGGAAGTATCACTACAGAAGTAGATTGCCCAAACTTCCTTCCGAGGAGTGGCTGCTAGGTTTGAACCTCCAGCCTTCTGGTTAGCAGTTAAATCTTAGGCACTACACCACGCTGAAATTCTATTATGTCTTTAGTTCTGGGGCTGAAAATTCTATTTATTTTAGTCTATATTTTAAATATCTCAAATTTTATAAGGAAACTATGGTAATGATATGCAATTATAATTAAAAAGAAGTAGAAACCTTCCAAGAAAGCAAATATATTTTTCTGGAAGCTATCAGACTAATAAAAATGCCCACCAGGTACCAAGTTCTAACTGTAGAAGTGCTAGAGATAACAAGTTCCTTTACTGGAACTTCCTTCTTCATTATCACATCTCCAACAGCCAAATGCTATAACATTTAAAGTTGCATCTGTGTATAAGCAAGCATAAGGAAGGTGAGGAAACACACATATACCTACCTACACAGAGTTAGAACTAATCCTTCCACTGTATACTCACAAAAAGTTGTGCTTATATGTGGCAGCTAAAATTAATTTATGAAAAGTTTATTCTTTGCAATTCTGCCTCTTAGCCTAATATTTGACACAACATCTTTACTTATTAAATGAATTTCACTCATGATTCCTGAGGCATGACAATTTATTACTATTGTTTTTTATGCTCTATGCCTTGATTTTTGTAAAATTGATTTTGTAAAATTACAGTACAAGGCAACAGAGGGGACACTTCCTTTTATGTTTGTGAGGAATGAGCCTCACAAATCAGACAACCATGTGCTATCTAATAAGCCATTCTTAATAATCCAAACACCAAATTCAGAATACATCTGGCATACTTACATTGTACATTGAATTACATAAGTCAGTTTCCTTAGGTTGGAAACCTCCAACATAGGTACAATATCTGAGTCCACAATACCTGACAACCTATTTGATTGCATATATTGATGAATATAGTAAAGATCTATAACTGGTCTGAAAGCGCCCATGAAAAGTAAATATATAAAATTTGTACTTGATATATTAGACCTTCAGAGAACATAATTAAAATTGAGTTATCCAAAGTTTTCTGAAAGTACATACCTGTGGAAGTGGCAAGATTGCTCTGCTTCTGTGAGGTCCAAGAAGGTTATAGAGAAGAGTCTATATATGAAGCTCCTTGCTTTTCTCTTGCCTGTGGCAGCCACTGCTGATGGAGCTTGCACAGCATTCTTTTCCTCTGAATGTAGCCTTTCATTTCTTCTCAACTGAATATTTTAGGCACTACTTTTAAGGGCCAAAATGTTTTTATCAGCCCAGGCTGACCATACACAATCCTGTGACAATATGTATCTTCAACAACAAGATTTAGATCAGTAAATATAAAGTGCTTCCCAGAACTCCTTGTGAGCAAAGGCTCTGGTTAAGAACAGAGGCATTGATTGAAAGAGCCAAGATGGACACTACCATGGGAACTTACTAAACACAAGTAATTTACTTTAACTGCCATTTCCTGAGCACTGAAATTGTTTCAATGCTTAGAGAATTTATTTTGTAACTGAAAGGAAAAGTTTCTTCTAAGGGAAAATTCCATACACTTAAAGAACATTGCAATTGCCCCATTTTTCCTCCATGTTTATTTCTATTTGCCAATATCTATAGTACAAACTTCAGAACACATATCTTGCTACATGAATATATGAATGTTTCTATTTCCTATCATGATAATAGAAGTGTGTTTTTTTTTCCTTTCCTTCTTGGTTTTGTTTTTCTTTCAGTTAACAACAGAGTGTTTAATCATTGTGCCACCAGGGCTCCCAAAGAAATCAGACACAGCTTTCACTTTTTATTTCATACCTTTTTCAAAATATATTGACAGGTTGGATGATAAATCATGCACTAAGCACAAGAGTAATAGTGGTGAAAGTGTTGCAGTTTTGAAAATACCAATATATAGATTTATTGGATACATTTGTGCCCAAATGAAGAGAGTGTTGACTCTGCTGTCATCAGCAGGTCGGGTAATTGCTACAGAAATGCAGGTCAGCTTTGTAGTCAGGGTCTGTTCCCGCACAGGCAGGACAGAGCGCAGGCTAATGTGAGTTCAAGAGCAGAGGAATGGCTTCTGATTTCCCAACCATGTCTTCCTTCACTAACTTCTATCTGTGACACTTCAGGCCTCTAGGCGGAGACTTTGGTCTGCCTTAAATGTAATGCAGAACAAAGCATTCATTTAAAATCTACAGATTAAAATTAAATTTAATTCTAAAATTAAACATGTATCTTTTTCCAACAAAAGTATCAGTTCAATTTGAAAGAGGCTTCATAAATAACTAATATGTTGAATGCTTACAATGTTCCAAATGTTATACTCAAGTGGGAGTTCTGGTAGCATAGTGCCTAAAGCATTTGACTGCTAACCAGAAGGCTGGCGGTTCAAACCCAACAGCCACGCCTCAGAAGGAGGACTGGGCAGTCTACTTCCATAGAGATACCACTTCAAAAACCCAAGGAGGGGTCTCTATGAGTTAGTATTATCTCCTTTAATTCTTACAGGGAACAAAAAAGTGATGTTGTTATTATGTGCCATTGAGTCATCTGCAACTCATACTGACCTTATGCACAGCAGAACAAAACACTGCCCCGTCCTGTACCAGACTTATGATCCTTACTATACCTGAGCCCATCAACCATTTCAATTCATCTTGTTGTGGGCATTCCCCTCTTTTGTTGACCCTCCACTTTACCAAATGTGACATCCTTCTCCAAAGAATGATCTCTTCTGGCAAAAGTAGACCAAAGTAGGTGAGATGAAGTCTGGCCATTCTCGCTTGCAAGGAGCATTCTTTCTGCACTTCCTCTAAGACAGATTTGTTAGTTCTTTTAACAGTCCATGGTACTTTCAGCATTCTTTGCCAACACCACAACTCAAAAGCATCAACTCTTCTTTGGTCTTCCTTGTTCTATGTCCAGCACTCACATGCGTACGAGGTGATTGAAAATATCATGGCTTAAGTTAGGCACATCTTAGTCTTAAAGGAGATATCCTTGCTCTTAAACACTTGAAAGAGGACTTGCAACAGATTTGCCCAATGCAATACGTCTTTTGATGGTTTTGACTGCTGATTCCACTAGTGTTGATTGTAGAACAAAGTAACATGAAGTCTTCAACAACTTCAGTCTTTTCTCCATTCACCATGATGCCGCTTATTGGTCCAGTTGTGAGGATTTTTATTTTCTTTATATTGAGTTGTAATCCAGACTGCAGACTGCAGTCCCTAATCTTCATCAGTTAGTGTTCCAAGTCATCCTCACTTTCAGCAAGCAAAGTTGTGTTGTCTGTGTATCTCAGGTTGTTAATGAGCCTTACTCCAATCGTGATGCTACATTATTCTTCATATAGTCCAGCTTCTCGGACTATTTGCTCAGCATATAGATTGAACAATGTGTTGGATTGGGTTCTCTAGAGAAACACAAAAACCAGCAAGAGAGAGAAAGAGAGAGAGAGAGATTTATCTTAGGTAAATGGCTCACAAGCGTGTAGAAGCCGACAAGTTCAAGCCACAAAGTTCGTCTCTGGAGGAGATGAGGCCCGGAGCCGCCTGGTTCCCGTAAGCACAACAGAGCCGAGAGAATCAAGCTGGCACGCAGCACGCTGGTTGCTGTTCCCAACAAAGGCTGAATCTGAAACCTCCAGGGCGAGCAGCGAGCCGCTCACTCAAGGAAGTATATAGTCTGGAATGCCGTTCTTCCAGCTTGTCCTTGGAATAGCATTGCAGGTAGGCCACACCCCTGGGGAAACTCCCCTTGGGCAGACCGGCCGCTCAGAACTCAGTCATCTGATCCCATCATGGGAACCACCACTCACAACTGGAGTCCAGCCAAGTTGACACATCTTCAACTATCACGAACAAATATGATGGAAAGGATACAACCCTGACATACTCCCATCCTGATTTTAAACCATGCAGCATCGCCTTGCTCTGTTCAAACTACAGCCTCCTGGTCTATGCACAAGCTCTTTGTGAGTACAATTAAGTGTTCTGGAATTCCCATTTTTCTCAATGTTATTGACAATTTGTTATGATCCACACAATCAAATGCCTTTGCACAGTCAATAAAACACAAGTAACCATCTTCTGTTATTCTTAGCTTTGAGCCAAGATCCATTTGACATCAGCTATGATATCCCTCATTCCATGGCCTCTTCTGAATCCAGCTTGCATTTCAGAAAGTTCTCTGTCGATATACTGCTGCAACCATTTTTTGAATTATCTTCAGCAAAATTTTACTTGTGTGAGATATCAATGATATTGTTTGATAATTTCCACGTTCTGTGGCATCACCTTTCTTTGGAATGGGTACAAATATGGATCTCTTCCAGTCTGTTGGCCAGGTAGCTGTCTTCCAAATCTCTTGGCATAGCTGAGTGAGAGCCTCCTGCGCTGCATTTGTTTCTTGAAACATCTCAATGGGTATTCAGTCAATTCCTGGAACCTTGTTTTTTGCCAATTCCTTCAGTGCAACTTTGACTTCTTCCTGCAGTACCATTGGTTCTTAATCATATGCCACCTCCTGAAATGGATGATCATCTATCAATTCTTTTTGGTACAGTGACTCTGTGTATTCCTCCCATCTTCTTTTGATGTTTCCTGCATCATTCAGCATATTGCCCATGGAATTTTTCAATATAACAATTTGAAGCTTACATTTTTTCCTCAGTTCTTTCACCTTGAGAAATGACAAGCATATTCTTCCCTTTTTGGCTTTCTAGCTCCAGGTCTTTGCACATTGCATTATAATAATTGATTTTGTCTTCTCGAGCTACTTTTTGAAATCTCTCCAGTTCTTTTATCCTGTCTATTCTTAATTTTGCTCAGCTACTCTCCCTTCAAGGGCCAGTTTCAGTGTCTCTTCTGACATCCATTTTGGTCTTTCTTTCTTTCCTGTCTTTTTAATGACCTTTTGCTTTCTTCATGAATGATGTTCTTAATGTCATCCCACAATTCCTCTACTTTCTGGTCATTGGTTTTCAATGCATCAAATCTATTCTTTAGATAGTATCTAAATTCAGGAGGGATAAAATCAAGGTCATATTTTGCCTCTCGTGGATTTCCTTTAATTGCCTTCAACTTGAACTTGAAGTTGCATAAGAGCTACTGATGGTCTATTCCACAATCAGCTCCTGGCCTTGTTTTGGCTGAAGATATTTAGCTTCTCAATCGCCTCTTGCCACAGATGTGGTCTATCTGATTCCTGTGTACTCTTTCTGCTGAAGTGCACATGTATAGCCACAGTTTGTGTTGTTGAATAACAGTATTCATTGGTCTTACAAAATTCTATCATGCGATCTCCAATGCTATTTCTGTCACCAAAGCCATATTTTCCAACTACTGGTGATTCTTCTTTGTTTCCAACTTTTGCATTCCAATCACCAGTGATAATCAATACATCTTTATTGCATGTTTGGTCAATTTCAGACTGCAAAAGTTGGTAAAAGTCTTCAATTTCCTCATCTTTGGCTTTGGTGGTTGGTGTGTAAATTTGAATAATAGTCGTATTAACTGGTCTTTCTTGTAAGTGTATGGATATTATCCTATCACTGACAGCATTTTACTTCAGGATAGATCTTGATGCCCACTCTTCATGATGATGAATACCATGTCATTCCTCTTCAATTTGCCATTCCAAGCATAGTGGATCGTAGATTGATTCAAAATGGCCCAAACCAGTCCATTTCAACTCACTATGCCTAGATATTGATCTTTATTCCATTTCATTTTTAACATCTTCCAGTTTTCCTAGATTCATACTTCATACATTCCATGTTCCAATTATCAATGGATGTTTGCACCTGTTTCTTCTCATCTTGAGAAGTGCCGCATCAGCAAATGGGAGTCCTGAAAGCTTTATTCTATCTTCATCATTAAAGTTTGCTCTACTCTGAGGCAGAAGCTCTTCCCCAGTCCTATTTTGAGTGCCTTCTGGTCTGAGGGGCTCATTTTCCAGCACTGTATCAGACAATGCTTCATGACTATTCATAAAGTTTCCAGTAATATATCAGAGAGAGATTCACCACTATTCATAAGTTTTTCACTGGTTAATTCTCTGAGAAGTGGATGGCCTCTTCATTCTTCTGAGTCTTAGTCTGGAAGCTCTGCTGAAACCTGTCCACCATGGGTAACATTGTTGGCAGTCGAAAAACTGGTGGCATAGCCTCCAGCCTTACAGCAATGCTCAAGCCACCACATTAGGACAAACCAATAGACAAGCTTGTCTCCTCTCCCTTAGCTGTTCCAAATTGCATTTCCTGGTCTCCCCCACACTGCTTGCTTATCTGACCTGCCCCTGTGGTGCTCCATGCACACAAACTCCCACTTTCCCCTGGTCCCTGGGCTGCTGGGGTAAGAGATACACTTTTTAGCTTCACTTTACAAATCAGGAATTTGAAATGAAAAGTGTTACAGATCCATTTAAAATAAATGTGACAGATTAGGAAAAGATTAGCATTTAGAATATTTAAGGAGTTTCTCAGGGGAAAATAATGAAAATGCAATAGAGAAATGAAGGAAAGACTGGAATACTCAATATAGTTTTTAAGAAATTAGCAAGCACTTTAGGAAATAGAGTACTGCATATAAAAATCATGCTGAAATACCTCTATATATCAATCATATTGATAAAAATTTAAAATTAAATGATGTCTGGAGATGGAGATAATGGAGGAAAGTGGGAAATCCTGTGCATTTTGGTGCAGTGCAGTCATTATATGGAGACTATTTTGGCAAGAATGGTGTAGCAGTACATCAATAGGGAACCGCCCAAAATTTAAGCAGGTTTTAGAGAAGGATGTGAAATGAGGGATATAATTTGTGATATTAGATGGATCTCGAATAAAAGCAGAGAAAGCCAGAAAGATGTTTACCTGTGATTATGCAAAGGTATTTGACTGTGTGGATGATAAGAAATTATGGAAAACATTGCGAAGAATTGAACTTCCAGAATACTTAACTGTGCTCATGCAGGACCTGTACGTAGACTAAGAGGCAATAGTTTTAATAGAACAAGGGGATATTTGTCATTAAAAATCAGGAAAGACATGTGTCAGTGCTGTACCCTTTCATAATATTTCTTCAATCTTTATGCTGAGAAACTAATATGAGAAACCAGACTAATGCAAGAAGAATGCAGCATCAAGATTAAAGGAAGACTCATCAAAAACCTGAAATATACAGATCACACAATCTTGCTTACTCAAACTGAAAGAGACTTGAAGCACTTATTGATGAAGATCAGAGACTATAGCTTTCAGTATGGACTATACCTTTACATAAGGGGGAAAAAAAAAAAAAGAACTCCTCACAAATGAACCAATGAGCAACATTATGATAAATGGAGAAAAGATTGAAGTTGTCAGGGATTTCATTTTACTTGGATCCACAATCAACACCCATAGAAGCAGCAGACAAGAAATTAAATGACAGATTGTATTAAACAAATCTGCTACAAAAGACCTCTTTAAAGTGTTAAAAAGAAAAAAAATCACTTGGAGGACTGAGGTGAGCCTGACCCAATCCATGGTATTTTCAGTCATCTCAAATACATGCAAAATTCGAGCAACGAATAAGGAAAAGTAAAGAAAAGCTGATGCCTTTGAATTATGGTTTTGGCAAAGAATATCGAATATACCATGGACTGCCAGAAGAATGAACAAATATATCTTGGAAGAAGTACAGTTAGAATACTCCCTAGAAGCAAAATGGTGAGACTTTGTCTCATGTACTTTGGACATGTTATCATGAGAGACCAGTTCTTGTAGAAGGACATTGCACTTGGTAAGGTGGAGAGGCAGCAGGAAAGTGGAACATCCTAAGGAGATGAATTGGCACAGTACCTGCAACAATGGGCTGAAGCATAGCAATAATTGTAAGAATGATGCAGGATCAAAACCCTATGTTTTACATAGGATTGCTATGAGTCACAACAGAATCCATGGACCTTAACAACAGTGACATAAAATAGAAGCTTACCCCATGGCTCTGCAATTAAACTCCTGGGTATATTTTTGTATTGTTTTCCTCAGTTGAGATTCTTGGATTCCTCACCTGGCAACCATTAGAGGTTCAAGCAATATCAGCAGTATGAGTTCATCTAGGTCAATTTTTCTGTACTGGGGCTATGCTGAATCTCTCACTTAATTCACCACTCTCTGCATGAGGAAACTTGAGCTCCCTCAATAACTCTCAGCATCTTTTTCAGTAATCAAATCAGGCTTATCCAATTAATTTATACCCGTTAGGCCAGTTCCAAACTGTCAGTAAAGAAACCACCCTTGGGTATCACCAAGGGGATTTCAAACTCTACATAGAACATCATACATTCTGCTAAGAGTAAAAACCCAGATATATAGACATCCCCAGAAATAAAGAAAGACCTGGTGGTCTACTTTGAAAAGATCACAGTCATTTAAAACTCTATGGAGCATAGTTCTACTCTGAAACATAAGGGATAGCCATGAGTCAGAGTTGACTCAATAGCAACTGGTTTGTTTTTCACATTTGAAATGAAATGAAGTAAAATGTGTATGTGTGTGTTTAGGTGTGTGTAAGAGAGAAGGAGAGAGAGAGAGTAAGAGGGTAAATTCCCTAGAACATAGTCTCCTCAAACAGTAATAATATATAAGATTATAAAAGAGAAAAACAAAATAATAGTATCTGGGATCAAAAAGAAGACAAACATTCTGAGGATAAGAAATAAACAAAAACACAAAACAGTAAAGAGAGGTGAAGCTGTAGGCATAAGGGGCTGTGGAAAGAAGAAAGTCTACAAGTTTTCCCTCTATAGGAGACAAAAGTGCTCTTTACAAGTTGGACTACCAAAACTATGATTACTGTTTTGGATAAAAAGAGGGGTGAGTGACTGGGCATCATTTGATTAAGATAATTTGGCTGCTAACTTAGGCTTGGGTTAGAGTTTATAACTCACTGCCATCAAGTCGAACCCAACAACACATAGTGACCCTTCCTTGGGTTTCCAAGACAGTATCACTATGGAAGTAGATTTCCCAACCTTCCTTCCGAGGAATGGCTGGTGAGTTTGAACCACCAGATTTCTGGTTAGCAGTCAAATGCCTTAGATATTATGCTCCCAGAGCTCTCAGAGCTTATAAGGAGCTACATGTCCAAAACCAAAGGCCAAACTTACTGCCTTCTAGTTGGATCCCACTCACAGCAACCCCTCCTTGGGTTTCCAAGGTGGTATCACTATGGAAGTAGATTGCCCAATCTTCCTTCCGAGGAGCAGCTGGTGGGTTTGAACAGCTAGCCTTCTGGTTAGCAGTCCAATGCCTTAGGCCCTCCCACCAGAGCTCCAGAAGGGTTTTTTTAAAAAAGATAGAGACTCAGATTCATGATTAGAAAATTAACCTTTGCAGAGAGAACAGTTGGACCACAGAACCACTGATCTAAGATCCTTTTAGGGAGTAGGGTCTAGAAAGGCCACTACAAAAATGTTGGACAAGGAAGGATGAGAAGGAAAGGGAGAGATGGAAAAGAAATTTGGAAGTGGAAGAGAGAGCGAAAAAAAAAAATTAAGAAATTATCTTTAAATAAGCCTGCAAGTAAATTTCAAAATATATTAAATAGTATAGCACCATATGTTAAACACTCAGATAATAAATTCACTCTGCATAAAATTATAATAAATATAAACGTATTTTATATAATTTAAGAAATAAAAACAAGAAGACATGGACATAAAAGAAAAAGTAACTAATTCTTGATAATGAAACTGGTAGACCCCCCTAAAAATGATAAATGTTGTAACACCACGCTGAATACAATTGAATACAGTAGTATAGAGCAGGATTTTGCTTGTTTCCTAATGTAGTGATGCAAGCAGATCAGGCAATATACTGCTATATTTCATACTTTTACTCCCAGCATCCTCAAACAATCTTATCCTCAAAATATATCATTCTAAACCTATGCCTGAGTTATTTATTTCAACTAGCCCATGTGCAATTGAAACAAACTAGTTCCACTTCCAAAGAGAAAAAAAAAAAACCCTCAAATCTATCCAAAGTAAGGTTTTCCTTTTAAAAAGGGATCAAAGTCCATTCAACAGGAAAGAAAACGTCTATTCAACAAATGGTGCTGGAAATATTGGATACCTACCTGCAGGGAAATGAAAAAGGACCCATATCTCACACTACACACAAACACAAACTCAAAATGGATCAAGAAACTAAATGTTAAAGCTAACTATGAAGTTATTGAAAGAAAACATGGAGCACTACTGTGGGATATATATTTTTAAGTGATAGATTATCAAACAGAACTACAAATACACGAACAGCAGAAGGCAAATTACGTAAATGGGACTTCATAAAAATTAAATACTTATGCACACCAAAAGACCTTATCAGAAAAGTAAAAAGACAACCTAGAGACTGGGAGAAAAAAGAATGACATTTAGATCAAATAAGCGTCTAATATCCAAAATATATATAAAACTTCTTCAACTTCACAACAAAGAGAAAAATAATAAAACAATAGACAAAGGAAATGAATAGACATTTCACAAAGAAGATATTTAAGTGGTCAATCATGAAAAGATGTTCACTGTCTTTAGCCCTTGTTATTGTTGTCATTTGTTGTTGTTGTTGTTATGTGCCGTTGAGTCATTAGGTGCCATCAATTTGTAGGTAAATCAGTGATCCATAGATGCATGGATTTATTTCTGGGATCTCAATTCTATTCCATTGGTCTATACATCTATCATTGAACTAGTACCAGGCTGTTTTGACTACTGTAACTGTATACTATGCTGAAATTGGCAGGCATGAGGCCTCCTAATTGTTGTTCTTCCTTAAGATTGCTCTGGCTATTCAGGGCCTCTTTATTTTTCATATAGAGTTGGTTATTTGCTTTTCCATTTCAGTAAAGA
The DNA here is from genome assembly GCF_000298275.1 of Orycteropus afer afer. Classification (NCBI taxonomy): domain Eukaryota; kingdom Metazoa; phylum Chordata; class Mammalia; order Tubulidentata; family Orycteropodidae; genus Orycteropus; species Orycteropus afer. The sequence goes on from NW_006921610.1 coordinate 19,158,043, forward strand.
ATGCTATTGGAACTGTCAATTAGTTTTAAGTCCATTCTTAAATATTTTCTCTCATGTGTCTGGAATGATAAGGTTCTGAATATTTTGATATAAACATATATCTTTCTTCACTCTGGGAGGTGAATGATTCTAGGCAGGATAGTGATTCTTAATTGCATATATATATATATATTTTGTCTCATTAAACTGCATATTATTCCATTGACTTCTTTCCTCCAATTTTGTAAAGAAAAAAACACAATGCCAGCATCTAGTTATGTAGTGTTGCTATAACTGAAATGCTACAAGTGGGTGGCTTTAATGAACAGACATTTAGTTTCTCATAGTTTAGTAGGTTTGAAGTCTGAATTCAGAGTGACAGCTCTAAGGGAGCTCTCTCTTTCTGTCCACTCTAGCAGTAGGTCCTTAGATGCAAAGATGGTGAGACTTTGTCTCATGTACTTCGGTTATGTTATCAAGAGGGATCAGTCTCTGGGGAAGACGTCATTCTTGGTAAAGTAGAGGGTCAATGAAAAAGAGGAAGACTCTCAATGATCTGGATTGACACAGTGACTACAGCAGTGGGCTCAAACACAGCAATGATGTGAGGATGGTACAGGACCAGGCAGTGTTTCAGTCCATTGTACACAGTTTTGCTATGAGTCAGAAATGACTCGATGACACATAGCAACAATCTCACTCTTAACAGTAACCATTTATTTCTTCAATTGATCTTATAATTTTTAGTTTGTTTTCCAGTATCTAAAACCCTTATTATGGTATAATTGAGTTAATCTGTATTCATTTTTGTGTCTTTAACAGTTTTCATCTGATTCAATTTCAAATATAGATTCAAATTCAGATTGACATTCACTAGAAGATATCTACTTGTTTGGATTGTCTTTCTGGTGGTTGTGGTTTTTACTTGCTAAATTCCCTTTAGAATGTATCAAGTCTTCGTTTTGTTTGTTTTCAGGAGTCAGGACAAGCTATTGGGATGTCTTGATGGACACAAGTGATGGAAGCTTCAGCAGTACCCACAACTGAGCTTTGGTGATTTATCAGCTGTCCATCTATCTGCCTTATGTTAAGGATTCTCAAAGAACACTTCATCATATTACAATATCTTTCATTTAAAAATTCAAAATATGTTCCCCAAGACTCAGATTATACTATGTTTACTTGACTAATGCTCCTAGATATCTTCCAAGGCTAGAGAGGACAGTAGGTACTCCTAGGACCCCATACTCGTTTGTTACCACTCTCCTTTTAAGCAGTCATTGATTTCTGCAGATCAAGCTTTCTTCAGGAGGCTCTGAATTTTAATTCTCATTCCAGACTCTGTACACTTAGTCCCTAGATATGAATTTTCTCTTTCTTTCTAGATAATTGTTTAAAGTAGGGTTTGAGGGGATTCCATTTATTTGGCATCAAGATTCCATGTGGAGAAACTTCAGTTCCAACTACTTCTGAATTTTCTTTATTTCAGGACTACCCCTCTAAAGAAAGGCTACATTTTGTTTGGCTCACCTACATGGCAAGGGCACCTAGGTGGTATCAGGGCGGGGTCTGCATTTGAAAAGGCAAAGTCCTAAAGTTTTAGAAAAATACAAGTGTGATTCACACCTGAGGGGTAAGAAACTCATTGCCATCACATTTGAATCACCTTTGGACAGTAATAAAGCTATTCTTAATCATCTCTCCATTGCCTTAATACTCAGTTGAGCCTGAGACTTTAAAAATCTATTTCATAGTACTTTATTCAGAAACAGTAGTTGAGGATATGACTGAAATTATGAGAGCAGGATGGTAGAAACATTTTTAGGAGTCAACTTTGCAGAACCCCTTTTGAGTTATTACTTTTTACCCAATGCTTGAGGAGTTCCACTTTTGTTTACAACAATAATAGGCAACAATGCATGATCTGTCCATGTTTTATGGATGTATTTATTCCACTATGGCATTCAAACACTTCCGTCTGCTCATAATTATCTAGGGAGAACTTTCTAGTAACCACATTTTCATATCTATCAGTTTTGCTTCTCACAAACTTATGTTCATTACTAAGGACTAATTGAAAGTACAACCAATGAAGAAGTGCCAACTTCATGACTTATTTATTTTCTTAAGAAATAGTTTGAGATATTACTATAATATATTATAGCATATTTCTATAATAAGTATAGATCCTCATTTTGGTCTTTGTGCTTTAACTTCAAACTGAGATTGAAATTCATTTATTTTTGTACTGTTGCTCTTGTTCTTTACCTCAAAGTATTGCTCATATAACTGTTCATGCCCATTTGTTACAATGGTTTATGTATATAATGGTGCACTGGTTAAGCACGCTTGGGTGTTAACTGAAAAGTAGGTGATTAGAACCCACCAGCTGCTCTGCAGGAGAAAGATGTGGCTGTCTGCTTTCATAAAGATTACAACCTTGGAAACCCTATGGCCCTATGAGGTATTTCTTCTCTGCCTGATAGGGTCATTGTGAGTTGGAATTGATTCAACAGAACTGCAACAGATATGTTTCTGTATCTATCTTTCTGTCTATCTATCTATCTATCTATCCATCCAACCATCCCCATTGGAATTGACTCGATTGAATTATACTCAATGGAGGTATATAATGTTTATATATATCTAAATGATGATAATTTTAGGCAGCACTATAGAAAAGTTTGATTATTAAGTTGCAGTCTCAAATTGTTCAGATATTCATTCCATATAGTGAAGCTTTTTCAGGAGAATTTTATCCTGCAAAGTTCATTATTTAATAACCCACTGACTTGCTAACTCATTTTGAGTTCTTTGCTCAATTTCAAATTTTGATTTTTCTCTACTATTCAAACATACTTAAAAGCTTATATGGATAAAACCATAATAAGCTGGTATAAAATGTTACAAAGAATGATACTGTGTATAGATACAGAAAAATCCCAGCGATAGTTTCTTTAAGTCTGCTTCTTTTAAAGTCAGATTGGTTATAAACTCTGGGATATTTCATGGAACTCTTGTTGAAAGTAGAAAATGAGTTTTAGAACTCAAGAAAATAAAACACAGACATGTAATTTCTTTGCATCAATATTTAATATAATATATCTATTAAAATAAAATAATTTACATTTAAAACACATAACCATTAGATACACATGCAGAGACATAGCTGCACCTGCTTTGTATCTTGAAGAAATGTCCTCCAATTCCTTCTTATCTGTATTATAATCTGTTATCTAGCTCCTACGTAAAAACTATTTTGCATATATATATATATATATATATATAAATTAAACTATTATAATGTAGCTCAAGCAAAAGATAGAAGTCAATATTGAAAGTCTGATTCCCTACTGATAGGAACTGATCATGCTAAATTTCCTAAGTCAGGACCTACTCAGATGAACAAAATCTCAATTTACTTTCAAAGTGACATATTTTACTGGTCAGAAATAGTTGGATACCTGTTATGTGCAGAAGGCAGACAGGCCATGCATCAGAAACATGACTGTAAAGCTGCTTTAATTTATGAACTTTTCCCAAAACTTTTGTTCTTTGTGCCTTGAACTGTGACACCTGTGCCTTTACTAGGTGATTCTCTCCATTGCTGACAGATGCTCTGCTGTTAGTTCAGGCTGTGCCCTGATAAGGGCTTCTGTTAAGTGAAATCTTGTTATTTCCTTAATATGACACACTCTTTTACCTTTGCTACTGTTTGTTCCCACCCCTTACAATATCTTACTTAATTGTTTCTGCAACTCCCCATCTTAAATCCTAAACCCACTGCCATGGAGTCGATTCAACTCATAGCAACTCAATTGGACAGAGTAAAACTGCCTCATAGAGTTTCCAAGACAGTAAATCTTTATGGAAGCAGACTGCTTCATCCTTCTCCTATGGAGCAATTGGTAGGTGTGAACCACTGATGTTTTGGTTAGCAGCCCAATGCTTTAACCATCATGTCACCAGAACAACTTTCTTAAATCTTATTCTCTTAAAAAAAAATCTTTCCTCAAAATTTCCAGCCCTAATAATTCTATGTGGCTTTAATATTTAAGTCTTTTAAATGTCCTCATTGCTTCTTAATAATTTTACTTAGACTATTTAATAAATATGTGTTCTGACATCTAAAATCAGGTCTTCAAAAGTAGGTGGTGATCTCCTTCTCTAATGCCTGGCATAGAACCTAGTAGGAACACTATGTATCGAGGTTGTCTGATTATTTCTTCTATTTTTCATGCTGTCTGTCATTCCCATTCCACTCCCTGTACAGAGACTCTCCAGGTTAGGTTGTTGCTGTCTTTCATCTCTATAGCTACACCATATGGTCAGGCTAAGGAAGGTTTCAACACAGTTTTTGAGCTTTTCATGTTGAATATTATATATGGGCATGGAAGGAAATTATTAGCCATAAATATTTGCAGAAAAATCCACAGAATTTGCAAATTAAATGATTAAATTAAGATGTTCTGAGCACCTACTTAAAAGAGGATATTCATGGTGCAAAGTGTCCAGGTTTCTACATTTGTAGAATCCAGAATGAGGAAAATCAATGTCAATAAATTCCATAGGGGCATATTTATTTTATTTTTAGTTGACTCTACTTACATACACATTGCATTTTCCTTCCAAGAAAAGTTTAAAATCCTCTCTCTATCATTTCAGAAAACTGTTACTCAAAGGACAAAAATCACACATACATGGAACAGTCAATTTGAAAAATCAGAACTAAAATTTCAAAAGTGATAGAAGGGACTAACATACAAATGCAAAGAACTATGTGAGGAGTCATGAGAATCATGAAGCAAGAGGGAAATGAACAAGCAAAAAACCAAATCTAACTGTCAGAAAAATACTGATCAGTGGTTGCCATTAGTTCTTTAATAGGAAAAACTAAAGATCGTAACACTCACTGCAGGGATGTTATAATTTATTGTGTATAAATATTTAAAATGCAGGAGTTCAGGTAAGATGGTGGTACAAGAAGAAAGACTGCACAGACCCTCTTCGACAAAGAAAAGGGGAACCAATAAACACAGATACAGAAGATAATCCTGGACCCTGAGCTTTGAAACGAAAGATACAGAAATGGACTAAACTCCAACTAGTAGAAGAATTTGCATGCAAACATCAAAAAAAAGGAGACATATGGAGCTACGGTCTGTCAGCAATTCTGATGGCACAGATAGCTTGGATATTGCCAAGTGATGTTAGGACCTAAGAATTAACCTAAAAATTGCCCCTGCTAACCAGGAACTGCATGGAGGACTGCACTGGTGGCTGGTGAATAAAAGAGGAAGCAGCAAAGAGAAAGAAAGGCTGAGCTGTGGACTTTCACCTGTCAGGAGAATGCAACCATTTTGAATGTTCACAAGTGGTTTGACCATTTTGGATATTTAAAGTGACAGCATTCTCCCAGAGTCTGGGGACTTAAGAATAAGCTCCACTTGCCAGGAACCACAGGGACATTCCGGACACCATGGCTGGAAAGGTGCAATATTCCCCTTGTTACTCTTATGTCCTATACTCTCTTGGTGAATGGGGGTTTGGCCATTCCTCACTCCCGCCGACCTTCTGGGCTGACAGGAATTCCATTCTAGTCTATGTGCTCAGAGGGAGACTTGGTGTTCTGCCCTGCCCTGTTCCATTTTTTTTTTTAATCATTATTATTATTGTCCTTTTTATTATTGTTCTTTATTATTCCCTTCCCCAGCTTTAGTTTTCAGCTTTTTCTCTGTTCTCTGTTCCTGGTTCCAATTTTTTCTTTCTTTCTGCTTCCTTGTTTTTCTTTTTGCTTTTTCCCCATTTTTCTCTTCATTATTCTCCTACTCTATCTTTTTTTTTTTTTTTTCTTATTACCCTATCCTCAGATATTGTGGGGTTTTTTTTCTCTTTCATTTCTTTTTCTTTTTTTGGGTGCTTGTTCCTGTGTGTTTATGTGTGTTTTTTGTCTGCTTGCTTTTATTTTTTGATGGCTTTTCAATTATTGTTTTGTCTAACTTAGTGGGAGACAGCAATCGTGCCCATATGATGCAACCACACCCACAGCTCCTGCAGCTCCAATTACTGAGTGAGAGCCACCACTTCCTTCTCTGCCAACTGGCCAAAAATAAATGACAAACAAGAAGAGCCTAACTCACTCTTATTGCTCTTTATAAACTGTTAACAGAGATCTAAATATAACAACATCACAGTGTCTCAGAGACAACAGACCATCATAGTGCACACAAAGAAGCAAGATAAAGTGGTAGAAACAAGGGAGCAGGATACAGACCCAGAACACATCCCTGAGGAAGAAGCAGCATTGGAACTCTCTGATAAGGAATTCAAAAGAATTATCTTTAGGTATCTTCAAAGGATTGAGAGACAGACCAAAGAAAACACAGAAAAAACCTTAGAAGAATTTTGGAAGAAAATACAAGAACAAAATGACAAAATAAATGAAAAATTAGAAATGATTCTAAATCTACAGATAGAAATCCAGAAGATTAATACTAAATTTTCAGAAATAAATAATATTGAAAGGGCAAAGGAGTAGAATTGAATCAATGGAAGGCAGAATTAATGAGATTGAAGACAAATACCTGAATACATCTTTGGAAAGGGATCAATCAGAAAAAGGATCAAAACAAAGTGAAGAAAGCCTAAGGTAAAAGTGGGATACCATCAAAAAGAATAACCTACATGTAATCGGAATTCCAGAACAGGAAGAGAAAAATAAAACCACTGAGAAAATTGTCCCAAGATTTGTTGGAAAAGAACTTCTCTGATATAATGACAGAAGAGAATATATCCATTCAGGAAGTCCAATGAACCCCAAACAGGATAGACCCCAAAAGAAAGTCACCAAAAATTATCATCATCAAAATTGTCAATACCAAAACAAAGAAAGAATACTGAAAGGAGAACAAGAACAATGAAAAGTTACTTACAAAGGATAGCCAATAAGACTGACCTCTGATTTCTCAGCAGAAACCATTCAATCAAGAAGACAATGGCAGGGTATATATAAAACCCTGAAAGAGAAAAATATCCAAGAATCATATACCCAGCAAAATTGTCCCTGAAATACGATGGTGAAATTAGGAGTTTTCCAGATAAGCAGAAATTAAGGGAATTTGTTAAAACTAGACCAACCTTACAAGAGATATTAAAGGGAGTCCTTTGAACAGAGAACTAATAATAGCAAACTACAATGAACTATTAGTACACAAGATGACATAACCCAGAAATCAACACAGGTATTGACATATCCAAAGTAAAATAAGCTTACAAGATAGTAAACAAGGGACCAGAGACATCAATTGGCAAATAAGGACATGTACAAACCAAAAAGAGGGAAAATACTTTATAGTTACAGAACTTTTAAATGGTGAGGAAGTCAAGAGAGTTGCAAGATAGAATGGACTTTTCTAAACTTGGGGAGAAAATTATAAATCACAGGGTAGCCTCAAAGAAAAATGAAAAACCTTCACAACATAATAAAAAAGAGGACAAGCACAAATATCAGCAAATACTAAAATAATAGCAACAAAGGAAATGACAACACTATTCATAAACAAAATGAGCTCAGGATAGAAATTATATGGAACAAAGAAACCAAGAAACAATGAAAAAACACTTAACAAAATGACAGCAACCAATTCATACTTGTGATAATTACAGTGAATGTTAATGGATTAAATACACCACTGAAGAGACAGAGAGTTGCAGAATGGATAAGAAAACACAACCCTATCAATATGCTGTTTACAAGAGACACACATTAGAGAGAAAGACAAAAATAGTCTAAAAATCAAAGGTTGGACAATGATATATCAAGCAAATGGCAACTGAAAAAGAGTAAAAACATTGCAATGCACAACCATGGAGTTGGATTCGACTCATAGCAACCCCTCCTTGGGTTTCTGAGGTGCTATCACCACAGAAGTAGATTGCCCAACCTTCCTTGTGAGGTGTGGCTGGTGGGTTTGAACTGCCAACTTCTGGCTACCAGTCAAATGCTTTAGGCACTACACCTTCAGAGTTCCTCACAAAAGAGAAGGAGTAACATTAATAATTTCAGATCAAACTGACTTAAAGACAAAAACCACCATACAAGACAAGGAAGGACATTATATAATGATTAAAAATCAATTGAACAAAAAGATATAACCATAATAAATATCTATGGAACCAGTGAAAAAGCCCCAAAATGCATAAATCAGACTTTAGAATAGTTGAAAAGGCAAATAGATGACTCCATAGTCATTGTGGGGACTTTAATACACCATTTTCAATGAAAGATAGAACTGGAAAGAAACTCAACAAAGACACAGAACTGGTAAACAATGCAATCCACCAACTTGACCTTATAGACATCTACACAGCACTTTACCAAACAACAGCACAATATACATTCTTTTCCACTGCACATGGAACAATCTGCATGATAGACCATATGTTAGGCCATAAAGCAAGCCTTAATAAATTTAAAAACATTGAAATACTGCAAAGCATCTTCTCAGATCACAGTGCTATCAAATCAGAAATCCACAATAGGAAGATCAACGGAAAAAGAGTAAACACATGGAAACTGAATAGCACCCTCCTTAAGAAAGACTGGGTAAGAGAAAAAATAAAGAGTGAAATTGAAAAATTCCTTGAATCAAATGAGAATGAAAATATAACATACCAAAATCTTTGGGATACAGCAAAAGCAGTGATCAGAGGCCAATTTATAGCAATAAATGCACAAATCACAAAAGAGGAAAGAGCCAAAATGAACAGTTTAAATTAACATCTCCAACATTTAGAAAAAGAACAGCAAGAAAAGCTTATAATCACCAGAAGAAAGGAAATGATCAAGATTCGAGCAGAAATCAATGAAACAGAAAATAGAAAGACAATAGAAAAAATCAACAAGACCAGAAGTTGGTTTTTTGAAAAGATTAATAAAATTGACAAACCACTGGCAAATCTAATGAAGGAAAAGAGGGAGAGAATAGAAATAACACAAATAAGAAATGAAATGGGTGACATCACAACAGAACGAATAGAAATAGAAACAATAATATCAGAATACTATGAAGAACTGTTCTCCAACAAATTTAAAAATCTGGAAGAAATGGACAGATTTCTAGAAACACACTACTTACCTAAACTAAAACAGACTGAGGTGAAAAAGTTGAACAGATCCATAACAAAAGAAGAAATTTAACAGGTTGTAAAACAACAACAACAACAAAAAATCCTTGCCTAGACAGTTACACCAGAGAATTCAACGAAACTTTCAGAAAAGAACTGATACCAACCCTACTCAAACTATTCCAGAACATAGAAAAAGATGGAATCCTCCCGAGTTCATTTTAGGAAAGAAACATAACTTTGATATCAAAACCAGGGAAAAACATGCCTCAAAAGGAAAGCTACAGACAAATATCCCTCATGAATATACAGGCAAAAACCTTCAACAAAATCCTAGCCAATCGACACCATCAACGCATCAAGAAAAGAATTCATTATGACCAAGTGGGGTTCATATTAGGTATGCAAGGATGGTTCAACATTAGAAAAGCAATCAACATCATCTACCACACAAATGAAACAAAGGAAAAGAACCACATGATCACATCAATCGATGCAAAAAAGGCCTTTGATAAAATCCCACACCTGTTCCTGAACAAAACTCTCAGCAAAATAAGAATAGAAGAGACATTCCTCACCAGAATAAAGGGCATATATGCAAAACCAACAGCCAACATTCTTCTCAATGGAGAGAGACTGAAACTATTCCCCTTGTGAACAGGAACCAGACAAGGATGCCCTCTATCACCACTTCCATTCAACATTGTACTGGAAGTCCTAGCCAGGGCAATAAGGCAACAAAGGGAAAACAAAGGCATCCAAATTGGTAAGAAAGAAGTCAAGCTATCCCTACTTGCTGATGATCTGATCCTATACCTAGAAAACCCAAGAAACTCAGTCAAAAATCTACTGGAACAAATTGAGAGATTTAGCATCATGGCAGGATACAAGATCAATGTTCAAAAATCAGTGGGATACCTCTACACCAGCAAAGATATTGCTGAAAAGAAATAAGGAAATCAATACCATTTATAAAAGCTAACAGAAAAATAAAATACTTGGGAATAAATCTTACTAGGGACACAAAGACCTGTACAAAGAAAACTATAAAAGACTACTTCAAGAAACCATAAGAGACCTACATAAATGGAAGAACATACCATGTTCTTGGATAGGAAGACTGAACATTCTGAAAATGTCAATTCTACCCAAAGCAATCTATACATTCAATGCAATCCCAATCGAGATCCCATCAACATTCTTTAGGGATATGGAAAAACCGATCACTAACTTTATATGGAAAGGAAAGAGATCTCGGATAAGCAAAGCACTATTGAAGAAGAAGAACAAAGTAGGAGGCCACACATTGCTGATCTCAAATCCTATTATACAGCCACAGAAGTCAAAACTGCCTGGTGTTGGTATAATGACAGAGACATAGACCAATGGAATAGAATTGAGAACATAGACATAGATCAATGGAATAGAATTGAGAACCCAGATTTCTGGGTTCCATCAATAGATCCATCATAGATCCATCAATCTATGGTCAGCTGATCTTTGCCAAAGGCCCTAAATCCATTAAATGGGGGAGAGAATATTTGTTTAATAAATGGTTCTGGGAAAACTGGATATCCATTTGCAGAAAAATGAAACAAGATCTATACCTCACACCATACACAAAAACTAAATCCAGATGGATCAAAGACTTAAATGTGTAACCTAAAACTATACAGTTCCTCAAGGGAAAACTAAGGGCAAATTTAGGGGCCCTAATATATGGCATAAAGAGACTATCAAACATAACCCAAAATTCCCAACCAGCAGGAGAGAAACTAGATGAATGGGAACTTTTAAAAATTAAATTTTTATGTACTTCTAAAGACTTCTCCAAAAGAGTCAAAAGAGAATCTACAGATTGGGAAAAAATATTTGGAAATGACATATCTGATGAGGAACTTATCTCTAGTATTTATAGAAAACTTCAATACCTCAACAACAAAAAGACAAATAATCCAATTAAAATTGGACTGAATCAGCCCTAGGACACGATGGCCCTTGGGACCAGAAGAACTAGATGATGTCCGACTATCAATGCCAACCACTCAGGAAAGGATCAAATCTGGAGATCCTGAATACAGCAGAAGGAAAAACGTGGACCAAAATCCCAAAACTCAGTAATGATCAGAATTAGTGGTCAGATGGAGTCTGGTGAGACCCCCAATACTATGGCCCTGGGATACATTCTGGGCCTGGAAAAAAACTCACTCCCAGGGGATGTACACACAGATCACTGAACCCAGGTTGATGCACTCACATACTCTGGAAATGTGTCCCTTGGAGCAATTGACCACTGGGAACCATGGGGCGACATTTGCATGGAGGAAATGCAGGACACACAGGAGTGCATAACTATGAAGGGATGGGGAGAGGGGGGTTACTGGCCAGGGAGGGGAGGAGACTGGGTTAGGGTTGGAGATGGTAAATGGGGAGTGAAACTAAATGTACATGTAATGTTGAATGTAAAACTCTGCTCTGTAAAGTTGCACCTAAAGTACAATAATAAATAAATAAATAAGCAGACAGACAGACACACACACACACACACAAAAAGAAAGAAACTAAAACCTGTAATAGAAAAAAAATTGGCAAAACATCATATGAGCATTGATATATTTTGAGGAAAGAATATAAGTAGCTCATCTGCTTAACATGTGAGGGGTGATGTGGTGACAAAATTATATCCTAGTTTGGGTGTCTTCTGCTACATTAGATTCATCCTTGCTTAAAAAAAAAAAAATGGGCTGAAGATATGAATAAACACTTCACCAAAGAGGGTATTCAGGCGGCCAAAAAACATACTGAAGAAATGCTCACTATCATTAGCCATTAGAGAGATGCAAACCAAAACAACAGTGAGATACCATCTTGCTCCAGCACTAGTAGCAAAGTTCAACAAGACAGAAAATAACAAATGCTGGCAAGGATGTGGAAA
>NW_006921610.1:19171407-19221398 GCF_000298275.1 Orycteropus afer afer
AATTGAACCCACTCCTGTGGCTTGCAGCCAAACAAAAGACAGGCACATTGAAGTGAACATTTACACCAGGTAGATACACTCCTTGGACAGAACAATCATGGGAGAATAGAAGGGCTGTGTATGCACAGGAAGACAGCTCAGGGGGTAGGAGTACATGTAGGAAAGGACACAGGGAAGATATAATTATGGGGAGGCAGTGGGAGGGGAGCTGCTGCATTGTGGGACATTGTAGTCAATGTCATGAGACAAAGTGTATATGAGCTGCTGCATGGAAAGTGAATTTGCTCTGTAAACTTTCACCCAAATCACAATAAATAAAATAAAATGCTATTGATCCTCATTACACATATCGATTCAGCCACTTTATAGATATATCTTTTTCTTTCTCTTCATATAATCCTTTCAAAATTCCTCAAGAATTTACTGCCTACAGAATCCTGGTTTGGATGATCATTGAATTTCTATTAGGTTAGTATTCTCATATGGAGAAGAGTTGAAATCATGAAAGCCACACCCTAAACTGAATACTCTCTATTTCCCAGTGTGCTACCTGTGCTACTGTACTGAGATAGAAAACGCGACATAAAAATAAGCTAAAATTATAATCTTCAATAATTTGAATGAATTCTAATTTAAAAATTAAATCATACTACTTAACAATGTGAAGTACTTCAAGTAGACTTAACTTCTAACTGTGAAAATTCCTCCTTTTATTTCCATCAGATGCAGCCTTCTCCAAACACAGGCACAGATGCCATGCTGTTATGTTTCTCATGTACTGTATGCCCCCAATCTCCTGGGATGGCTTCTTCCTTCCTTTCAGCCCATCCGTATCGTAACCATCCTTCACAAGTTCGAGGTCAGGTGACATTCATTTGACAATATTGATGTCTTTTTTCACTAATCCCTTTTTATTTTTGTCCATCAATTACATCAAACACAGTCAAGCAGATGAACATAGGACACACTCAGTCAACTTCATGATGATTTATTTCTCTGCAGTTGGCATCATAAAAGCAGAGGCCATGCATATGAGTCAGAAGTATGACATTTGCCATATCGAATAAGTTGGGAACTGCCCCTATCAGAATCCTGTCACCTAGTAGGGCACCAAAGAATTGCTATAGGGAGATGTGTGGTGCTTGATACTGATCTCAAGTGTCAAAACAGAGCTACAAAGCAACCGTTCAAGCAACCGTTCTTTCCCTTGAAAACCTCCTTGAAACTACCATCATTGCAACTCTTGACATTGATGATGCTACTGATGCTTCTAAGTTGTATAATCATTTGAATTGTGAGGTCAAATATAAGAGGAATCATGACATGGAAAAGCTTCTTCCCATTCCCTTTTTTACGTATCCTTTTTCAATTTCCTCTCCTGCTTCAAATTACTCAGTGCTTTCACTGCTTGCCTTTCTAATTCTTTTGTTGTTGTTGTTGTTGAACATTTCATTGTGCTTTAGGTAAAAGTTCATATAGCAAACTAGTTTTCCATTCAATAATTCATACCCTAATTGCTTTGTGACATTGTTTGCACTCTCTGTAGTGTGTCAGCACTCTTCTTATTCCCACTCTGGATTTCTTGTTTCTATTCCTCCAGTTTCCTGTTCCTTCCTGCCTTTTTATCTTTGTTTTTGGACAAATACTGCACTTTTGCTCTCACATAGTTGGTTGTTATTATTTATTTTATAGGCCAGTCCCTTATTTGTTTGAAAGGTGATCTGTGGGCGTGGCTTTAGTCCCATGTTAGACGGATGACTTGAGGCAACAATCTTAGAAGTTCTTACAGTCTCTATCAGACCAGTGGTCTAAACTTTTTTATACATTAAAGTTTTGTTCTATGTCTTTCTCCCATTCTAATCAGAACTTCTATTGTGTCCCTGGTGAGAATAGTCACTAGTAGTAGCTGGGCACCATATAATTTCTAGTTTCTGACCAAAGATGGCTGTAGTTCATGTCGGCCATTCGTTTATTTTTTTTGGATTAGTTGTTTCCTTGAGTCTTTGGATTTCTTCACTTTTTTTTTTTTTTTTTTCTTATTCTAGGCGGGAAGAGACTAGTATTTGTACATTAGATGCTGCTTGCAAACTTTTAAGACTGTAGACACTGCTCACTAAGGTAGGGTGTAGAACACTGTCTTTATGTCCTATTTTTAACAATTGATCTAGATGCACCCAAAGACTATGGTCATTAGCCTTTAAGCCCAGTAGCTCATTCCTACAAGGTGTTTGTTTATCTCTAAGAAGATTCCATAGCTGTGCCACTTATGTGCTCTCCCATATATGTGAATATTTATAATATTTATATATATGAATATTTGTACAGCAATACAAAAAATTGTATGTAAAAAATCCACAACCACACCTCTATAGATACATGGGTGCGGTCCAGTACGATCTCCCATACTTAGTTTGCCTCCATAGCTGCTTATGTATCCACTCACAAATTATTGTTGCTGTTGTTGAAGTATTGTATATTCTATAGTATTTACCATGTTGTTGTTGTTGTTATGTGTCATCAAGTCAGTCCCGACTCATAGCGACCCCTTCTTGGGTTTCCAAGGCAGTATCACTACGGAAGTAGATTTGTCCTTTATTCTGGCATACCTCTCAGTGTCTGCCTTGGCCTTGGTCTGGTTGTGCTGACTTCCTCCATATTGTCTATTGTCTTTCCCTTCAGTAGAATTAACAAATGTTTTCTATCTAGTTAGTGATTTCCACCTGCTTCCCACTTCTGTCAGGAGCTCTGGTGGCATAGTGCCTAAGGCATTTAACTGCTAACCAGAAAGCTGGTGGTTCAAACCCACCAGCCACTCCTCAGAAGGAAGGTTGGGCAATCTACTTCAGCAGTGATACTGTCTCAGAAGCCCAAGGAGGTGTCATTATGAGTTGGATATGACTCCATGGCAGTGGTTACATTTTTTTTCCCCTCCTCTGTCATTCATGGTAATTATCAAAGAATGTCTCTTTCTGTGTATAAAGTTATTTTGACTTTTTATAATAATAGTCTCATACAATATTTGTTCTGTTGTGAATAATTTATTTCAATCAGCATAGTGTCCTCCAGATTCATCCATGTTGTGAGATGTTTCATGGATTCATCATTATGTTTTATCATTGTGCAGTATTCCATTCCATTCACAACTTTTTATCCAGTCATCCATTAAGATTACTTTTAAGTTGTTCCATTTTTTCCTCATGTGAAAAATGGTGCTATGAAAATAGGTGGTTACATGTCTATTTGTATCATAGCTATTACTTCTTTGTTGTTGTTGTTGTTGTTATGTGCTGTTGAGTCGGACCTGACTCATAGTGATCCCTCCTTGGGTTTTTGAGGCGGTATTACTGCAGAAGTAGATTGCCCAACCTTCCTTCTGAGGAGTGGCTGGTGGGTTTGAACCACCGGCTTTCTGGTTAGCAGTCAAGTGCTTTAGGCACTATGCTACCAGAGCTCCCATTACTTCTCTAGGATTTACTGATCTTATGGTATTTCTATATTTAGCTTTCTAAAAACTGCTATATGATTTTCCATAGTGTTTGTATCATTTTACTGTCTCATCAGCAGTGTGTAAGAGTTCTAATTGCCCAACAACCATGACAGTATTTGTTGCTTTCTGTTTTTTTTTTCAATCAAGTGGCATTATCACCAGTTGGAGATGGTATCTCATTGTAGTTTTGATATACATATCTCTAAAGGCTAATGATTGCTAGCATTTTTTCATCTATTTATTAAGTCAAATCCATCACATGAGACAAAGAAGAGCATTATATGATGATTAATGCATCAATCTTGTGATGCATTTTAACTTAAAATCTCTTTTATCAGAGATTAGTATCGCCACTTCTGCTCTTTTTAAATTAGTCTTTGCTTGATATATTTTTTTCCATCCTTTGATTATGTCTTTGTGTCTAAAGTGTATCTCTTGTAAGTGACTTTTTATGTTGTTGTTAGATGCCGTTGAGTAGGCTTCAAATCATAGAGACTCTATATACAACAGAAAGAAATACTGCCTGGTCCTGCTCTATCATCACCATCCCTGCGCTACTTGAGCCCATCGTTGCAGCCCCTATATTAATCCATGTAATTGAAGTCCTTCCCCTCTTTCACTGACCCTCCACTTTACCAAACATGATATCCTTCTCCACAGGGAATGGTTCCTTCTAACAACATGACCAACGTAGGTAAAAGGAATTCTGGCCATTCTCGCTTCTAAGGAGCATTCTGGCTGTACTTCCTCTAAGACAGATTTGTTCATTCTTGAAGTCCTTGATACTTTCAGTATTCTTAGCCAGCATCATCTCAAAAGCATCAACTCTTCTTTGGTCTTCCTTATTCATTACCCTGTTTTCACATGCATATGAGGTCATTGAAAATACCGTTGCATGGGTTAAGCCCACCTTAGTCTTCAAAGAGACATCTTTGCTCTTCAGCACTTTAGAGAAGACTTTTGCAACAGATTTGCCCAGTGCAATATGTCATCTGACTTGCCTGCTGCATCCACTGGTGTTGACTGTACAACCAAGTAATATGAAGTCTTTGACATTTTCAATCTTTTCTGCATTTATCATGATTCTGCTTGTTGGTACAGTTGTGAGGCTTTTCATTTTCTCTGTGTTGAGGTATAATCCATACTGCAGACTGTAGTCTTTAATCTTTACAAGTAAGTGCTTCAAATCATCTTAATTTTCATCAAACAAGTTTGTGTCATCTGCACATCACAGGTGTTATTGAGGCTTCTTCCAATCCTGATGACATATTCCTCTTCATATAGTCCAGCTTCTCGGATTATTTGCTCAGGATACAGATTGAATAATTATAATGAAAGAATCTTTTGTGTGTATATATTTTCATTTCCTTCATTGTTGTTTATTTTATGTTTGCTGAGTTTTTATGATTTTCTTCTTTTTATTTTGGTGAGTAGGTTTATAAATTTTCTTTGTAGTTACTCTGTGATTTACTTTTATCTCCTAAGTTTAAAACAGTCTTTTATTTCTTGATATCACTTTGACTTCCTATTCATATGGAAGTTCTGTGACTACATCATTTATTCCCTCTTTTTGTTTTAAAGTAATAGCAGTTTCAGATTGATATTTCTGGTTCTCTGTTATCAGTTTTATTGCTTACTTTCATTTTTGTGATATCTTTTTCTGGGTTGGTATCTGGATGGTGTTCTTGCATGTCTCAATATCAGGTTATTGTTTAATATCATTGGTTCTCTGTCTGAGGACTCCTTTTAATATGTATTGTAGAGCTGGTCTGGTTTTCATAAATTCCCTTAATTTTTATTTGTCATCATTGCATTTGATAGAAAATTTTGTTGAATATATGATTCTTGGTTGGTAATTATTTTCTTTAGGGTTTTATATATGCCATCCCATTGTCTCATTACTTTCATGATTTCTGCTTAGACTTTACTGTGATTGGTGCCTCTTTGTATGTGATATTTTGTTTTTCCCAACCTGCTCTCAGCAATTTTTCTTTGTCTTGGGTTTTAGAGAGTTTGATTATGATATGTCTTGGTGACTTTCTTTTGGAGTTAATCTTATATGGGATTCATTGAACTCCTTGGATGAAAATCTTCTTGCCTTCATAATATTAGGGAATTTTTCTGTCAGTAAATCTTCAAAAAATTCTTCTGTGCCTTTTTTGTCTCCTCCTGTTCTGGAATTCCAATCATTCAAGATTATTCCTTTTGATAGAGGCCCTTGTAACTCTTGTTGTTGTTGTTGTTGTGTGCCATCGAGTTGGACCCAACTCATAGCGACCCCTCCTTGGGTTTCTGAGGCAGTATCACTAAGGAAGAAGATTGCCCCATCTTCCTTCCGAGGAGTGGCTGGTGGGTTTGAACTGCCAGCCTTCTGGTTAGCAGTCAAGTGCCTTAGCCACTATGCTACCAGAGCTCCCTTGTAACTCTTAGGCTTTCTTAATTTTTCTTTTTTTTCTCTGCTTGTTCTTCAAATTGCTATCAATTCTCAGAGATCTGTCCTCTATTTTGTTGATTCTATCCTCCATTGATTCAATTCTATTTCTATGCATTTCCATTGATTTATCTACTTCTGATATTTTATTTTTTATCTTCTGGATTTCTAATGCTTTTTAAATATGGCTTCTAATTGTCTATTTAATTCACCATTTTGTGTTGTTGTATTGTTTACCTGAATTCTTCTAGACTTTAGTCTGTTTTCTTTAGATTTGTCTGTATTTTTCTTGATGTCTTTAAAGAACTTATCCATAAATCTTTTAAATTCCTTATCAGGTATTTCCACTACTATTTCTTCCTCAAGAATAATTTCTGCCCCTTTATTTTAGTCACCTGTTTGAATAACCTTGTCCTCTTTCTTTATACAGCTTGATACTGCCCAAAGTAAAACATACATTTTTTGTTTGTTTTGTTTATCTGGGTGGGTGAGGTAGGTGTGCACCATTGATCACTAATCTGGTGGCTCTGGAACATTTACCCCTTGTGTCCAGGTGAGTGGAGAGTAGCTGACAGCTGACTGAGTGTACTGTGGTGATCCTTCTGGGCTGGTATTAGCAGTCAGTGCACCCACTGGAGGCCAAGGCAGAACAACTCTGTAACTGCTGAGAGGAGGTTCTTCCAGACTGAATGTGATAGGCCCTCTGGGCATGCATGAACTAGCATTTCAGAAGATTGTTTGGGATCAAGGGCTTTCAGTGTATGAACAATCAGCCTACCAGAACTGTATGGGGTGGGGTGTGTGATATTACAGCTGGATAAATGTTGGATGGATGCACTATGAAATCCTGCTTGTTGTTAGAGGTTCAGGTGACACCTATTGGGATGTATTGGGTGTTGCTTCTCCTGTGATAAGCCTGGCAGCCTGGCTACAGGATATAGATATAAGGCATGCTCTTTTCAGTCACTGGATTATGGGCATTGTTAGTACAATTTGCTGATTCCCAAGTGCCCATGGTGAGTGTGTACAGGTCCCTGATATCTGTATGTGCATCAGGGAAGCACTGATTGGCAGTTTCTGGAGAGAGGTGGGGAGGGGGCTTACACCTCTGTTCACTGGGTGAGTGGTGTAGGAGCATGCACCACCACTCAGAGACGAGTGGGGCAGTGGGGAGGGTGGGTGAATGGGATGCACTTCCAGTTTCTGGTTAGCAGGATGGCAGGATGCTACATATTGCCTGGTGGATGAGGGCATGTACACTTCCAATTGCTGGCCTGGCAGCATGTGAATGACTGTTGTTGTCTGTCAGGGCAGTAGAATGGTGGAGGCCCGGAGTGTGTCACATCAATTGGTGGGTGACAAGGGTATGAGGCACATACTGTATGATCTGTGGAGGCATGTGCCACTGACTGCCAAGAAAATGGAATGACGGTGGATGGGAACTTTTGTCACCAACACTGTGATAGTGGGAGCATGTTGCACAATGTGCATAAGCGCATGTCCCTGGCAACTGAGAGAGTAGGGCAAGGGTGGGTATAAGTGTGTGCCACTAATTTCTGGGACAGAATTGGGGGCACACAAAACATGATCCACAGAAACACATGCTTCTAATTGCCAAAGGACTAAGGTGGAGGCAGGTGCAAGGGCGCACCACTAATCACTGAGGTGACGGGTGCATTATGCATGATCTGGAAGAGTGTGTGCCTCTGGCCACCAAGAGAATAGGATGATCACAGGCACAAGTTTTTGCCACCATCCCCCAGGCAGTGAGTGCAGGACATATAGAATGCAATCCACAAGAGTGGCACCAGTGGTCACTGGGGAAACAGAGTGGTGGGGGCAGTGTGAAGGACAGAGGGGCATGTGTATCACCTGCTGTTTGTCCAGCAATGCACAAAATCACATTGCAGACTACTATAATGACAGGGGGCACCATCAGTTGATAGGTGGGTGAGGGAGGATGTGGAGAGCATATTCTTCAGGTCACTGGTCACCAATGTGGGTGCCAGTGCACTGTTTGGCAAGTGCAGCCAGCAATAAGGGTCCTGACTTGTCCCAATGTCAGGAAGAGGGTGGCTTTCTGGAGTAATATATCCAGCTGACAGTTCATAGATTCTCCCTTCTGTGTGGGTTTTTAACCCAAATGATCAGGGACTACTGCTGGTGAGTAGTTCTATCCTTATTTCCTGGCTCACACCCTGTTCTGTTGTCACCTGGGATCCTGGAGCTCTTGCCCACCTTCCTGCACTTCTTTCCTTAAATCTGTTTCATGTTCTGTTCACCTTGCTGCATTCCAGATTTGTCTACAGTATATCTTGTCTTGGGGACTCCATGAGTTGTGTTTATCCCCTCCATCCCTAGGAGTGCTTCCTTTGTCACACAGTGCCCACACTGGGCCAGGCCAGCTGGCAGAGCACACACAATCTTTGTATCCATGCTCATTGTTTTCACCCAGTTTCTCCTTCCATTTAGTGTTCACTCTAATTCCTCACCCTTTCATTTGCTGATCTGTTTCAAGACTTCCATCTGTATTTGTTTCACCTTGTTTATCATGCCTTTGATGTAAGGAGATGGCATGGTGTGTCTGACTAAGTCACTATCCTGCTCCTCTTCCACATTTCTAATTATTTTGGAGATTAAATTGGTAACACCAGTTCCAGTGCTCCACTTATTTCTGAAACATTTTATTCTTAAATTGTGAAAAGAAAATGACTTACGTGAATTAACACATCAAGATTGCTGGAATTTGAAATTACCCTGGCCAGGTCACTGGAGAGTATTTATAGTTCTAAAAAAATATGGATATGACTTCTTATTTTAATGGGCACAAGACTGACACTTAATGGTTTACTTAATGAAACTTAATGGTTTCTATCTCTCTTTTTACCAAAGTTTGTTATTTTCTAATTATCACATGAAGGTACTGAGCCTTTTGTTGGAGGGACTGGTGCTGTATTATCAAGGCAAACATTTCTGAGAGGGCAGAATAACATAATCACCACTGGTTCTTAAAAACCAGTATGTTGTAATGGCTCATAAAGCAGATAAGAAATCTAAAAGTTTTGTGTTTAAGCCCAAGTTCAATACTTAATTGTGGGAAATTGTTAAGGTTTCAGAATCTGTCTAAGATGATTTTTCAATCCAAGAAATGGAGACAATAAGCTAAGGTTGTATTGAAGATAAAAGAGAATAGTCAATATAAAAGTCCATAGCAATATACAAAACTCTACAAAAATGTAATATTTTATCACTCTTTTTCCTTCCCTAATGAAGTAATTTGGCTCTGTGTAGGGTAAATATATTAAGAATGATGTAGAAATTTGATTTTCCCAGGTCTGAGGTCAGCCCTTTATGCACTGTGGACATTGACAAGGTGTGCAGAGATCGGCTTTATAGGCAGGATGAAGAAGACAGAACATGAATTTTAAAGTAAAAACACACTGAATTCATGTAGAGAATTTGCCTTTTTCTAGCTATGTAGCTGTTAGCAAAAGAAAATCTCTTTGAATCTTAGTTTCCTCACCTATAATAATGTGACTTGTCTACTTCCTTCACAGGACTGTTATAAGGTTTACATAAGATAATATATACATAGGAAGGAATATTCCCAAGGAACAGCTACGAGAGACCAGGAAGTGAGTCAGTGGCACTTTGGAACAGCTAAGGAAAACCATGAAGTGAGTCAGCAGCAATTTGGAACAGTTAAGGGAGATGAACTTGTCTGTCAATTTTCATACTGTGGTGGCTTGCATGTTGCTGTGAGGCTGGAAGCTATGCCATTGGTGTTTCAAATGCCAGCAGGGTTGCTCATGGTGGACAGGTTTCAGCAGAGCTTCCAGAATAAGACAGACTCAGAACAAGGAAGAGGTCATCCACTTCTCAAAGAATTGACCAGTGAAAAGCTTATGAATAACAGTGAAACACCGTCTGATATATTATTGGAAAACTTTATGAATAGCCCTAAAACATTGTCCACTATAGTGCCAGAAGATAAACCCCTCAGGTCGGAGGGCACTCAAGATATGTAGGGTGGCTATGAGTTGGAGACAACTTGATGGAATCTAACAACAACAACATCCCAAGGAATGCTCACTAGTTGCATTCATGGTCACAGGATATGACCCCATTCTCATGGGAGAGTTAATGTCTCCATTTCATACCTCGCCTCAGATAGAATTTTCTATAGATATGAAAGATGAAATACCAGGTCTGCAGGGAGAAAGTTGTATCTGGAAAGAACTAACCTTCATAATATGAGCAATTGTTGATTTTACACTCTTTTGTGCCTGACGGTGTTTTGTTTTGTTTTTAGTAGTATAGAAAAGACCTGTGAGACAAGGCTCTGCTATGTTATATCATAATATTTTATACACTTGATCACTGGTTGATGAACCTAAAGTTTTTTTTTTTTTTTTTTCCTCCTGGAAGTGGGAGGAAGTGGTATGGAAAAGAAGGGTGCAATCAGTAAAATGTATTAAAGCTGTGTCATGTTATAATATGCATGCCTGAATAGAATGATAGCCAAATTGCCTAATGTTTGACCAGTCAGAAATTTCTTTGGGTTGAGGCAATAATAGCAAAAGAGCAGAAAAGTGTGAGTTTATCTAAGAATTGCTGATATAATCAGTTTAAATTCTTCTGCTGTTTCCCAATATTCTTCCCAGCCCATCCCAAACCTTATGCCTCCCCCCCACACACATACACACAAATACCACATACACACCACTCACAACCAAGAAGAAAAACTAACAATATGTAAACACTTTTTTGTTTTTTTATCTCTAAATATATGTGCACTCCATAGGGGAAGGCAAGAACCAAATATTTTGTGGAACATGGTTTTCATATGATCATGCCAAGCCACAAATATCCCCAAATCCACCGACCATTAATCATATACACTCAATAATACTTATTAATTTATAAATGTGAATATTGGTAACCAAATCCAAAACCAAACCCATTGCCATCAAAGCAATTCCAACTCATAACAATTCTATAGGGCAGAGTAGAACTGCCCCATAGAGTTTCCAAGGCTGTAACTCGTTATGGAAACAGACCGCTACATCTTTCTCGCATGGAGCCCCTGGTGGGTTCACACTGCTGACCTTTCCATTAGCAGCCTAGTGCTTTAACCAGTGTGCCACTAGAACTTGACTATTGGTAGGGGACAGGTAAATAATGAGTGTTCTAAGAACCTATACATTTCTGAGTGATTTATAAATTTTATCTCCTTTAAACTAAATTTAAAATTCCTATGAAAAGCATCCTTACATATTATAAAATATTTTGAATATAATGCAATGAAAATGTGTTTGTTATAGGAATGTGCATTGTAGATCATTGATTTCCTTAATCAGACAATTCTCTATGAAAATTGAGGCAGAATTTAGCTACATAAGAATATATATTTATATATTTAATTTAGGAAAGGTATGAACCATTGTATAAAAGTTCTGATAAATTGTAATAGAAATGCTAGTGTTATTTTGCATAAGAAAAATAGAGGATGAGGCCAAAATTAAAACTCATTGCTAAACAGATTGAAAACATTAAGAATATTAAATGAGTAGAAATCAAGTACATAGCAAAATTCAGCAGAATATCAAGAACCAGAGGCTAGTAAGAAACAAGCTATAATAAATATAGAAGAGTATAAGTAGATTGTATTTTAAAACTATAAATGAAATAAGTAAAAATATTAGGGACAATAGCTAAGTGCATAAATAGCTAAATTAATAGTGATTAGTAACCATTAAGTTCTAGTAGACATATCTATATTATGGCAAGGACAAAATGTACAGTAAGTTTTTTATATAATTTTATTTATTCAATTGAAAACATCATGAAATTAGCTATTAGATGTTTGCATTTTAAGTGCCTTTTACATAATTTTTTAAAAATGGAAATCTGTTTCTACAAATTTCTCTTGGAATTTAATTATAGAGAAAATAAAACATAGGAGGAAAGTGAGTTAGAGAGTTTCTTCAATCTTCCACTTCATTTGTCTGTTTTGATACTGACTAATGTAACCCATAACACACTGAGTAAAAATAACTCCCATAATCAAAGAATTCACTGGACACTAGTGACCATCATGTTGACTTAGAATTTGGTCTAACAATGAAGTAGGTGATAAAAAAGACATTAACAATATATTACACTTAATTGTGTTTGAATCACAAATTATATTACTCTTGTTGTGAGTCTGCCACTAGAAGCTCTGGGACCCAAATGCCAGCCCTCAGTATAATTAATGATGACAGTTCTCCTATATCTACTTGCTGATGCTGTCTATTGGCTGTGATGTCTCACTAAGATAAATGACTCAGCCAATTGCAGATAAATATGTTTTCCATCTGAAGTGGGCTGTGACATTAAAATGGAGAACAAGTTCAACATGATTTTATGTACGGTAAAAATTCCTTACCAGAATACGTAATGGTAAATTAGAATTTTAATATTGATTTGTATCTCTACAGGGGTGATGATGTCAAAAAGATCAATTCTTTTAGTCACATCTGCTGTTGTAGGATAAAAAGTATCTACTAATTGCCACAACTGAATTTAATGCAACCTCTTGGTTTAGATTTTAAATTTACTTCTGCCCATCAGGTTTTAGTTTTTTAGCAGGAATAAGAAGAGAAATATTGATGATTTTTGTTCATTGCTATCAGCCAGGTTTAATGTGCACTGTTTTGGAAAGGACTGAAATAAACCAAGATTTAGGGTTGCTATAGGAAGTAATAGGAGCTCTGGTAGCATAGTGCCTAAGGCACTTGACTGCTAACCAGAAGGCTGGCGGTTCAAACCCACCAGCCACTCCTCGGAAGGAAGGCTGGGCAATCCTACTTCCGTAGTGATACTGCCTCGGAAACCCAAGGAGGGGTCGCTATGAGTCGGGGCCGACTCGACGGCAAATAACAACAACATAGGAAGTAATAATATCCTGGACTCCAGTGACTGTAATGAATTTCTTTTTTCCATATCCAGAAGAATTTAATTCTAAATAAATGGATACTTTTGTAGACAAAATTAATGATAAAATAAACAATTTTATATTTGCAATATACATAGACAAATTTCAAAAAATGTTGACTTTTAAAGCCTAACAAACAGGAGATGTGTAGAATTAAAATAGTAATTCAAAACACTACATTTTTATTACACTTTCTAAGAAACTTAATAGGTTAAAAAAAAAAAAAAAAAACTCCACAACTCCCCATTAGTGCATGCCATTTTTTAACACACAGCTGGAATATCTTTTAAAGGTGTAAATCAAAGCATATCACTTGGACCATGGAACTCTTCTGTAACTTACAAGTGAATTAGATAAAAGGCTGAACTCTATCCAGGATTCACAAGATCCTATAATTCTTGCCTTCCACAGAACCTGGGTTCCATTCTGGGCCAATGTGTCTCATATGTAGCCATCATCCCTCTGTCAGTGGTGGCTTAGGTGTGGTTATGATGCTAACCAGGTTTCAGAAGAGCTTCTAAGTAAGACAGACTAGAGAGCAAGGCCTGGAAAAGTATTTCTGAAAAATCAGTCAATGACAACTCTATGGATCACAGTGGTCCAATTTTGTGCATGGGATCACCATGAGTTGGTGATCTTACTCAAAGGCAGCTAACAAAACAGTAACAAAAACCTTTAAGACTTCAATTCATATCATACTTTCCACTTCTATAATATGCTGATATATTGGCCTTCTTTCCAGTCCTCATCATATAAATTTTGCTCACCTCCAGGAGTACCTAGATGATACAAAATTTAAGCACTTGACTACTAGCCAAAATGTTGGTGGTTAGAACCTGCTCAAAGACTCCTAATAATCTGCTTCCAGAAAGATCACAGCCTTGAAAACCCAATGGAACAGTTCCACTCTGTACACATGGGGCTGCAATGAGTTGTAATTGATTCAATGGCAACTAACAAGTCTTTTGCACTATGAAAGTGTTATTTGTTGTTGTTATGTGCCGTCAAGTTGGACCTGACTCATAACAATCCCTCCTTGGGTTCCATAGATACTCTATGGAAGTAGATAGCCCCATCTTCCTTCTGAGGAGTGGCTGGTGGGTTTGAACCACCAGCCTTCTGGTTAGCAATCAAGTGCTTTAGGCACTACGCTACCAGAGCTCCTTAATTAAAGATACAAGGTATCAAGAATATATGTAGAAATTACATGGGGTATGTGGAAGAGAAACAAAGCATAGTGAAAATTAAATGCAACCATTTAAGAGTGCTTTGAAAAACAGTTGTAAGTTATTTTTTAAATTCTTACAATATTATTCATTTTTTTAAATTACTTATCTTCATCATTCATTTACTTACATATTCATTAATTTAACACATATTTATAAACCCCTGTTTTATGTATTGCATTATTCTGGATACTTGGTATTCATCAGACAAGAAAATTCGGTCCTTGTGGAACTTAAATTTTAATAGGAAGAAAGAAACAATACATCCAGTATATTATATTATATTATATTATATATTATAATATATATTATAAGGATTGTTAGAAAGCAGTTAAAACTATGGAAACATGAGAGCAAGTAGGAGATGAGAGAGGGAAATTTGCTGCTGTTGCTGGTTATTGACTATTGCATGATGTATGATTTACTATTTATTTCTTGAAGTCAACATTAGTTTCAGAAGATTCACATATGCCAAGTCTGTCATTTTTTTCACATTTTGCACTGCCACTTTTAATAACATCATTGTGAAATGATTTTACTTACCAATATTTTAAACACTTGCTCAGCTTCTGCACTTTCTCACAGTGTGGAGACAGTGATAGTCTTAAAAACATGCTCAGACTCAGCAAGTTACCATTGTAGACTAACAACACAGTGACATTGCTTATTTCATCTGCTCTTATTTTCCCCTTGGACCTGCATGCTTCTTTCATAAAACTTATTCATAGTAATATTTTATTTGTTATTTATTACCTAATGTAAGACTTTTAGCTTTGAGAAGACAAACTCATATTTTAATTTGCTTTCTTTTAAAAAAAAAATTATCAGTGCCAAGCATGACATAGGCAATTAAAACAATTTTTGGAATGAATTAATGAATACAAGTGAATGCTCGTGATGTCTATAATGTACCCAAACTTTGTTCTATGGGTAGAACTAAAGAAGTCTATTAACCTAAGTCCAGATTTAGATGAGAAATAAACTATTCAGCTTTGCAATACAAAATTTTGTACAGAGTTGAGTCAGACTCTGGCCTTCTTTCTGCTGACTTTGTTTCTTTGTTTCACTTGTTGAGAGACAGAACCAAAACCAAAACAAATTCATTGCCATTAAATTGATTCCAACTCATAGTGACCCCCATTGGGTATCCATGCTGTGACTCTTTATGGAAGCCGACTACCTCATCTTTCTTCCACAGAGCAGCTGGTGGGTTCTAATCATGGAACTTTTTGGTTAGCAGCCAAATACCTTAAGCAATACCCCACCAGAAATCCTTTGTTGAGAAACTGGGAGGGGAAAAACCAAACCAATTGCCACCGAATTGCTTCCAACCCATAGTGACCCTGTAGAATAGAGTGGAACTGCTCCAAAGAGTTTCCAAAGCTGTAATCTTTAGGAAGGCAGACTGGCACATAGTTTTTCAGGTTGAGCAGCTAGTGGGTTCTAACTGCCATCTGGTTGGTTATAAGCAGAGCACTTAACCACTGTGCCACCAAGTCTTCCCCAGAAAGGAGCATATGGTAAAAATGTTTCTTTTCCTTAGAAGATTTAGAGTGCATTAAACTATATTAAGATATATTGTTGTATTATAGAAGTGAGGGTCCTTGTTTGAAAGAAACTCAAAGAAAAAGGCAGATGCTGGTATAAGAAACGAGATTGTAGTAGACAACTTTTGGTTGAGGTAAGGGAAGATTCCCCTCCCCCCCAGACTGTACACCAATTGAACCTAGAAGAGAATTTTTCTTACTGCTTTTTTAATGATGAGAGCTAAGTTGACTCCTGCAACTTGTAGGCAAATTTCTGCTAGAATGCTAGAATATTAGGGATTCCTATCGGTACGCCAGGGCAGGTGAGTTCTGAAATGAACCACATCTTTCAGCAGTAGCATATAACTGCTGACTAGATCAGTTGCTGTGGCGTCTACTCCAACTCTTAGTGACCCCGTGTGTCAGGATAGAACTGGGCTGAGTTTTGGCAGTAGATTGCCAAGCCTTTCCTCTTCTAGGTGAGATTTCCTGATGGACTCAAACCCCGGAAGTTTTGTTTAGTAGCTGAAAGTATTAACTATTTGCACCACTCAGGGACTCTGTTGACTGTACAGCTCTTTGTTATCCATGACATTTCAGTTACATCTTAAAAGTCGAGCCCAGTCAATGCCCTGCAAAGTGGGACTTAAGGAATAATTTTTTATTTTTATGTTTTTGGATTTAGGGAAGAATTTTTTAACTCTGTGTCAAAATGTTAAGACTCTATGCCTTTTCCAATCCCCCATCTGTTTTCAGGTTCTTAGAGGGAGAGGGTAAAACACAAAGGCAAGAATTCAACAACGATAATTCCACTAACAACATCCATAGGAAGAAGCAAAAAAAATAAAAATAAATAAAAATAACAACTATTCATGTTTATTGATTGTTTAATTTGTTCTAAGAGCTATGATATAACAATTCATTTAATTCTCCCAAGTGGTGCTATCATTAACATGTGAATTATAACCACAATGAATTAATAGACATGAGAGCACAACAAAGAGGGGCTGCGACTCTGACCATGGTTCAGTGTCATCATTTTGATATTAATAAATATCAATGGAAACATTTCTCAGCTGATTACCATTAGTTGAAGAAGATCATCATATTTGCCATATATACGATGTCTTGAGGGTTCCTTTGGAAGTTTACAGGCTAGGGTAGACTAGAACAGAAAGCCATCACTTTTGTTACATGAGAGGATGGAAAAGGTCTAAAAGTTGTTAGGAATGGTGGATTACACAGAAGGATTAGAACATTAGTTTTCCAAAGGGGGAGAAGTTCCAAAGACTTTGTTTTAGTTGTTGGATGATCTGCATCTCCCAAGAGCTTCTTTGTGAACTGCTCAGAAGGACATAAGCCACTAACACCAAGCCTATAACCTATTCAACGATTTGCACAAGCATACATTTCTATCTATCCATTACCTAGGCCTTCCTAGGGAACATGAACCTTTCAAACTAATCAGATTTCTCTGGGAGTAGTGAGTGACAGTTGGGAGCCAGATACCCTGTTTACTTCATTTTCAGTCATTATTTTGTATCAAAGGCAAGCAGTTAATGAGAGAAAAAGAAGGAGAAGTTACTGAGGACATCTAAGCCTTGAAAGACTGCCTAACCTCTTGACTGGATTCTAGGAGAAAGAGAGGTTATTTCAATTTCATATTTACATCTTAGTGTCAGAAGTGTGTCAAATCTATTTTCTATAAATTATTTGTAGATGAAAGAAGGACACAGTGGCAGAGTTCAGTGTCTAGAACTATACCTGTCTATGTTAGACAATTAAGATGCAGTATAGCTGGTGGGAGCTCTGGTAGCCTAGTGCCTAAGGCATTTGACTGCTAACCAGAAGGCTGGTGGTTCAAATCCACCAGCCACTCCTCAGAAGGAAGATGGGGCAATCTATTTCCGTAGTGATACTGCCTTGGAAACACAAAGAGGGGTCGCCATGAGTTGGGTCCGACTCGACGGCACATAATAACAACAACGTAGCTGGTGGGATAATTCTTACTGTCTCTACTATTGATATCAACTGTTATTGCAAAATGGATTTGGCAGTGATCTCTACAGATTATTAACTTGGCTTTGTAAGTAGAATTGGCTAAGCTTTAGTGATGTTTTGGTATACATCCATAAATCTACCTATTTATTTCAATTTTCTTGTTATTTTATCAAGGAAAAAATAGTTATATTTATTTTGTGCATACAGTGAACTAGTTTAACACCTTTGTAAGTAAATAAAATAAAATAAAAGCATGTGTTACAGAAAAATATAGCTATCAATCAACAGACATTAAAATGAATCATCTCAAAGGGCCCTCTAAGGTTATTAGTGTGAAGATGTAATGGGTCAGAGAATTCATAAGCATTACAACATAAAATATGAAAAGTAATGCTCAAGTTGACAGATCTCTTGTGAAGTTCTTTGTGTTCAACTTCATTCTCTAAACAAATATAAAATATTAGACATTTCTAAGAGTATATGACATACCAAATATCACCTAGTATCATCTTCTAATTATTTAAGTTTCAGCTTATTAAAAAAAAATCATTAGGTTTTTAATGGTTTTGTTTTGCTCTAATTTTTTTTTTTTGGCACAATGCAGCAAAGTCAAATCTATTCAAAAGTCCACAGTGTGTAATTTCCATGAAGATGACCAAGCATCATGTCTATAGGAAAAATAGATACTGGAATTAAGTACTTTTAATTTATTTTCCTTTGTGTTAATTTCTACTGTGCTTATAATGTTACTAGCAAGTTAAGGAAAACAGATATTTTAAAAGTAAATAGGCTAAATATCTGGGCAAGACTGAGGTCTTTAGAAATCTTAGGTACAGAATGGCTCCCGTAGACATCCCTTCTCAACAAGCTAAACCTCTTGCCTCAAAATGGAATTAAAAAAAAAATAATAAAGGAAAAAACAACAACAACAACAAAAAACCTGCACATGATGCATAAAGGAGTTCAAAATGCCATGTTTTATTTTTCCAGTAAAATACAACATTAAAAAAATAAATAAAAAGAATTCCACCTAAAACATTTCTCATAGAACTCAAAAAGTTTATCCTACTTCTGTGGAAATAGTTCATCAAAATACTTTCATCAGGGTCTCCTAGTTTTGGAAAAAAAGAACCCCTGCTGTGATAACATTTCCTTTGCCTATTGTTCTTTGCCCAGGAGCCTGGGTGGCAAAGTGGTTTGTGATCAGCTATTAACCTAAAATTTGGCACTTTGAACAGACTCAGAAGCTACTAAGAACTGGTGAACTGTTTCCATCAAGATTACAAGAAAACCTTATGGAATGTTCTGAGCAAATAATCCGAGAAGCTGTACTATATGAAGAAAAACGTGGTATCAGGATTGGAGGAAGAATCATTAACAACCTGAGATATGCAGACGATACAACTTTGCTTGCCGAAAGTGAGGATGACTTAAGGCACCTACTGATGAAGGTTGAAGAATACAGTCTGCAGTATGGATTACATCTCAACATAAAGAAAACAAAAATCCTCACAACTGGACCAATGAGCAGCATCACAATAAATGGAGAGAAGATTGCGGTTGTCAAGGAATTCACGTTGCTTGGTTCTACAATCGATGCCAACAGAAGCAGCAGTCAGGACATTAGACGACGTGTAGCATTGGGAAAGTCAACTGCGAAGGAACTGTTTCAAGTGCTGAGGAGCAAGGATATCTCCTTGAGGACTAAGGTGCACCTGACACAAGCCATGATATTTCCAATCACCTGGTATGCATGTGAGAGCTGGACAATGAATAAGGAAGACTGAAGAAGAGTTGATGCTTTTGAGTTGTGGTGCTGGTGGAGAATGCTGAAAGTACCGTGGACTGCTAAAAGAACTAACAGATCTGTCCTGGAGGAAGTGCAGCCAGAATGCTCCTTGGAAGCAAGAATGGCCAGAGTTAGTCTCACCTATTTTGGTCATGTTGTCAGAAGGGACCATTCCCTGGAGAAGGATGTCATGCTTGGTAGGGTGGAGGGTCGACAAAAGAGGGAGAGGCCTTCAAGGAGATGGATTGATATGGTGGCTGCGATGATGGGCTCAAGTATAGCAGGGATTGTGGGGCTGGCGCGGGATCGGGCAGTGTTTCTTTCTGCTGTGCATGGGGTCGCTATGAGTCGGAAACGACTCGACGGCACTTAACAACAACAACAACTCTGTAACACATGGCGTCACCGTGAGTCCAAGGCCAAGTCAATAGCAGCCAACTACAGCAGCAACAACATTGTTTTATATATTTGAGGAGAAAGAACACAGCTCTTTAGCAGAAAGTAGAAAATCTGAGATTCTAGACTTCACAAACTTCTTTCTTCTCAATATTCTTAATTTTATCCTAATAGTCAAATGCACATTATGTATTTCTTCAATTTGATTGCAAATTCCCTGAGGCAAGAGATTTATTTATTATATTTTGTATTTCTTTGTGTATCATAAAAACAATTGAGTTTGCTATACATAACCAATAAAACCATATTAATTATTGATTCAAACTAATTTGACACTCATGTCTCATAAGTATAAAGGACAATTTTTTATGTAAGTGATTTTATTTGAATAGTTTGGACAAACAGCACACGTTGTAAATGCCCTTGCATGTATTTTTCAATTAATCAATAAGTATTTACTGGAAGATTTCTTTGCACTCAGTACTACGCTGGATGAATCATAATAAGTTTGAGCAAAACTTTGAAGCTGTTTTATCTCAAGGGTTTCTGTATAGAGAATATTTCTCTCTCTATTCACTTCTGTTGTTGTTAGGTGCTGTAGAGTCTATATACAATAGAACAAAACACTGCCCAGTTGTGCACTATCTTCACAATTCTTGCTATACAATCCATCATTGGAGCCACTGTGTCAACCCATCTTGTGGAGGGAGTTCCCCTTTTTCACTGCCTCCACTTTATCCTTCTCCAGGGGATGGTCCCTTCTGACAACATGACCAAAGTAGGTGAGACGAAGTCTAGCCATTCTCGCTTCCAAGGAGCATCTGTTGGCACTTCTTCCAGGACAGAGTTGTCTGTTCTTCTGGCAGTCCATGATATTTTGAGTATTTGCCAGCATCACAACTCAAAAGCACCAACTCTTCTTACATCTTCCTTATTGGCACTACTGACTTTCACATGCATATCAGACAATTGAAAATACCATGGCTTGGGTTAGGTGTAGCTTAGTCTTCAGAATGACATCCTTGTTTTTCAATACTTTGAAGAGGTTTTTTGCAGCAAATTTTCCCAGTACAACATGACGTCTGATTTCCTGACTGTTGGTCCCATGGGTGTTGATTGTGTATCCGAGTAATATGAAATCTTTGACAAGTTAATGTTTTCTCCATTTATCATGATGCCACTTATTGGTCCACTTGTGAGGATTTTTGTTTTCTTTATGTTGAGGTGTAATCCATACTGCAGAGTATAGTCTTCAATCTTCATCACGAAGTGCTTCTAGTCATTCTCACTTTCAGTAAGTAAAGTTGGGTCATCTGCATATCACAAGTTGTTGATGAGCCTTCCTCCAATCCTGATGCCATGTTCTTCTTCATATAGTCTAGCTTCTCAGATTATTTTCTCAGCATACAGATTGAATAAGTATGGACAAAGGATACAACCTTGACACATAACCTTCTTGATTGTAAGCCATGCAGGGTTTCCTTGTTCTGTTCAAATGACAGCCTCCTTCTCTATGTACGGTTTCCTCATGAGCACAATGAAATGTTCTGATTCCCATTCTTCTCAACGTTATCCATAATATCCCTATCCAGTTACTCCTTACATATTGACTATCTCATTATCTGACATCTCACATTTACAACAATAGTTAATACTAGCTAATTATTTTGTGTTTAATGACGTATATCTGGCAGAAATGAATGCTGAGGTGTGAGGAGAGAGTAATATTGACTGTGATGCTTAAGATTATGTGTCAACGTGGCTGGGCCATGATTCATAGTGATTTGGCTGTTATTTAATGATGCAATGTGGCAGTCATGTAATGATGAAATTCACAGTTGTTAAAGATGAAACTTGGCAATTATGTAATGACATAATTTGGCAGTTATTTAATGATGCAATGTGGCAGTCATGTAATGATGAAATTCACAGTTGTTAAAGATGAAACTTGGCAATTATGTAATGACATAATTTGGCAGTTATTTAATGATGCAATTTGGCAATTATATGATGATGTAAGTTGGCAGTTATGTATTGATGTAGTCATCCTTCAGTTTGTGATCTCATGTGGTCATCCTCCTATTTTCCTTAAATGTAGATTTTCACATAACAACCTGATCTTTGGAACTTAATGATATCAGTAAGTGAGAAGTGGGTATAATTTTTCCAGCCTCCAGGTGATGCTTATTTTTTCATCAAATGTGACTTAATATTTATTTTAGCTTTAGTACAATCATTTAATATTGTATTTAAAATCAATACAGATTTTTAACAATAATTAAAATTATTAACAATAATCAAAATCAGATACTTCATAACTTTTTAAAAGAAGAATGAGTGTTACTTTGTCCTAGAATAGATAAAATATTAATATGTATCTATGTCAGTGTTTTGTTCTATGGTATATAGTGCTGTTATGAGTTGGAATCAACTTGATGACACCTAACAAAGACAATGTATTTACATATATATAAAATGCTGAGATGTTAGGTACTGTAATTATTTAATTTGATTACTAAGTAAAGATTCAGTGAAATTTTAATGAGCAATATAATATGCAATTAGAATTCTATTAATTTAAAAAATGGTCATTAAGAAGGACTATTATAGAAATTAAAGAATATGTCATTTGAGCAGAGCAATATGCCTAGAAGGGGATCTAGGGGTGTGTTGTGTGTGTAGTTACAACTATACCTTTGTCTACTCTGTATTTGAAATTAGGCAATGATGATTTTGATTCCCTATTTTCAACATTAATCAAAATACATTCTAGATGTTCTGTCTCTGTCTGTTTCCCTCTCCTGATATATAAAACTTACTGCCATTGAGTAGATTCCAACTCATAGGGACCTTCAGTGTGTTTCCAAGGCTATAAATCTTTATGGAAGTAAATGGCTTCATTGTCTTCCTGCAGAGCAATTGATGGGTTTGAACTGCCAACCTTCTGGCTAGCAGTAAAATTCCTTCCCTCTATACCACCAGAGCACCTTCTCTCTATGTATAGGCATAGTAAAATTACAAGGTGATTGAAAATGAAAGTGCACTTCAGTATAAGAAAGCAATTTTTACAAAAAGATAACTAGTAAAACAATTCATTTGACTATATAAAAATTAAAATTTTAAATATGGCAAAAAGGAGAAAAACATTAAATGTCAAACATTTCAGATGGGTACACCATAAACAAAAAAGTTCTACTAATCTTATTGCAAAATGAATACGCATTTGGAGACATTTTGTAGTTGAAAAAACAAGACATCATTTATTGTACAAAGAACTATTACATGTTCATTTTCCTACTTATATACAAGGAGATGGGAACAAACAAAGCAAACTTGCTCTAAGTATTGATAAAAAGAAAATAATTTCATGTTTCCTGATTACTTAGCTATCAAAACTCACATCAATATATAAAAGTTTAAGCTCATTAAAAATACAATGTCTAAAAAGAAAAACAGTAAGAGTACATTAAAAGATATTTCGTAAATGTTGAACTGCAAATCAATAAATATAGATAAAGATGTTCAATTTCTCTTATAATCAAAATATGGTGTCATTTTCTATCAAAATTACAAAAATATTGAAAAGCAATTAAATCCTGTATTGAGGGGCTGTGGCAAAGCATTCATTTTTACCTGATACTGTTAATGCTCTTTTATTTATTTATTAGTTAATGCTCTTTTATATATTTATTTATTTTAATTTTTTATTATGAGATAAGTGTAATGCTGAGCTGCTGAGACACCAGGACACAGAGTTGTTTCAGAGATGCAGTTTATTAGCACTCCTGGGCGAGGTTCTCGTGCCCCTACATCAGGACCAGAGAGGTCAGACCCCCAAGCAGGGAGGATAGATTTTTATAGACATAGAGAGACCCTAATTGGGAACATAAGGAAATGGTGGGGTCCAATTAGCTGTCGGCAGGGGTCTACACCTTATTAGCATAAGGAGGTTTTACAGGAGCAAGCTTATCATCACCTGGGACTTTCCAGCCTGGGCAGGTTCTGCCACCTCAGCTGTTTTATCAGGGCCTGATACCTGGAGGTACTACAATTAACATGCCCAGTTGCTAACTGAAATGTTTGTTGTTTGAGTTTATGGCCTAACAGTAGATGCAAATTTACAAAGCAGATTAGTTTAACACATTTGGCTTCACAGCCCAGATTGCAATCTTCAACCATAAAAAGCTCTTGTCCCATTTCCTACCTGTGACTGTCACCTTCTTAATTTATACATTCCTGTCTGTCCAGCTTTCCCTCTATGCAAATGCTGCCTTTCTGATGTTTCATGGTTGATTGATCTAGGTGGTGCATCTCCCTCGGTTAGGTGTCCTGCTTATGGGTTTTCCTACTGTTTTGCTGAGAGCTAATTCATGGAAGTGAGTCCAGTTCCAGAGCTGAAGTATAACCCAGGGCTATAATCAAGAAGGTTCCACCAGCCTCTATCTGACCAGTAATTCTGGTCATTTTTGTGTTTTTGGATTTTGTTCCATGTTTTTCCTCTCACTCTATCCATGATCTCCAATTTTGATCCCTTTTTTGAGTGGTTAGCACTGGTAGTCAAGCATCATATAAGTTCTTCTGGTCTCAAGGTCATGAAGGCTGAGGACCCTGTAGTCCATCATACCCTTGGGCTTATTGTTTTCATATGACTTTGATTTTCTTCACTCTTCTTTGTTCCAGACTAGAGGAGACCAGAGAGCTCTGGTAGCATAGTGCCTAAGGCATTTGACTGCTAACCAGGAGGCTGGCGGTTCAAACCCACCAGCCACTCCTCAGAAGGGAGATGGGGCAATCTACTTCCATAGTGATACTGCCTCGGAAACCCAAGGAGGGGTCGCTATGAGTCAGGTCCGACTCAATGGCACATAACTACAACAACAACAACAGAGGAGACCAATATTTGCATCTTATGGCCACTCAAAAGCTTTTAAGACCCCAGTTACTACTCACCAAAGTAGGATGTAGAACAAAGTTTTTATGTACTATGTTGTGCCAATTGAGTATGATGTCCCCCAAGACTATGGTCCTGAGCCCGTAGGCTCAGTGACTGTATCTCAAGGTATTTGGTTGTCTCTGAGAAGCTACTCCTTTGAATGACTGAGTAAAAAGAAATCTCTTGTTTTTCACACAGAACACTGTTAAATGTGGCCCCAATCCACTCTTTTCTGTATACTATATAATACTTATTTTTTCCTCAATTTTCCCAATTCTTCATATATGACTTTGTCCTGTGGTTTATTATATTATAATACATATGGAAAGGAAAAAATAAAAGTGTACAAAAATAGTGAATAAGGAAGGTGTATCATATTACATAGGCGCTCTGGTGGTGTAGTGCCTAGGGTATTTGACTGCTAACCAGAAGGCTGATGGTTCAAACCCACCAGCCACTCCTCAGAAGAAAGGTTGGGCAATCTACGTCCATAGAGATACCACCTTGGAAACCAGAAGGGGTCGCTATGAGTTGCATCCGACTAGATGGCAGTTGAGTTTTTTTTTTTTTTTGGTATCATATTATATAGGAATCCTTGGGTGGTGCAAAGAGCTAATGTCCTCTGCTCTATTTGAAAGGGTGGAGGTTCACCTGCACTCTGGGTGTCTCAGAAGAAAGACCTGGTGTTGTTCTATTACTGAAAAGTCAGCCTTTGAAAACCCTATGGAGCAGTTCTACTCTGACACACATGATTGCATGGATAGGAGTCAACTGAATAGCAATGGCTTTGGAATTTTGTTTAATAACATTAAAAATATTTTCCTGTGTTTACTAAGCAGTTGTATGACTCTTTGGGGATGTCTGTCAAGTTACTTGCCCATTTCTATCGTGCTTGTCCTTTTATTACTGTGTTGTAGGGATTATAAATACTCTAGCCATTAGTTCTTTTTGAGGTACCTGCATTGCAAATATTATTTCCAAATCTGTTAGTTGTCTTTAATTTTCATAATTTTCCCTTTTGGCAAGCACACATTCTTTTGTTATTATTGAAATGTGTTCTATCATTTTTTTAAATTTTATGATTAATATTCTTTGTGGTCTAAGAAATCTTTTTGTCTACCTCAAAGTCAGAAAAATACTCTTCTCTTTATGCTAGAAGTTTTATATTTGTGGCTTTTAACTTTTTGCCTGTCACTCACCTTGATTATTCTTTTTTTTATGGTGTGAAATAGTCCATGGTTAATATCTTCCATGTGAAAACTCTGTTATTCTAGCATATTCCATAAAATACTATTTTTCTCTATTGAATTTTAGCACCTTTGTAAAAATTGACCAAATATGTCAATTTATGAGCTCTTTATTCTATTCATTTATCTCTTTTTCTTTACTTAATATAATACCAAACAGTCTTGATTATTGTGTTTTTTTAAACAGGGTTTAAAATCAGTTAGTCTTAGAACATTAATATATAGTTTTAATAATTCTAAGTTCTTTCCATTCTTCTATACTTTAGAATCAATTCATCAATTTATATATATATATATATCTGGTGGCATAGTGTCTAAGGCATTTGAGTGCTAACCAGAAGGCTAGTGCTTCAAACCCACCAGCCACTCCTCCAAAGGAAGACTGGACAATCTACAGGATATGCCTTTAACAAATGTAGAAAGAGAGGCTAGAGAAGGAAGGTCCCTTTAGCTTTTCCAGAGTCATTCACTAAGCCAGTAACAAGGCCACAATAGAGCCTAGAGTTGCTGACTCCCACTCTGGGGTTCTCACGGGAAGCAGTTATGAAAATATAATAATGTAATACTAATAAAACCAGCAACTGAGATGTGTTGTTACATATTTTCAGTAGAAAGGACTGAAGGCCTTTCAATTATACTTACATAGAGATGTAACATTTTCTATTATAAATTTTAATAATACTTAAAGGTCAGTCTGACACAATTTTCTTGGTTAAACACAGAAGTGTATTTCCAGGTCTATTATCACCAGGAGCTCTATCATCAATGGCATCATGTTCAAGGGAACATTTTGATACCTCTTTTATAGAATTGTAATATATCTGATGATTATCTGTGTACTACTTGATCTTATTTATACTTCTGAAACTTTCTGTTAAAAAGCAATTTAAAACTATGTTGAATGACTTACTAGTAATCTCCTGTTTATTAAATGAATCACAATACTTTAAAATATAAACAAAAAAAACCAACACCTCACGGCTGTTGCTTCAGATCCGACCCATAGCGAACTCTCCTTGGGTTTCTGAGGGAGCATCACTATGGAAGTAGATTGCCCCATCTTTCTTCTGAACTTCAAATATAGTCATGACAAATGACATATAATCATAGAGAAACTTTATCTTCCAATGTCCTTTTATATTGATTCCACAGACTTCTGCTTAGTTCAGAGACATTTCCAGAGAATGCAAAGAGTTTGCTGGCCACTTCAAATTAGGAACAAAACAAATAAATCCACCATCTCCATTTAGAAAATAGTCTAATTTTATGTAATAATCCAAACTTTCCGCTTTTAACATTAGCATGTTAGCCTTCAACCACAGCTGAAATCTGTTTTAGATGAAAAGGTCTGCAATAAGAAGAGGAATAGGAATCGTGGTTGGCTTTCACATCTGAATATTGCACAGATCCCTGGGCTAGTGCAAAGTGGTTTCTGCTGTTGGGGGTGGAGGGGTATGGAGGGTGGCACCTGTAAGGAGATGAAGAAGATTGCATGGGCTGAATGGAGAAGAGAAAAGGGAAATGAGAATTCTTGTTTATCACTTGATTCTCTCATAAGCTGGTGTCTCACTCTTTGAGACTTACAAATGTTTAACGTTGACTTTCTCTTCCCAGTGCTTTTGTGTTTTCTTCTGAGAACGCTGGGGAATCATTAGCATCACCCCGACATGGGTATTTCCATCTCCATGCAGATTGATATGAAGAACTTAAGCAGCCGACCTTCTTCAGCTTCTCTCTGCTCCAGTCCATTACCTTCTAATTAGTCCTCCTACAGCATCAAAATCAATTTCACAATAGCTTTCCCATAGGTGCACAGATAATAACTGATTCAAAGAAAATATTCATGCCCTGATTAGGTACACCACTGATACTAGTGTCACCTCTCTTTCAATTGACGTCAAAGAGGATAGTTCTCAGTTAAGATGCTCTAGGTTACAAAAGACACCCACTCTGATCCTCAAATTGCAAGGGACACACATCAAACTCTTTTAGAGAGTGCCTTATAGTTCCTCTCTAATTAATGACTTAAAGCGAAGGAAAATGTAGCAAGAGAGAAAGGTAGAATTAACGATGAAATCACAATTTACTCCAAATTTAATTTTCACAGTCTTCTCTTAATGCATTTTTTTTCTTCTCTGATTTCCAGCAAATTGATTCTGACTTACGGCAACCCCATATATTTCAAAGTAGAACTGTGCTCAATAGGTTGGTTGAGACCTTTAATAAACAAATGATCAGGCCATTCTTCTGAGGTGCTCTAGGTGAGTTCAAACCACCATCCTTTTGGTTAATAGTCAAGAACTTAACTGTTTGTGCCATCCAGTGACTCCTGACTTTGTTCTGGGTGAAGATTTTAAGATTTTTCTCATAATTTCTTTAACAATGATTTCTAATTTATTCACAAGAAACTTAATTCGGGTTGTATGTTGCTTTTATTTATCAGGTTAAAGTGATAGAGGAGAAGTCTATTTTTAAAAAAGGTTTATTAATGTTAATATATAGTACACTGTACATATACACAGTGTACAATTTGGTACATTTTGACCAGTGAATACATATGTGAAATCATCACCACAATCAGGAAAGTGAACCAATCAACTACTCCTGAAATCTTCGTCATGCTCATGTGTATTACCTCCCACTTGCCCCTTTCTACCTAATCCTCCCAAAGATATGCTTTCTGTCACTATCAGTTAGTTTGCATTGAATAAATAGAACCATACATTTTGTGTTGTTTTTTTTTTTTTTTTCAATACGGCTTCTTTTATAAGGCATAATTCTTTTGAGATTCATCCATGTTATTTTGTAAACCAATAGTTTGTTCCTTTTTCTTCCTCAGTACTATTTAATTGTTGTTGTTGTTATATGCCATGGAGTTGGACCCGACTCATAGCAACCCCTCCTTGGGTTTCTGAGATGATATCACTATGGAAGTAAATTGCCCAACCTTCCTTCCGAGGAGTGGCTGCTGGATTTGAACTGCCAGCCTTCTGGTGAGCAGTCCAGTGCCTTAGGCACTACGCTACCAGGGCTATAATATATGTTTCTTCTATTGAAGTTTGATAGACATTTGGATTGTTACAAGTTTTTGGCTATTACAAATATGGTTGTTATGAACATTCATGTACAAATCTTTGCATGGATGTATGTTTTCATTTCCCTTGAGTATTTACAGGCACACCTGGGAGACATTGCAGCTTTGGTTTCAGATCACCATCACAAAGCAAATACCACAATAAAGCAAGTTACATGAATTTTTTGGTTTCCTAGTGCATACAAAAGTTATATTTACACTATGCTGTAGTCTATTAAGTGTGCAATAACATTATAATAAGTTTGAGATATTATGAAAATGATCAAAATGTGACACAGAGTCACCAAGTGAGCACATGCTCCTTGAAAAGTGGCACTGATAGGTTTGCTCAATGCAGGGTTGCCCCAAATCTTCAGTTTGGAAAAAAAAAATGTACCTAAAAGTGGAATAATGGAGTAATTTGCTGAGTATGTGTTTAACGATTGAAGAAGCTGTCAAATATATTTTTCTAAGTAGTTGCACCATATTGCATTCACAACAGGAATATATGAGAGTTCCAGTTTCTCAAACAATTGTTATGACAAGTCTTTTAAATTTTAACCATTGTACTAGTTGTGTAGTAGTATATCATTGTGATTTTAGTTTGCAAACCCCTAATGACTAAAAGTATTCCATTACTAGCTGAAAAGTTTGCTTCTCAAATTCACCCAGAGGTACATTGAAAGATAAGTCTGGCATTCTGGTCTGAAAGGTCACAGACTTGAAAAATCTATGAGTTGCAGTTCTGTGTTACACACACAGGGTTTCCATGAGTCAGAATCAACATGTCAGTGACTGGTTTGACTTTTTATTTGTATTTTCTTGCAATTTTAAATTGCATATGTTTTGTTGTTGTTGTGAATATACACAGCAATACATACACCAACTCACCAGTTTCTACATGTACAGTTAAATGATATTGATCATGTTCTTCAAGTTGGGCATCCATTCTCATCCTCTTTTCCTGAGTTATTCCTCCCTCATTGATATAAATTCATTGCCCCCTATGGTTTCTACCTAATCTTTCAAGTTGCTGTTGTCAATTTTATCACATAGAAATAGTTCTTAAAGAGTGTAATGCTCCAGACAGAACTTTTCGTTTTACTGATTAAGCTAAACTATTCAGTTTTAGGAAGACTTCAGAGGATATTTTTAATTTAAGGTTTAAAAATTATCTCATAACAATCGTTTCAGGCATATATTCAGGCCCTATAAAAATTCAGGCTCCATAAAAATCTGTATTCCATGAGAATTTTATTATTTTTTTTTTTCTGCATTTCTTCCCTTTGGATGAGGATCCTTCTACGGAATCTTTGAACACAACGTGCAGTAATAGTAACCGAGCCCCATCCAGTTCTGGTCTCATGGTAAAGGAGGCATTGTTCATGGAGGCAATTAAACACACATTTCATATCCTCCTCTTATTCCTGACTGTTCTTTTTCCTTGGTTGCTCCAGGTGAATAGAAACCAATTGTTGTGTCTTGGATGGCTGCTTGCAAGCTTTTAAGACCACAGACATTATGCAATGAACTAGGAGGTAGAACAGAAGCACTAAACACATTATTAGACTTGTTATCTGGCATGTCCCATGAAACCATGACCCTAAAACTCCAAACCATAGAACCAAACCCCATGAGGTGTTTGATTGTACATAAGCAGCCTCGATAGCTACACTACACTATCTCTTTACTATCTCTCTC
The DNA here is from genome assembly GCF_000298275.1 of Orycteropus afer afer. Classification (NCBI taxonomy): domain Eukaryota; kingdom Metazoa; phylum Chordata; class Mammalia; order Tubulidentata; family Orycteropodidae; genus Orycteropus; species Orycteropus afer. The sequence goes on from NW_006921610.1 coordinate 19,202,197, forward strand.
TTTCTTTCTTTCTTTTTTTTTTTTTTTTGCATTGTCATTAATATATCTACCACATAGCTTTTGCTAACTCAACTTTTTACAGGTGCACAATTTATTGACAGCAATTACAGTAATCAGCTGTGCAGCCATATCCATAATCAATGAGATTTTTCTCATTGTAAGTCCACCTTTTCTCCCTCCCTCCAACCCGGGTAACCAATAATAAACTTTAGTCTCTATACATTTGCCTTTTCTTGTCTCTTTATATAAGTGAAGTCATACAGTATTTGTTGTTTTGTGGTTGGCTTATTTCACTAAGCAAAATATCTTCCTACTCCATCCATGTAGCATGTACCGAGACTTCACTTCTCCTACTGGCTGAGTAGTATTCCACTGGATGTATACCCCACATTTTATTTACCCTTCATTGACTGCTAACCAGGAGGCTGACAGTTCAAACCCACCAGCCACTCCTCAGAAGAAAGATTGAGCAATCGACTTCCATAGAGGTACCACCTCAGAAACCTAGGGAGGGGTCACTGTGAGTCAAATTGACTCCAGGGTAGTGAGTTTGGAGTTTTTTTTCATCCATGGATGGGCGCTTAGGTTGTTTCCACCTTTTAGCTATTGTGTATAGTAATGCAATGAACATTGGGGTACATGTCTCTTTTTTGAGTCTCTGCTTTCAAGTCCTTTGGATATATACTGAGAAGGGGAATTACTATTTTTACTTCTTATAGAATTGTCACATTATTTTCCACAACTGTACCATTTTGCATCTCCACCAACAATGGATAAAAGTTTCAATTTCCCCACACCCTCACCAACATTTGTTGTTTTCTACTTTTTTTAAAATTTTAGTCATCCTAGTTGGAGTGAATTTGTATTCCACTGTGATTTTAATTTGCAACTCTCTGATGGCTAATGATGCACAACTTTTCATGTGTTGATGGCCACCTGGATGTCTTCTTTGGTGAATGTCCCATTTGGTGAAATGTCTGTTCAAGTCCTTTGCCCATTATATGATTTTGCCTTTTTGTTGTTAAGTTGTCAACGTTTTATATATATTTTGGTTATTAGATTGCATGGTTTCCAAAAATATTCTCCTTGATGATAGCTTGTCTTTTCAATTTCTGATAAAGTCTTTTGACTTTGATTTTAAAATTATTATGAAGTTCCATTTTTTTTTTTTTTATCTTTTGCTGCTTGTGCTTTGTTATTATATTAGATAATCCGTTGTTAAAAGCTAGGCCTGATAGTGTTGCCCCTGCATTTTCTTCTGAGAATTTCACTGTTTTAGTTTGCATATTTTGGTCCTAAATCAATTTTGGATTTGTTTTTGTGTGTAGTATGAGGTATGAGGATTGTTTCGTGTTTTCCTTTTTTTAAAATTTTTTAATGACTAATGGTGTTGAGTATATTTCTGTATTTATACATCATCAAAATTGTTTCTTTGGTAAAGTGTCTGCTCAAATTTTTGGCCTCTTCTGTGAATTATGATTTTTATTTCTTATTATCGAGTTTAGAATATTGCATATATCTGCTTTGTCTGTAATATGCTTCATAAATATTTTCTTCCAGTCAGTGACTTTTTTTTTTAATTTTTATAAAAGTGCCTTTCGAAGAACAAGATTTAAGGAGTCTAATTTATCTATTTATTCTTTAATAATTGTGTTTGTGGTATCATATCTAAGAAATTTTTGCTGAATCCATGTCCTAAAGATTTTCTTTTTTTCTCCCTTCTAGAAATTTTATACTTTTCAATTAGTCTTTAGGTCTGTAAACTGTGTTTTGTTATTTTGTCCTTGGTGCCCAGTATAGAGCAAAGTCAATTTGTATATAGATATCTATTTAGTCACCATTTTGAGTAATTTATTTTTCCTTTGTTTTATTTACTATCATATTTTTTCCATGTGAAGGATGTCCTTTATCATTTCTCATGGTGCAATTCTACTAGTGATTAATTATTTAAGCTTTTGAATGTCTAAAAACATCTTTATTTCCCACTTGTTTTAGAAAGATATTTTTGCTTGGTATAAGATTCTAGGTATACAATTTATTTAGGTTCAGTACTTTAAACTTTTATCAATGCACTGTCTACTCACTCAAATAATGTCTGATGAAAAACCTGCTGTTATCTTTAAGTTTGTTTTACTGTGTGTAATTTGTCATTTTTCTCTGACTGCTTTCAAAACATTTCTTCTTCTCACTGGATTTGATCAATTTAATTGCATTCTGTGATGATGTGGTTTTCTTCAAGTTTCTTGTACTTATGCTTCATGCTGGTTGGACCTGAGTGTTTATAGTTCTAATGAAATTTGTGTATTTTTCTTCAAATACTTTGTTTTCTTCTCTCTCTCTTCTCTTCCAGGGACTCCAATTACATACATATTTAGTCATTTGAGTTGTTAGTTCTCTCTCTCTCTCTTTTTTTTCTCAGTTTCTTAAATTTTTTTCTTCCTCTGTGTATTTCATAAGCACTCTGGCTACACACTATTTAAAGTCTTTGGCTGTTAGGTTCTAACCCATCATCTGCTCCACAGAAGAAAGATGAGGCAGTCTACTTCTGTAAAGAAGTACAGCCTTGGAAACCTACAGAGCAGTTCTGCTCTCTCCTATAGGGTCACTGTGAATTAGAATTGACTCAGTGGCAGTGGGTTTGGCTTTGTTTTATATATTTCATTTTTGAATAATATGTTTTTCAAATTTATTAATATTGTTTTCTGCAATTTCTAATCTACCATTAACCCCATCTTGTATATTTATAATAATATACATTGTAGTTTTCATTTCTTGAAGTTATAGGTGTTTTGATTTCTTTCATATCTCTATTTACTGTTTTAAGTTATGGAAGCGTTATAATAATGGTTTTAAAATCCTTCTCTGATCAATCTACTATCTATGTAAATTCTGGATTGGTTTCAATTAATTCATTATTCTCCAAATTGTGGATCTTGTTTTCCTACTTGCTGCCTGCTAATCTTGATTGGATGCCATTCATTTGAAATGTACCTTGTTGTGTGTGTATTTTTGTATTCATATAAATATTTTTGAGCTTTGAGGACTCAGGTAAGGTACTTGAACAAAGTTCAGTTCTTTCAGGTCTTATTATTATTGTTGTTAATTTGTTAGGTTTGTCTGGAGCAGTGATCAGTTTATGGTAATTACTCCCCACAATGGAGATAAAAATGTCTGAGCGCTCTACCATGAGAATTATGAGTTTTTCCGGTCTGTGAACCAGGCACATTCCCAGCTGTGTGTGCATATATTTGTATGTTCTAAGCCTTATTTACTCTAAATCTTCCAAAAAACAAAATCAAATTCACTGTTATCAAATTTATTCTGACTTATAATGACTCCCATTGGGCTTCCAAGACTAAATCTTTGTGGAAGCAGACTGCCTCATCTTTCTTCTGTGGAATGCCTGGTGGGTTCGAACTGACCTTTTGGTTAGCAAGTAAATGCCTTAAGCATTACACAACCGGATCCTCAGGCTGTTTCTTTGCATATTGACTTCCAGATTTCTGGGTCTGTGTAATTTCTCTCTCCTTTCAGTGCCTTGTTCCATGAAATCTAGCTGCGATATTCTCTATTGGCTCTTGTCTCTTCAACTCAGTGAATCCACTATGTTGTAGGTACTTTCCTGTTCACTGTGCTTTGACCTGGAAAGTCTCTCAAAGCAGTAATGAGAGCTATTGAAGCACTCATTTTGTTTCTTTCTTTTCACAGATGACTGTCTTTCATTGCTTAAAATCTAGTGTTCTGAAAACTGGTTTTCATGTATTTGTTATTTTTCTCTTTTATTTCAGGTGTGAGGATAGATCTTTGCCAGTGGTGGATACCTGAGCAGTACCATTTAATAACTATAAATTTGGTGCTGCTATAACAAATTAGCACAAAATTAGTGGCTTAAATAAATAAATATTTATTACCTCACAGTTGTGGAGATCAGAAGTCTAAAGTCAAGAGTTTGGCTGGTCTGAAATCTTTCTGGAGGCTTCAGAGGAGAAAATCAATTCCTTTCCTTTTCCAGCATCTAATGTCTGGCTGCATTCCTTGGTTCATGACCTCTCCCTCCATCTTAAAATTCATCACTCCAACTTCTGCTTCCATAGTTTATCTTTTTCTAAATATGATCATCTTATTTTCCTCTTATGAGGACCCTTGTGATTAGTTTTCATCCACCTAGATAATTCAGGAAAATTTCCCCATTTTAATTATCTTAATCATGTATGCACAGTCTTTTTCCAGGTACAGGTAAATCTGAGCATTTACAGGTTTGGGGAATTAGAACATGGACATCTTTGGTAGGCTACTATTTAGCCTGTTGTTGTTGTTGTTGTTATGTGCCGTCGAGTTGGACCCGACTCATAGCGACCCCTCCTTGAGTTTCCGAGGCAACTCGGAATTGCCCCATCTTCCTTCTGAGGAGTGGCTGGTGGGTTTGAACTGCTGGCCTTCTGGTTAGAAGTCAAGTGCCTTAGGCACTACGCTACCATAGCTTCCATTATTTAGCCTACTTCACATTATAAATTCACTTTAAGACAATTACAGAGCAAACAAGTTGATATGCTATAATCATATATATCTTATCATTTTCCTGAATACTTATCTTATGCTATTCCTGCTTTCTATTTAACAAAAATATTTATTTAACATTTACAACATGCAAATGTTATGATATATAGGTAAAAATATAAGTATTTTTTTGCAGGTAATTTGAGTCAACTTACATTCAAATATGTTTAGACAGTGTGAAAATTATAATGTAAATGCCTAATAATTTTAAAATGTCTATTTTGGGCACAAGGAGCTCTGGTGGTACACTGATTAAGCACTTGTCTGCTAACCAGAATGTCAGTGATCTGAACCTACCAGCTGTTCTGTGGGAGAAAGCTGAGGAAGTTTGCTTCCATAAATATTTACCACTTTGTATACCCTATGGGGCAAGCTCCTCTATCCTATAGAGGCTCTATGAGTCAGAATCGACTTGATGGCAATGTTTTTTTTTTTTTTTTTTTCCCCCGGTATGTTGTTTAAAGGAATCCGCTCTACTTAAAGTTTTGAGCCAAAACATAGTAAAGACACAATGTGTTATTTTATATAGAATAACAACAATAACAACAAAAATATATCGGAGATCTATTTATTCAACTTATTAGCACAATAGGTGGTATACCACAATTTTTTTTTAAAGTCAATTCAAGTCCTCTGAAATTAGATATTTGAGAGCAGAACTATTAGGGATAACTAAAAAATTAATTGGCCATTAACAATTTCTTCTGTGAATAATAGACTTTTCTAAATAATTTAAAAGTTGTATCATATGTAATATAATTAATTAGTTTATGGTATTTATTTACAATCTTAAGTTGAAAAGACCTTCATTTAAAGCTACTTGATCTGGGACAAATACTTTTATCTCTCTTTACTGCTTTCCCAATATTCTAAAATATTCCTATCTCATAGGATTGATGTGAGATTAAATGAGGTAATATATGTCAGTGTTGTGGTTACCTAATTCTGCTCCGACAAAAATATAGCACAAATGTGGAAAGCTTTAACAAACAGGAGTTTATTCTCTTACAGTTCGGGAAGAGTCTGAGTTCAAATTGCCAGGTTCGAGGGAGCTCTGGTAGCATAGTGCCTAAGGCACTTGACTGCTCACCAGAAGGCTGGCGGTTCAAACCCACCAGCCACTCCTCGGAAGGAAGGTTGGGCAATCCTACTTCCGTAGTGATACTGCCTCGGAAACCCAAGGAGGGGTCGCTATGAGTCGGGGCCGACTCAATGGCACATAACAACAACAACAACAAAAGGGACAACATGCAGGGTCCAAGCATGCCATAAGTTAAAGACTATCCCCAAGGCTTCTCCTTATGTACAGGAAGCAGACCACATCCCAAAGGCAGCTACTCGGCTGCTTCTTGTGGTGGATGCCACCATAGAGTTGATCGCCAATCTCATCATGGGGAATAACTACCACCAGCTGCTCATCCACTCAACTAGGCCCAGCCAAGTTGACAGACGAATATAACTACCACAGTCAGTCATTAGTACTTTAGTTACAAAAAATTACACTCAGTGCTAAGTGATGATTACTCAGGGCATGCAAATTTCAGTTATTAGTAATACTTTTATGACTGACTAATTTACACTTACACAAAAAGACAGAAAAGAGAGTAATCAACTTTTTTAAAATTCATTGTAGAAGCTTAATGTATTAATCTCCATCTCAGTGGTAGTAATCTGTGGACCTGAGACGAAGTTGCTTTACTGTTTATTGCCATCAAATTGGTTCAGCCTCATGTAGACAGAGTAGCATTGCTCCCTAGGGTTTTCAAGGCTGTGACCTTTCAGAAGCAGATCACCAGTCTTGTCTCCTGTGGCACCTCTGGTTGTGCTCAAACTGCCATCTTTTTGGCAGTAGTTGAATGTTTAATCATTTGTGCTCAAATGATAGACTCAAATCTTGAAAATTCTAAAGATTAACTGACATTCCTTGATGTTTCATCTGCATTACATGTATAGATAGGAGAAAACACATATAAAATATGGTTCTTTGACAATTTAAAATAAATTGATAAATTAGGTAAGATTGTGCCATCTACCTTCATTGTGATACCGCCTCGGAAACCCAAAGAGGGATTGCTATGATTTGGAACTGACTCAATGGCAGTGAGTTCTTTGAGTTGAGGTGCCTAGATACAGACCCAGAAGTTAAATATATTTACCCAGTATATTTTGCAAAGAAACAATTACTTCAAGAGTTGGTAATTTTCTCTAAATGTCAATATGCATTATTTATTCACTAACCACAGTTCACAAAATCATTTACCTTAAGGTCAAATTTGCACTATAAATATAAAGGCATATAAAATTATTAATGATTATTTCATACATAGATGACACAAATATCTAAATCTAATGAAAAAGTTAAACAACAATTTGTTCAATCTAAATTATTCAGAAGATTGATGGGTACTTTTCACCAATAATTAAAACATATATTCCAAAATTCAGTAGAAGACAGAACAGTGAAGCAGTAATAAACTCTCTTTTTTGAGAGTTTATAATAGAAATATATAACCATAGCAATTCAAAAGATAACAGAGTAATTTAAATTTCAGTAAGTATGATATAAAAATTACTCTCAGAATTGTTCTTATAGCCCTCACCACATTGTTCCATGTCATAGAATATGTGACACTAAAATTTTTCTTAAACTGTATCAGGATGTGATGAAAGATAAGAAAAGCTAGAGACTAAAGAGAATATCAAATTTGATTTTCTAAACTCTTGCTTTATTCTTTAGATTCAAAACACCACTCTCTTGGGTTATCAGAGATAAATTGATATAGTCTCAAATAATAATGATACATACCATATAAATGTGTGCTTTTGAAAATGAAGGGTGATGTGTTTTTCATTCTTTGTCTCATTCTAAACAGCGCATTGCATTTATGTAGCACTTGGTGTCTTTGCTTAAAGCTTCTTCTAAGAAGTTTATTTATTTATTTATTTCACAAATTTGTACTGGACATGCCTACATACACATCCTAGATCCAAAGTTAGGAGCTCTGGTGGCTTAGGGCCTAAGGCATTTGACTGCTAACCAAAAGGCAGGTGTTCAAACCCACCAGCCACTCCTCGAAAGGAAGATTGGGCAGTCTACTTCCATAGAGATGTTGCCTAGGAAACCCAAGGAGGGGTTGCTGTGAATTAAATCGATTCAATGGCAGTGCGTTTTCAGAGTTGAGAGCCAAAGCTATACCAATGAAGAAGCCTGGCTGGCTAGTATTTTGCACTGTGGAGAGTATGCTGTGTGAGAGAGAAGGATCAGAAGAAGAAAGAAAGGAAGAAAAAGAAAAGATGCTAATTAATATAAAGAGGGGTTGCTATGAGTTGGGTCCAACTCGAGGGCACATAATAACAACAATTAACATAAGAGGAGCTCTGGTGGTGCAATGCCTAAGGCATTTGACTGCCAACCCAAAGGCTGATGGTTCAAAGTCACTCCTAGGAACAGAGACTGGGCAATCTATTTCTGTAAAACTATCGTCTGGAAACCCAAGGAGGGGTCGCTATGAGTTAGAATTGACTCAAACTCAGTGAGGTTTTTTGTTTTGTTGCTGTTATGACCACAATAAGCAGAAGCAGCAATTGACAGAGAGTGACTAGGATGTTACTTTAAATGAGGTGGTCAGAGAAAGAACATGAGTTACAGTTTTTATTCAATTGTAATTCCTTTTATTTTTCCACAATCAAAGAAGCAAATGGGCATATTCAAGAACTCCTTTCTTTAGAGTAAGGTCTAAAACTAAAAGTCCAAAATTGTATTTTAGTGTATTAGCCTTTTATATAACAAGATATTCATTTTAGGATCAAAATAAATGTTTCAGTAAGCTCTCGTTTTCTTTTCCCTCCAGTTCCACGTTGTTGTTGTTATTATGTGCTGTCAAGTCAGACCCGACTCATAGCGACCCCTTCTTGGGTTTCCGAGGCAGTATCACTATGGACTTAGATTGCCCCATCTTCCTTCCGAGGAGTGGCTAGTGCATTTGAACCTCTAGCCTTCTGGTTAGCAGTCAGGTGCCTTAAGCACTATGACCTTGATGTTCATTTCCAAAGTACCAAATTCCTTTTTTGTGCTGATATACTTTGCATTCTGTAAAGTTAAATATGCCTGTGAAATCCACTTTTTCCTTATCTTTCTTTGTCAAAGTTTGTGAAAGCTCTAGAAAACAAAAATCCTTAGTAGTTACTTAAATAGCTGTCATTTAAATCTGGGGTAAATTTACATCGCAAAATAAGCTTTGCTTATTCTTTACTAGAGTCTTTGAAACAGGAGAAGATAAAGAAGACTGAATGTTGGTGTTAGTTGCCTTAAAGCCCTTTCCACCTAAAAACCAAAACCAAACTCATTGCTTTCTATTCAATTTTCAAGGCTGTAAATCTTTACAGAAACAGACTGCCATGTCTTTCTCCCACAGAGTGGAGGGGACTGCCAACCTTTTCATTAGTGTTGTTGTTATGTGCCCTGGATTCGGACCTGACTCATAGCAACCCCTCCTTGGGTTTCCGAGGCAGTATCACTAGGCAAGTAGATTGCCCCATCTTCTTTCCGAGGAGTAGCACAGTCCTTTAACCACTGCGTCACCACCAGGACAATTCTAAATTCCAACTTAGCTATGTAGCTGTATGGTAATTAAACTGAAAACAACTGAATTTACTAAGGCTGTTGTTCTTCAGCTCTCTACAAACAAACAAACAAAAAAAACCTCACTTCCCTGACTTATAAGGACCTCTCCTTGGATTTCCAAGGCGGTGTCTCTATGGAAGTAGGTTGCCTCTGGGAAGTTGAAAAGCAGTCACAGATAAGAAGAATAAAGACAAAGGAAGGGTGTTTATTTTTATTTTTATTGTGATTTGGGTAAAAGTTTACTGAGCAAATTCATTTTCCGTGCAGCAGTTCACACACACTTTGTCTCAGGACATTGACTACAATCTCCCACAGTGCAACAGCTTTCTTCCCACTTCCTCCCCATAGTTACTTCTTTCCTGTATTCTTCCTTCCCATACACTCCTGCCCTCCTGAACTGTCTCCCTGTGCATACACAGCTCTTCTATTCTCCCATGATTGATCTCTCTAAAGAGCATATTTACCTTACGTAAATGTTCAGCTCATATGCCTGACTTTTGGTTGTCTGGAAGCCACTGAAGTGGGTTCAATTCCAGACCTGAAAGGCAGCTAAGGGCCATAGTCTCTGGGATTTCATTAGGCTCTATCTGACCAGCAAACCTGGTGCCCTGCCTATTTTTTTTTTTTAATGATTTTGAGTTTTGTTCCACATTGCTCTCCCACTCTATCCAGGATCTCCTACAGAGATCCCCCTCCAAGTGGTTGATGGTGGTAGCCGGGCACCATCTAGTTCTGGTCTTATAGTTGTATAGGCTGAGGATCACATGGTGTACCAGTTGCTTTGATTAATTCTTTCCATGCATCTTTGGTTTTCTTCATTCTTCTTTGCTCTGGATGAGAAGAGACACATTGTTGCATCTGGATGGCCACTTGCAAACTTTTAAGATCCCGGTTGCCACCTTCTAAGGTAGGATATGGTACAATGTTTTTGTGTAGTATGTTATGCCATTTGAGCTTGATGTCCCCTGTAACCATTATCCTGAGCCCACAGATTCAACTAGTTGCTCTCTCTGGGTACCTGGCTGTGGCCAGGAAGTGACTGCAAACTTGTCCCTTGTTGGCTCTACTATATACCTGAAAATTCTTACAGAACATACAAATATACTTGGAGAAATATTGTCTGCCAACCCTTTACATGGTCATTGGCACACTCCCCTGGATAGGTGGTTTTGTGTGCACAAATCCATTAGAAAAAGAACCAGTAACAACTCAGCTTCAAAATATTCCTCTTCTGCTACTTTCACCTTTCTGCTTATTACATCGTACTAAGTAAGTACCCTCAGAACTCAAAGTCCTTGACCTTTTTCTCTTTTATACTCTAAGATAATGGTACAATAAGTGATATCATGACTCAGTTGCAAGTTTCTTCCACCATGCATTGAAGCAAGCAGATATTGAAGCAGAGAGGTCCCTAGAAAAAATGTGGTGACAGATTCAATGTCTGGCTACCAGAAAACCCAAAAAAGTGTTCTTTTTTTCCATTTGGTTGTCTAAATTCATAAGTGCACCTGCACATTAATAGCGGTGCTATCATACAGAGAAAGAGATACTTACTACTCAAAAGCAGTGATATATCAGCTAGATTTTCTATTTTTACTTTACAATGTGAAATGGACAGTCTTATATTAAGAAATAGCTACTCACTTTTACATCCATGAAAATATGAATTCTTGCCTATTTTAATTATTACTGCAACTTTATAATTTTGGCCAAACCTTGAGCTTATCTCTAATTTCTCTGTTTTTTTCTAAACTTTCATGAACATTGTGCAGTAAATCCCATAGACTCTAGATTCAAAACATAGTTATCCTTTAAACATATCTCACTGTCTTCCTTATTATCATACTGGTCCAAACCATCATCTTTTATTGCCCAGAATATTGTGGTAGCTTCCAAAGAACAAAAAAACCAAATCTATTCCAGTTGAGTTGATTATGATTCATAGAGAACCCCATTGGGTTTCTAAAGCTGTAAATCCTTATGGAAGTAGATTGCCTCATCTTCCTCCTACAGAGCAGCTGGTGTATTTGAACTGCTGACCTTTTAGTTAGCAGCCAAATGTCTTCTTCACTACTCCACCAGAGCACCTCAGCTTGCTAAAAGTTCTCGCCATTTCCATTCTTGCTTTACTTCTCTTTCCGCAAAGTACCCAGGCAGATTCTAATGAAATCTGCTTTGCCTAAAACCCACAAACTGTTTCCAATCTAATTTAGAATAAGATTAAAAATCTTTTTTATTTTGAATAATATTTTATTGTGTATTTGGTGAAAATTTACACAGCAAATTATCCATTTGACAATTTCTACAGGAAAGATTAAAATTTTCAGGATAATCCCTAAGACCATCCATGTCCACCTGTCATTTCCAATTTCTCACTCTTCAAATTTCATAGCCTCCAGAGTACTTTTTACTGAATTCCCCCTTACGATGGAAAGCCACTACTCTGCTGTCAATTTGTCATACTCGCTTGCATGTTGCTGTGAGGCTGGAAACCATGTCGCTGGTATTTCAAATTCCAGCAGTGTTATGGTGGACAGGTTTCAGTGGAGCTTCCAGACTAAGAAAGACTCAGAAGAAGTGGGGGCGACCTACTTCTGAAATAATTGGCCAGTGGAAACCTTATGAATAGCAATGAAACACTGATATATTACTGGAAAACTTTATGAATAGCCCTGAAATATTGTCTGATACTGTGCTGGAAGATGAGCTCTTCAGGCCAGAAAGTACCCAAAATATGATTAGGGAAGAACTGCCTCCTCAAAGTAGAGTCAACTGTAATGATGTGGATGGAATACAGCTTTCTTGATCTTCATTTGCTGATGGAGCATGACTCAAAATGGGAAGAAACAGCAGTAAACATGTAAACTGGCATGTGGAATGTATGAACTATGAATGAAGGAAAATTGGAAGTTGTAAAAAATGAAATGAAACACATAAAGATTGAAATTCGAGGCATTAGTGAGCTGAAGTGAACTGGTCTTGGCCCTTTTGAATCAGACAATCATAAGAAGAATGGCATGGCTTTCGTTGTCATAAAGAATGTTTCAAGATCTATCCTGAAGTACAATGCTATCAGTGATAGGATAATATCTATATGCCTATAAGGAATACCAGTTAATCCTACTGTTTTGGTTACCTCTGTGGTTCTCTAACAGAAAATGCCACAAATGGGATGGCTTAGCAAATAGGAGTTTATTCTCTAACAGTTTGGAGGCCTTAAGTCCAAGTTCAAAGTGCCAGGTTCTAGGGGCTGGGTGAAATCTTCTTAATCTTGGGCTTTAGCTGCCTTAGGGAATATAGTCTGCTTCCTGTATATAAGAAGAAGCCTTGGGAAATGGTCTCTAGCTTATGGCACGCTTGAACCTCGCATGCAGCCTGCCATCCTTTGCTGACCATGGACTTACAATGGACTTGAATTAATGGTCTGTTGTGTGGTTTGGTAACATTGGGACTGTGTCATTTTATTTGTTGACCTTAGGCTTGTTATCCTCAGCAGCCAGCAACTGTCAGAGTGAAGAGATGCCTCTAGCTTCAGTGGGATGGAAGCAAGAGGTGGAGTTGAAGCCCAAGGTCAAGGGCCTTCACTCAGACCCTAGAGTCTGGCACATTGAACTTGGACTTCTAGCTTCCCAAACTGTGAGAGAATAAACTCCTGTTTGTTAAGGCCATCCTATTTGTGGTATATTCTTGTCAGAGAAGCACTAGATAACCAGAACAGATGGAATACCTATTGAGATGTTTCAACAAATGGATGCCAGATGGGAGTAATTTACTCATCTATGCCAAATAATTTTGAGGACAGCTATCTGGCCAACTGACTCAAAGAAATTCATATTTGTACCTATTCCAAAGAAAGGAGATCCAATAGAATGTGGAAATTACCAAACAATATAATTAATATCATAAGCAAGTAAAATATTGCTGAAGAGATTTCAAAAATGGTTGCAGCAGTATATTGACAGTGAACTTCCCGAATTGCATTGACAGGGAACTTCCAGAAGTGCAAGCTAGATTCAGAAGAGGACATGGAATGAGGGATGCCATGGCTGATGTCAGGTGGATCTTGACTGAAAGCAAAGAATATCAGAAAAGTGTTTACTTGGGTTTTATTGACTATGGGAAAGCATTTGATTGTGTGGATCATAACAAATTATGGATAACATTGAGAAGATAGGAATTCCAGAACACTTAATTGTGGTCATGAGGAATCTGTACATAGACCAGGAGGCTGTCATTTGAACAGAACAAGGGGATACTGCCATGATTTAGAATCAGGAAGGTAGTGCGTCAGGTTTGTATCCATTCACTATACATATTCAATCTGTATGCTGAGAAAATAATCCGAGAATCTGGACTACATGAAGAAGAAAATGTCGTAAGGGTTGGAGGAAGACTCATTAACAATCTGTGATATGCACACAACACACTCTTGCTTGCTGAAAGTGAAGGTGACTTGAAGCACTTACTGATGAAGATTGAAGATTAAAGTCTGCAATATGGATTACATCTCAACATAAAGAAAACAAAAATCCTCACACCTGGACCAATATCAGCATCATGACAAACAGTGAAAAGATTGAAGTTGTCCAAGATTTCATATTACTTGGATCCACTATCAACAAGCAGCAAGCAGTCAAGAAATGAGATGTCCTATTGCACTGGGGAAATCTCCCACCAAAGACCTCTTGCAAGTGCTGAAGAGCAAAGATGTCTATTTGAAGACTAAGGTGCACCTACCTCAAGCCATGGTGTTCTCAATAGCCTCATATGCATGTGGAAATTGGACAATGAATAAGGAAGACTGAAAAAGAGTTGATACTTTTGAGTTGTGGTGTTGGTGAAGAACACTGAAAGTACCATGGACTGCCAGAAGAACAAACAAATCTGTCCTGGAAGTGCAACAAGTACTGTGCTGGGAAGTGAGAATGGCCAGACTTTGTCTTACCTGCTTTGGTCATTTTGTCAGAAGGAACCATTCCCTGGGGAAGAATATCATACTTGATAAAGTGAAGGGTCATCAGCAAAGGGGAAGACCCTTTTCTGGAGAAGGAGGTGGATTGACACAGTGGTTGCAATGAAGGGCTCAGGTATAGCAAGGATTGTGAGGATACCACAGCCCCGGCAGTGTTTTATTCTGCTGCACATAGTGTCACCATGAGGCGAAGCCAACTGGCTGGCATCTAACAACAACAACCACTTTACTTTATGTTTCTCTATATAACTTACTACCACATAACTTATTTACATATTCCAAAACACCAAAACTCACTGCCGTCGAGTCGGATACTATTCATTGCGACTCCTCCTTGGGTTTCTGAGGTGCTATCACTACAGAAGTTGGTTGCCCAACTTTCCTTCTGAGGAGTGGCTGGTTATCAGCCTTCTGGTTATCAGTCAAATGTCTTAGGCACTATGCCACCAGACCTCCTATTTACATATTACACTGCAATATAACAAGCACAGGGCAAGAATCATGGTCTGTTTTGCTCCTTTTTGTATCCCTATCACACAAAATAATGGCTAGGACATGGTGGACTCAATACTCAGTGAAAGATAAACTTTATTCTGTGAAACTAAGCATATTTACTCTTTGGAGACTGATATGAAAGCTCTCAGATGCTAGACAAACAGACTGAGAGGAAGAGTAATTATTTGCATGTTTCATATTATACAAATCTGATACCACCACTTCATTGAAGACATGTTGCATTTAGAATCTAGACTCTGTAATTCAAGCCTCCACTTCCCTGAAAGTTCCTCCTTAATCTTACTTATTTTCGTTTGCATTTTTCAAATTTTAAGTGCTCAGCACTACATTATTAGATTGGTCTTTTAAAATAACGAGATTATTTCTCCTTCCAACATTGCCTGAATTTGGTGTTTATCCTATTTTAAACCAAGAAAGCTTGTTGCTTTTGAGTCAGTTCTGACTATTGGTTATTCCATGTGTCAAAGACTAGAATTGCTCTATAGGCTGTTCTTAATGTTAAATGTTAAAGAAACAGCCAAGCCACTCTTCCATAGCACCAATGGATGGGTTTGAACTGCCAACATTTAGGTTATTAGCCAAAAGCAAACTATATACACTACCTACAGATCTTACATCCTTCTAATAGACAATTTGTCTATCCAAATACATGCACAGAAAATATGTGATGTTTTTAGTATGCTTTTAATTTTTACATAAACAATACTGTGAATTCTCTAAAAACTCATTGGTGTCAAGTCGGTCCCTACTCATAACAACCGCTCCTTGGGTTTCTGAGGCAGTATTTCTGTGGAAGTAGATTGCCTAGTCCTCCTTCTGAAGAGTGGCTGGTGGGTTTGAATTGCCAGCTTTCTGGTTAGCCGTCAAATGGCTTCGATATTATGTCACCAGAGCTCCCAAAATACCATGTTGTTGTTGTTGTTATGTGCCGTCGAGTCAGACTGACTCACAGGGACCCCTCCTTGGGTTTCTGAGGCAGTATCAGTGCAAAAGTAGATTGCCTAACCTTCTTTAATTTTGCTTTTTTTTTTTTTTTTTTCACTCAACTATGTTCTCAATCTATTTACGCTAACTCATATAACCCTTTGCTGTTGAGCTGATTCTGACTCATAAAGACCCTGTAGAACAGAATACAATCACCCCATAGGGTTTCCTAGGATGTAAACTTTTACTGAATCAGACTGCCACATCTGCACCCTGTGGAATGTGGTGGGTTTGAACCACTGACCTTTCAGTTAGCCCCCATGCACTTAACTACTGCCTCACCAGAGCTCCTTGTGCTAACTCATATACATCTAATTTATTTTTTAAATGAATATTTTCTTATTGTTGGGATATGGTTATTTTAGTTTTCAATTTGGTGAACAAGGAATAACTAAACTCCTTATATTTATTTGTGCATTTGCTTTTTCTGTGATACCTAAAATTAAAATTGCTAATTCATAGTTTATGTACATTTTCAGTGTTAATAGATATTGCCAAATTAGTCTCCAAAATTTCTCTACTGCTTTCTTCTCCCATCAGCAATGAAAGACAATGCTATTTCCTCATAATTTTTAAATTTATTGTGTGTACATTAATATTAAACTTTTAATTTTTTCTAATTTGAGAGATCTTAGAGTAACGTATTATTGCTTTTATTATAGTAATTAATATTAACATTATATTAATATATGCAGATTTCTCCAACTACTTGTGAGAATTTTTACATTTTCACATAGTACCTAAGGCATTTGACTGTTAACCAGAAGGTTGGTGGTTCAAACCCACCAGCCACTCCTTGGAAGGAAGGTTGAGCAATCTATTTCTGTAGTAATACATCCTCAGAAACCCAAGAAAGGGTCACTATAAGTAGGATCTGACTCGATGGCAGTGAGGTGTTTTTTTTTTTTTTTTTTTAATTTTTAGTCCATTTGTGTTTCCGAACTGCTTGTTCAAAATCTTTGCTGATATTTTTTTAGATTCATTTTAATTTTCAGAATTTATTGATACATAATGCAAAGGTGTTGCATCATCTACAACATATCTTTTGAGATTATTTTTCCTCCCTTTTTAATTAGAATATTAAACATTGATGTCACATGTATCAGTCTTGTCTTTTGACGCCTACTAAATGGAAAAATGGAATGATGAAAAGCATTTCACCATGACAGGAAATAATGTCTATATATATATATATTGTTGTTGTTGTTGTTTTATTTGCCATCGAGTTGGCCCCGACTCATAGCGACCCCTCCTTGGGTTTCCGAGGCAGTATCACTACGGAAGTAGGAATGCTCAACCTTCCTTCCAAGGAGTGGCTGGTGGGTTTGAACCGCCAGCCTTCTGGTTAGCAGTCAAGTGCCTTAGGCACTGTGCTACCAGAGCTCCTTATGTATATATAGGCCTATATATATATATTCAGAATGGATAAAATCAAATAGGAGCACATAGATAGGTATGAAGTGTTCCAGTTCTTATATTATTAATGAGTTCAGGAAGGTTTTTTCTTGTGTATGCATTTTTGTATGAATTTTATATTACATGTATTTTTTTAATCTCACTGCCTTTCAACTTTTGCTTTGCATTTCAGTTTTATTTTGTTCTCCCCAGTACTTTCTCATTCTTAAGGAGCTCTGGTGGTGCAGTGGCTCGGGCATTTGGCTGTTAACCAAAAGGTTGAGGTTTGAACCCACCAGCAGCTCACGGGTAGAAAGATGAGGCAGCCTGCTTTTGTAAATATTTACAGCTTTGGAAACTCTATGGGGCAGTTCTACTCTGTCCGTAGGGTCTCTATTAAGAATTGACTAGATGGCAATGGGTTTTTGGTTGGTTCTAATTCTTTCTTCTTTACGTATACTGATGCTAACATTTAATAAATGTCCATGGTCTTGTTTTTAAATTTTTCTCTGTTTATACTACAAGAAAGGAGGCCTCTTGGTGCAGTGGTTAAGCACTTGGCTGCTAATTAAAACATAGCTGCTTAGAACTCACTAGCTGCTTTGCCCAAGGAAGGTGTGGCAATCTGCTTAGAGCAAGATTTACAGGTTTGGAAACCCTATGGATGTGCTAATTATGACTGGTGACTGGAATGCAAAAGTTGGAAACAAGAATCACCAGTAGTTGGAAAATTTGGCCTTGGTGACAGAAATAATGCTGGAATTTGCATGGTAGAATTTTGCAAGACCAATGACTTATTCTTTGCAAACGCCTTTTTTCAACAATGCAAACGGTGGCTCTACACATGGACTTCACCAGATGGAGTACACAGGAATCAGAAAGACTACATCTGTGGTAAAAGGTGGTGAAAAAGCTCAATATCTTCAGCCAAAATCAGGCCAGGAGTTGATTGTGGAACAGATCATCAACTGCTCATATACAAGTTCAACTTGAAGTTTAAGACTATTAAAACAAATCCAAGAGAGCCAAAATATGATCTTGAATATATTCCTCCTGAATTTAGAGATCATCTAAAGAATAGATTTCATGCATTGAAAGCCAACGACCAAAAACCAGAAGAATCGGGGGAGGATATCAAAAACATTATCCATGAAGAAAGCAAGAGATCACTAAAAAGACAAGAAAAGAAGAGAAGACCAAAGTGGAGGACAGAAGAGACTCTGAAACTTGCCCTTGAGTGGAGAGTAGCTAAAGCAAATGGAAGAAATGACAAAATAAAAGAGCTGAACAGAAGATTTCAAAGAGCAGCTCGAGCAGACAAAACCAATTACTATAATGAAATGTGCAAAGACCTGGAGTTGGGAAACCAAAAGGGATGAACACACTCAGCATTTCTCAAGCTGAAAGAATTGAAGAAAAAATTTAAGCCTCGAGTCACATTATTGCTCTCAAGATTCTAAGAGCAAAATATTGAATGATGCAGGAAACATTAAGAGAAGATGGCAGGAATACATAGTCACTGTACCAAAAAGAACTGGTCAATCTTCATCCATTTCAGGAGGTGGCATATGTTCTAGAACCAATGGTACTGAAGGAGAAAGTCAAAGCTACAATGAAAGAATTGGCAAAGAACAAGGTTTCGGGAATTGATGGAACACCCATTCAGATATTTTAGCAAATGGATGCCCCATTGGAGGCACTCACTCAGTTATGCCAAGAGATTTGGATGACAGCTACCTGGCCAACTCACTGGAAAAGATCCATATTTATACACACTCCGAAGAAAGGAGATCCCACATGTGATAGTTGGAGCCGTGTGTCAACTTGGCTGGACCCCAGTTCTGTGTGGTTGTTCCCATGATGGGATCAGATGATTGCATTCTGACTGGCCAATCTGTTGAAGGGGAGTTTCCCTAGGGGTGTGGCCTGCTTCCAGTATATCCAGGGACATCTTGGGAAAAGAGACATTCTTCTGTGGATCAGGATTCTGTTGTGCTGCCTACAATTGTCTGTGAGTGAGCAGTCCACCATTTGGCCTGGAGATCTTGGATTCGACATTCATTGGAGACAACAGCCAGTGCATTGCCTGCCAGCCTTGAGCTTCTAGGCCCCTGCAGTTGCAGAAGCTGGGAAAAGCCCCCAGCTGGACTTTTG
>NW_006921610.1:19228893-19237668 GCF_000298275.1 Orycteropus afer afer
GAAGAGTTGATGCTTTTGAGTTGTGGTGCTGGTGAAGAATGCTGAAAGTACCATGGACTGCTAAAAGAACTAACAGATCTGTCCTGGAGGAAGTGCACCTGAAATGCTCCTTGGAAGCGAGAATGGCCAGACTTCATCTCACCTATTTTGGTCATGTTGTCAGAAGGGACCATTCCCTGGAGAAGCATGTCATGCTTGGTAAGGTGGAAGGTTGTTGAAAGAGGGGAAGGCCTTCAAAGAGATGGATTGACACCGGTGGCTGCGATGATGAGCTCAAGTATAGCAGGGATCGTGGAGCTGGTGCGCGATTGGGCAGTGTTTCATTCTGCTGTGCATGGGGTCGCTATGAGTTGAAAATGACTCGATGACACCTAACAATGACAGCAACAAACCCTATGGGGCAGTTCTACTTTGTCCTACAGGGTTGCTATGAGTAGCAATTGACAATGATTTTTATACCACAAGAAACATGTTTTCTCTTTCCATTGCGTTCTTCATGAATCCGGCCTCAATAATGTATTCTATTTGCATTTATTATTCTCAGAAAAAAAATATACTTTTGTCTCTCTTCCTACAATTTCTTTTTAACAGTTGAGAGTTGAGAGAAGAAACGGAAGTAAAAGTAGTGAACTTCAGAGAAAGGGTTTTGAACAGAAACAAGTTATTTTATCTCTTATTAGTATTTAACACATGCAAAAAAAAAATCAGTTCTTTTCCTTAGAAGCTTTGCATTTCCTTCTATATAAAATGAGTCCTGTCTTTCTCATTTCATTTTCATCCACATATCCACCGTCTGGGAGCTGCATGGAAGACTTTTCTGGCTCTGGGTCACCTAAAATCAGTTTCTTTAAAGAATAATAAATGTTCTCAGGTTGTAATCTCTTCAAGGACAAAGGGCACATCTTGTAGTTTTCTTTGTTCTGTGCCTGGGATAGCATTATGGTGGTGAGGCTTTTCTTTGATTCCTGCTTACTCAGAGTAAATAGCAGATATTGCACTACAAAAAATTTCTCTTCACCTTATGTTGAAATATACCCATGTTCCCAGGCCTTTATCCATATTTTTACTGAAAAATATCCTGAACAAGAAATCTTTTTGAATCTCATTGTAGTCTTCATAAATTCAATAGTAACGCAGCATTAAAAGATGTCAGAGATAAGACTTCATGAATATCAAATATCCAATCCAATGTATTGTGTGAGATTCCAAAGGAGCTGTTTATATATCAAACTGCCTTAAAAACAATGCTTATACTGTCTTAAAATCCAAGGCCCAAGATAGGAGAAATTCAAATGGAATCATTCCACTTTATGAGACATCACATAATTAAAATGTTTTTCAATGCTTTAGGAATTGATCCAGCAGAGGGGGGAAAAAAAAAAAAAAGCATAAAATGCTTTTGTGTTACAATTGTTAAATTTTCCATGTATCAAAAGTTAATTTTTTATGTTTAATATAAGGAATTTCTCTTAATAAAACAGCTCAATTCATAGATAGAATTAAATATATTTTTAATGTATTAATTTCTCAAATAAAGCAAGAGACGACAAGAATCTTAGAAAATGTCCTAAAGAAATTAATTGTGGTTATTGTTGTTAGGTGCCATTGAATTGACTCCAACTCATAGCAACCCTATGTACAACAGAATGAAATGCTGCCCAGTCCTGTGCCAGCCTCACAATCCTTGCTATACTTGAGCCCATTGTTGCATCCACTGTGTCAATCCATCTCATTGAGGATCTTTCCTTTTTTTGCTGACCCTCCAGTTTACCAAGCATGATATCCTTCTCCAGGAAATGGTCCCTCTGACAACATGACCAAAGTAGGTGAGAGAAAGTCTGGCCATTCCTGCTTCCAAGGAGCGTTGTGGTTGCACTTCCTCCAGGACAGATTTGAGGTTAATTATTCAATCTCTATTCCTTACTTCCCTTTTCTCTTTTAAAGAAATTTCTTTTCTAATATCCATTCCCTCACCATGCCCCATGGGTCATAATAATGAATAAGTTCTATTATATGAGCTAAACAATCTAGTCCCAGTTAATTTTCCCATAACACAAAGCAGTAGTTCTCTAACTTAAGCATTGATCA
Source organism: Orycteropus afer afer (assembly GCF_000298275.1). Lineage (NCBI taxonomy): Eukaryota > Metazoa > Chordata > Mammalia > Tubulidentata > Orycteropodidae > Orycteropus > Orycteropus afer. The sequence goes on from NW_006921610.1 coordinate 19,230,982, forward strand.
GAATAACTTGGAGGGCTTGTTAAAATACAGGTTTCTGATGCCAACTTCAGAATTTCTAATTCAGTAGATCTGAGGCAGAGACTGAGAATATGTATTTTTACATATTTCCAAGAGATGATGAAGATACTGGCCTCTCAAATTTAGAATCACTGACTCAGAATAAAAGTTCTGATCTTGGGCAAAACCAGTAAGATTCATTTTATTAAGAATTTGTAATTGGAGATGGTACCAGTTATATGTGTGTATAAAATATATGAATTTGGGCTCAGAGTCATCATTTTGGGTTTATGCAAATCAAAAGTTAGTTTACAGAGAAAGGAATCAATTAGATATTCAACAAGCAAAGAGCAGAACAGAGATCATATGTGTCAAAAGAGAGATGGAGAAAATAGCTTTTTGTACTTTTTTTTTGTTTGTTTCTGGTTCCAAATACTTGTTATGTCTAGGTACACTCTGTTGTTAGATTCTGGAAGATAAGCTTTGCAACTTTCCAGTAAATGTCTGGGTTTTACTTTTGGTCTTCTGGCATAATGCAAGAAATAGGAATCCATTTAAGAAAATAATTATTGAATAATGAAACAAAGACTATTTTCTGGGCTAGTCTTACCTAATAAAAAATTGAGCTTTATATATTTTTACTAGCATAGTGCCTAAGGTACTTGATTGCTAACCAGAAGGCCGGTGGTTCAAACCCACCTGCCTACTCCTCAGAAGGAAGGTTGGGCAATCTACTTCTGTAATGATACCACCTTGGAAGCCCAAGGAGGGGTCGCTATGAGTCGGGTCCGACTTGACGGCACATAACAACAACAACAATATTTTTTACTAAAAAAAAAGAAGCTCAGTGTTTATTACAATTCTAGCAGAAAACTAAAGGTTGCAGCTGATCTCTGCCTAAATTATCATATGGCTATACATCATAGATTTGATTGCTATAAAATATAGATTTTAATTTTAGAGTCTATTTTCATTTCTGGAATGATAGTATGGAACTTGCTTTTGTTTGCTGCATTTGATGACGAATGAATTAATGAATACAGGATAACACATTTTGAGTTAAGCAGAGTACAGTATCTTTTTTTTTTTTTTAGAATTTTTAAGTGTTGACTGAACCTACTAGTTTCTATCTATGTGTGCTAGTACTGAAAATCTAATGAAATTTTAATTTTCTCAAAGCTTTAAATAAAATAGCCAGATTTGTTATGTAATGGATATCAGTCATTGGAATAGCCTGGTCAGAGAATGAACTCAGGTATTGACTTCAGCAAGGATTACCTTCATCTGCAGTATATAAACAATTGAAGGAAGTCAACAGGTTAGCAAAAGCTAACCTACAGTTTTAAAGAAAAGAAAAACTATGGCAAATAAGCAATTACAAAATCTCAGTGACAAAGGACAACACTTTTATTTTTATGCTCATAGGATTGAGGATTTGCTAAAGCTGTTACCCTATCAGCCAGATAGACTATGTTTGATCTCTGGTAAAAAGAAAAGAAAACAAAACAAAACCTGCTAAAATGAGATCAAAGAATTTGGTTCAAGAGTTATATGAGCCCCCAGGAGTGAGGCCCGGTGTTTCTGGGCTGACATGATACCATCCATGATAAACAACACATTTGTTCAGAGACATCCAGGACTGGCAGTGTTTCTCAGAAGAGATGTAGCCAATGTCTAGAAAAGGCCAGAATAGAGAGAATTACGTTAGACTTGTCGTGACACATGTGAGATATTATCAGCCTTTATATTCTTCACAGTTACAGAGACAGAGAGCAAGAATTTCAGAAGAGATGAATTTCCTACTTGGACTGATGATGAAGATATATAGCTAATGGTAATTAATGTTTAATGTGATCTACTATAGACGGCACCTAACAACAACTATAGAATAGCTTTTTGAAAACTGAGACAGTTTGCAAATGTGTGGACCTTCAGAAAGGGAAAGGAACTAATCTATCTAGTCTACCATTTATTTGTTATTACCCACGAAAAATGTATTTTGTTTTGCAATTATACCTACTGCCTCACAAGTAAAAAATAAATTTTCATGAAACAACACTTACTACAATTATGTGCTATACACTTTGATATTTTCCATTTTGTCCATTCTATATAGTTTAGCTTTTGAAAGAATGTTGGTTGTGACTCATTAAGTTGATTTCTAAAGCAATAAAGGAGGATAAAAGTCTTTTTAGTTTAAAAACATGTCTAATTTTTACCTTATAGTTAAGAAAACTGAAACTCAATTTGATCAATAAAGCTCTACAAATTCTCTAATGATCTTTAAACATACAGTTGCATCATGTTGTTTTTAGTCATGAAATCCATAAGAAGTGAAGCAATAGTTAGTTAATTTGTATCCAACAAAACTAGAATTTATTGGACAGGTCATCAGGCAAGGCCAATCCCTAGAAAATGAAATCGTGGTTGACAAAGTAAAGGCTCAGCAGAAATGAGGTAAACCCTCAATGAGATAGATTGACACAATGACCATAGCAGTGGACTCAAGCAAACAACCAGGAAGAGAGCACAGGGCTGGGCAATGTTCAGTTCTGTTACACATAAGGTTGTCCTGTGTCAGAGCCAACTCAATAGCTACTAACGACAACATTTTACATCTATTGTCTTAGCAAGTTGTTTCAGAATAATTATGATTATGTAGCTGTACCACACTGCTTCACTGGTTTATCTTATCTCCTCAATGAAACTGTAAACTCTTTGAGGACAGATCAATATATAATACTTCTTGTTGTCTCTTAAAGTAAGAAGATGTTTCTAAGCAAAGACTGCTGTGGCTCACAAAGGCATATTGAACAACAGAAAATTGAACAATAGGAAAATGATCATAATGGTGAGATTTTAAAATTCTTATACTTTTGAGTGATAGCCAACAGACTTGGGCCACCTTCCAAAAATAAAAAAGAAATCATACGCTTTTGTCAATAATTTGGAAAACCTAGCATTTCAAATCTCTTGTCAATGTAAACTATTGGCACAGTAACTTAAGATATTATGAACTTACAGTCCATTACTGTTACCAGATAAGTTTTTAGATTTATAAGAAAAGAAAATTTGGAATAGGCTAGCCTTCAGACTGTATGACCAGTTCACAGGTTTGTGATATGTAGGGTATTAATACTACTTATCTAAGATATACTTAATAGTTATCAGAGATTGATATTCTGCTGAAGTGTTTAAATTCCATGAAGAAAACAAAACAGGCAGACTGATTTTAGTTGAAAAAGGAAGAAAACAATTTCCATAGAAGCGTTCACTTTTGCCTTTCTATCAAATAGAATTTTTATGGCTTTGGTATAAACTCTTGGAAATCTTGGATTTTAGTAGAAATGCTGATATATTTTTAAATATAGCATCCTTGGGCTATACTTATAGGGAAATAGGGAAACTCATAATCCCTTGAAGCACCTATAGATTTGAAATATCATTGGTAGTATTCCATTCAATATTTAGCTATTTCACAACCTTTCTTTTGATAGGAAATGTCTTTGTCCCAGTTTACATTTGTTAAGCACAGAATTATTTTAAAAATAACTGTAATCAGTTTAGGCCTATGTACTTAAAACTACTACTTATGCAAGTATGTTTGATAGTGCATAAACACCATAAATGCATATTTATTTCTCATGAGCTGTAGTACTTTCATGCTGTCATCTTGATGCAATACAAAGAATCCTGCACTCTGAGAAAGTAGACATGATTTTAAGACCAAAGTCTGTTATTGATATCTACTAAATATTGGAAAATCACTTACCATAAAAATTTGAGTCTCGGTATCCTGTCAGCAAAATGGGGTAATGATGACATTTTTGTTTTGTTTTGTTTTGATTTTGATTGTGATTTGGGTGAAAGTTTACAGAGCATATTCATTTTCCATATAGCAGCTCACATACACTTTGTCTCAAGATTTTGATGACCATTTCCCACAATGCAACAACTCCCCTCCCACTTCCACTCTGTAATTACCCTGTGTCCTTCCCTCCCCTGCACTGCTGCCCCCTGAGCTATCTCCTTGTGCATACACAGCCCTTCTATTCTCCCATGATTGATCTAGCCTAAGAATGTATCTACCTAATGTAAATGTTCAGCTGATATGTCTGTCTTTTGTTTGGCTGCAGGCCACAGGAGTGGGTTCAATTCCAGACCTGAAGGGCATCTAGGGACCATAGACTCAGGGGTTCCACCAGGCTTTATTAGACCAACAAAGCTGATCCCCCATTTTTTTTTTTTTTGAGTTTAGTTCCACATTGTTCTCCCACTCTATCCAGGATCCAGGATCTCCTACATAGATCTCCTTCTGAGTGGTTTCACAATGTTCAATCTTACTATCCACGAGCATGGGATGTTCTTCCATTTATGTAGATCTCTTAGGGTTTCTAGAAGTAGTCTTTTGTAGTTTTCTTTGTATAGGTCTTTTGTGTCCCTGGTAAGTTTTATTCCCAAGTATTTTATATTTTTGGTAGCTATTGTAAATAGCATTGATTTCCTTAACTCTTTCTCAGCAATCTCTTTGCTAGTGTAGAGGAATCCAATGATTTTTGGATGTTGATCTTGTATCCTGCCACAATACTAAATCTCTCAATTAGTTCCAGTAGATTTTTGAATGAGTCTCTTGGGTTTTCTAGGTATAGGATCATATCAGCAAATAGGGATAGTTTGACTACTTCTTTCAATTTGGATGCCTTTGATTTCCCTATTTCCCTTTCTTTCCTTATTACCCTGTCCAGGAATTCCAATACAATGTTGAATAGAAGTTGTTACAGAAGGCATCCTTGTCCAGTTCCTGTTTGCAAGGGGAATGGTTTCAGTCTCTCTCCATTGAGAATGATGTTGGCTGTTGATTGTGCATATATGCCCCTTATTCAGTTGAGGAATGTCCCTTCTACTCCTATTTTTTTTTTTTTTTTAAGTCTGGAATGTTGGATTTTATCAAATGTCTTTTCTGCATTGATTGATATTATAATGTCATTCTTTCCTTTGTTTCATTTATGTGGTGGATGACGTTGATTGTTTTTCTAATGTTGATCCATCCTTGCATACCTGATATGTACCCCACTTGGTCATTATGAATTTTTTTTTTTATTTGATATGTTGTTGGAGTGTATTGGCAGGATTTTGTTGAAGATTTTTGCATCTATATTCATGAGGGATATTGGTCTGTAGTTTTCCTTTGATTGATGTCTTTGGCTGGTTTTGGTATCAAGATAATGCTTGCTTCCTAAAATGAATTTGGGAGGATTCCATCCTTTTCTATACTTTGGAATAGTTTGAGTAGATTGGTGTCAGTTCTTCTCTGAATGTTTGGTAGAATTCTCCAGTGAAACTATCTGGGCCAGGACTTTTTTGTTGGTAATTTTGTTATGACCTGTTCAATTCTCCTTTTTCTATGGATCTGTTCAACTTTTCCACCTCAGTCAGTGTTAGTTTAGGTAAGTGGTTTGTTTCTAGAAGTCTATTAATTTCTTCTAGACTTTCAAATTTGTTCTTGTACAATTCTTCAGAGTATCCTGATACTATCCGTTTTATTTCAGTTGGTTCTGTTGTGAAGTTGCCCATTTCATTTCTTATTCATATTATTTGTATTCTCCCCCTCTTTTCCTTTGTAATGTTTGCCAATGGTTTGTCAATTTTATTAATCTTTTCAAAAAAGCAGCTTCTAGTCTTGTTGATTTTTTCTATTTTCTTTGTATTTTCTGTTTCACTTATTTCTGCTCTAATCTTGATTATTTCCTTTCCTCTGGTACTGTAGGCTTTTCTAGCTGTTCTTTTTCTTTTTGGAGATGTTGGTTTAAGGTGTTGATTTTGGCTTTTTATTCTTTTATGATGTGTCCATTTATTGGTATCAGTTGGCCTCTGATCACTGCTTTGGCTGTGTCTCAAAGATTTTGGTATGTTGCATCTTCAGTCTTGTTTGATTCAAAGAATTTTTTAAGTTCATTTTTTATTTTTTCTATTAACTAGTTGTTCTTTAGGAGGATGTTGTTCAGTGTCCATGTGTTTGCTCTTTTTCTGTTGATCTTCCTATTGTTGATTTCTAATTTGATAGCATTGTGATCCGAGAAGATGCTTTGCAGTATTTCAATGTTTTCAAATTTATTCAGGCTTGCTTTATGCCCTAACATATGGCCTATCATGGAAAATGTTCTATGTGCACTGGAAAAAAATGTATATTGTGCTGTTTTTGGTGAAGTGCTCTGTAGGTGTCTATAAGGTCAAGTAGTTGGATTGTATGGTTTAGTTCTTCTATGCATTTGTTGAGTTTCTTTCAAGTTGTTCTATCTTTCATTGAGAATGGTGTATTAAAGTCTTCTACTATGACTGTGGAGTCATCTATTTGTCTTTTCCATTCTATTAAAGTCTGATTTATGCATTTTGGGGCTCTTTCATTAGGCCCATAGATATTTATTATGGTTAGAACTTCTTGTTCTATTGATCCTCTAATCATGATATAATAATGCCCTTTCTTGTCTCTTATTATGGTGGTTTTTATCTTAAAGTCAATTCAATCAGAAATTAATATTGCCACTTCTGCTCTCTTTTGGTTGCCATTTACTTGATGTGTCTTTTACCAACTTTTGATATTCAGTCTAATTTTTATCTTTGTCTTTAAGGTGTGTCTCTTGTAGACAGAATATTGATATTTTCTTATCCAATGTGCAACACTGCATCTCT
>NW_006921610.1:19237809-19238423 GCF_000298275.1 Orycteropus afer afer
TTTTTTTTTTTTTTTTGAGGTTACCCTGTGATTTACACTTTTTCCCTGAATTTAGACTAGTGCATTCTATCTTGCAACTCTCTTGACTTCCTCACCATTTAGAAGTTGTATAACTAAATGATTTTTCTCTTTTTGGTTTGTAGTTGTCTTCATTTGCTTATTGATGTCTCTGGTTCCTTGTTTACAATCTTGTAAGCTTATTTGACTTTGGTTACTTCCATAACTGGGTTGGTTTCTGGGTTATGTAATCTTGTGTATTAATGGTTGGTTATTGTTTGCTATTATTGGTTCTCTGTTCAAAGGATTCCTTTTAGTGTCTATTGTAAAGTTGGTCTGGTTTTAATAAATTCCCTTAATTTCTGCTTATCTGGAAATACCTGAATTTCATCATCACATTTGTGGAACAATTTTGCCAGGTATCTGATTCTTGGTTGGAAATTTTTCTCTTTCAGAATTTTATATATACCATCCTATTGCCTTCTTGCCTGCAGGGTTTCTGCTGAGAAATCAGAGCTTAGTCTTATTGGTTGCCCTTTGTAGGTAACTTTGCTTTGTTCCTATTCTACTTTCAGGATTCTTTCTTTGTCTTTGGTTTTGATGAGTTTGATGATGAT
>NW_006921610.1:19238907-19253930 GCF_000298275.1 Orycteropus afer afer
CTAATTTTTCATTTATTTTGTCATTTTGTTCTTGTATTTTCTTTTGAAATTGTTCTAGGTTTATGTCTCTGTTTTCCTTAATTGGTCAGTGTTTTTCTTGATCTGTCTCTCAATCCATTGAAGGTGCTCACAAATAATATTTTTGAATTCCTTACCAGAGAATTTCAATGCTACTCCTTCCTCAGAGATGTGTTCTGGGTCTGTGTCCTGCTCCCTTGTTTCTACTGCTTTAGCTTGCTTCTTTGTATGGACTGTGATGGTCTCTTGTCTTTGAGATACTGTGACTTTGTTGTGTTTACATTTAATTGATTGTTCTGTGTTTGAATGATTTGCCCAAGATTTTAATTTTCTTTCTTTTTTTGATGCCTCTGAGTAATCAGGGTACTGTGCTCCTCTATTTGCTGCTAGTTGGCAGCACTTTTGCACTCACCACTTCACCACCTGTCTCTTGGTGGGTGTGACAGAGAATCAGAGTGGCTGCACAGATCTCTGCTAACTGCCTGTGAAGAGCAGGTAAGGGTGAGTCAGGCTCTTATTGGTGGTCGTGTGTTATTGGCCAATTTGTCCAGAAGGAAGTGGTGGCTCTCACTCAGTAAGTGGAGCTGCAGGAGGAGTGGGTATGGTTGTGTCATATGGCCATGGCTGCTGTCTCCCACTCAGTTGGACATAAATAACAATCAAAAACCATCAAAAAAGCAAAAAAGAAATGTACAAAAACACACACCTTATCAAAACAAAAGAACAATCACCAAAAAGAGAGAAAAGAAAAGAAAAAGTAGAGGCAATAAATGAGAGAAAATATTTAAAGAAACACTTTCAAAAGCCCAAAGAAACATGAATAGAAAAATGGGAGGGGAACCCTGAAATATCTGGGGAGGGGAATAAGAAAAAAGAGATAAAGTAGGAGAAAAATGAAGAATAAAATGGGAAAAATTTAAAAAGGAAAACAAGGACTGAGGAGAACCACAAGAAAGGAAAAAATGTGAACCAGGAAAAGGGAATAGAAGGTAAACCCTTTCCAGTTCTCAGTGTCCAGGATGTCCTTGTCATCTCCTGCAAGTGGAGCCTATTCTTAGGTCCTGGGATCTGAGAGAGTGCTGTCACCTCTAATATCCAAAATGGTTGAACCACTTGTAATCATTCAAAATGGCTGCACCCTCCAACAGGCAAAATTCCACAGTTCAGCCCATCTCCCTCTTTGCTGCTTCCCCTTTTATTTTCCAGCCACCAGTGCAGTCCTCTGTGCAGCCCCTGGCTAGCAAAGCCTATTTTTAGGTTAATTCTTAGGTCCTACCTCCACTTGGCAATATTCAAGCTGTCCATGCCATCAAGCTCACTGATTGTATGCAGCTCCGTATATCTCCTTTTTCAGTGTTTTCATGCAGGTTCTTCTACTAGTTGGAGTTTAGTCCACTTCTGTATCCTTCCTTTCAAAGCTCAGGACTCCAGGATTATCTTCCGTATCTGTGTTAATTTGTTCCTCTTTTCTTTGTTGCAGAGGGTCTATGTAATTTGTCTGTCTATTCCACCATCTTACTAGAATGCAGCCTAAACTGAAAATAGTCTTCTTGGTTGACAGTTTGTTTTCTTTTTAACCCCAGTACTTTAAATATACCATTCCTTTGACTTCTGGCCTCTAACATTTCTTTTTTCTTTCTCTAAATTATGATTTGGGTGAATGTTTACAGGCCAAATTATTTTTCCATCCAACCATCCATAGATATTTTGTTTTATAATATTGATTGCAATCTCCACAGTACAATATTTTTCCCACTTTCTCCCTGTGCTTACCATTTCCCTTCTTTCTTTCTTCCTATCCATTCCTGCATTCTGAGATTTATACCTTGCAAATGCTGTCCTTTGATCTCATATTTGATTTGTCTAGTGAGTGCCTATCTCTTATTATTATTTTTCACCTTATAGACCTGTATGTTGTTTGATTAAAAGTTGAGCAATGAAGGTGAGCTCAGTTCTAGGCTTTAAAGATGACTAAAGGCCATAATCTAGGGTATTCCACTAGTCTGTTAGACAATACACCTTTTTTTTTAATGATTTTGAATTTTGTTTCACATTTTACTCCCACTCTATCTAGGACATATTATTGTCATCCCTTTCAGAGTGGAAAACAATGGTAGCATGGTACCATCTACCTCTTCTGGTCTCAGGGTGGTTGAAGCTGGGGTTCATGTGGTCCATTAGTTCTTAGGAGTAATTGTTTCCTTCTATCTTTGTTTTCTTTCACAATTCTTTGCTCTGGATGGGGAGAGACCAGTAGATGCACTTTAGATGGCTGATCAAATTTTTAAGACCCTAGTCATCTCTCATCAAACTAAGATGTAGAAAATTGTCATTGTAACTATGTTACGGGAATTGGCCTTGGTGTCTCCTGAGACTATGGCCCTGTTTCCTCAGGCTCAGAGATTCATTCCCTCAGCGTGTTTGGTTTTGGCTAAGAAGTTTTCATAACTTTGCTCCCTGTATGCTCTACTATATTCATGGGTAGATTTGCCACACATATAGATACATATGTAGAAATATCTTCTGTCAAACCTAATTATATTCTTGGGTATAATCTCATTTGCCTTCCTACTCTTGTTCAATTTCAGTATTATCTATGCATTATTCATTCATAGAGTATTACTATTACTGATATTGCCAGATTGTGTATGTAATAGTATTTGCGTTTGTCACCTTTAACTCATGCTCCTCCCAGTGTCTTCATTTGCATAAGTCATCTTGTGCTGAACTCCTCCTTATTATATATTGAGTTTCCCTTCACCCAAGTTAATACGTGTCTACCTTCTCATTAAGTGATTTACCCTCCCTTCCCCAGTCACCTCTGGTAATCTTCGAAGAATGATTCTTTCTGTATATAAACATTTTCTTGACTTTTTACAGTAATAGTTTCATGCAATATTTGTCATCTTGTGATTGACTAATTTCACAATTTGTTCTAAGTTCATCCACATTATGAGGTGTTTTGCAGCTTTATTGTTACTCTTTAATGTATGTACTATTCCATTATGTGTATGTACCATAGTTTATTTATCCTTTCATCTGTGAATTGGCACTTAGGTTGTTTCCATCTTTTTGCCATTGTGAATAGTACTGCAATGACCTAGGGTGTGCACGAATATCTGTTCATGTCACAGCTTTTATTTCTCTAGAATATACATCTAGTAGTGTGATTGCTGAGTCATATGATATTTTTATTTCCAACTTTTTAAGAAAGCACCATACTATTTTCTGATATCACCTCAGAAATCCAAGGAGGGGTCGCTATGAGTTGGATCCGACTCATTGGCAGTGAGTTTGCTTTTTTTTTTTATACTCTTTTCCAAAGTGGTTGTAACATTTTACAATCCCACCAGCTAACATTATTTGTTTCAGATACTCTCTGTCCCTTTCTCTCTCTCATCTCCTTCTGGAATTCCCATGATGTGTATAATTAGTCTTTCCTTGTTGTCCCATACTTCCATTAAACTGTTCTCAGCTTTCTTGAGCCTTCATACTTGTTCCTCTTCATCCTCCACAATTTTGGTCATCTTATGCTCTAATTTGCCAGTTCTTTATTTTGCCTGATTGCATATGCTGCTAAATCCTTCCACTGTGTTTCTCATTTTAATTATTTCACTTTCAGTTGCAATATTTCTGCTCAGTTTATACTTATTTATTTATTTTAGGTCCTCATTTTGTTTTGGGATTGTTTCCCTTATTTCATTTAGATATGTGTATATTTGTTCTCTTAACTCTTTTTTTAATGCCTTTTATTGAAATATAATTTATGTACAATAAATACACACAAAACTAAAGTGACATAGGTCAATGCATTCTTGTTTTTCAATGTTCCCTCCCCTCCACTCCCACCCATAGCAACCAACAAAGAGAGTTTCCCTCCGTATATAAACCTTTTCTTGGCCTTCGACAACAGCGAACTAATACTATATTTGTCCTTCTGTGACTGACATTTCACTCAGCATAATGTCCTCCAAGTTCATCCATATTATGCAGTGTTTTTTTGACTCTACATTATTCTTTAGTGTTGCATAGTATTCCATTGTGTGTATGTACCATAGTTTGGTCACCCATTCTACTGTTGATGGGCATGTAAGTTGTTTCCATTTTTTTGCTATTGTAATTTGTGGTCATTTTGTTATGTGCTTTTTCGTGGAGTTGATTTCTTTGTTCCACATAATTTTCTATGATGAGCTTGTTTGTTTATGAATCATGTTATCATTTCCTTTGTTGCCATTGTTTTAGTATTTGCTAAATATTTATGCTGGTCTTCTTTTTCATTTTGATGTGAAGGTTTATCTTTTTTTTTTTGAGGTTATCCTGTAATTTATAGTTTTTTTTTTTTTTCCGAAGTATAGAACACTCCCTTCTTTCTTGTAGTTGTCTTGACCTCCTTACCATTTAGAAGTTCTGCAATTATACTATTTTTTCCCTCTTTTTGGTTTGTAATTGTCCTCATTTGTCAATTGATGTCTCTGGTTCCCTGTTCACAATCTTGTAGGCTTATTTACTTTGGATACTTCTTTAACTGGCTTGGTTTCTGGATTATGTCATCATGTGTGTTAATGGTCAGTTACTGTATGCTGTTGTCAGTTCTATGTCCAAAAGATTCCCTTCAGCATCTCTTGCAAGGTTGGTCTGGTTTTAACAAATTAATTTCAGCTTATCTGGAAATGTTCTAATTTCACTATCATATTTGAGGGACAGTTTTGCTGTAGGTATATAGTTCTCGGTTGGAAATTTTTCTCTTTCAAGGCTTTATATATAACATCTCATTGTATTCTTGCCTGCATGGTTTCTGCCAAGAAATCTGAGCTTAGTCTTATTGGTTGCCCCTTGTAGGTAAATTTTTGTTTTTTCTGTGTGCTTTCAGGATTCTTTCCTTGTCTTTGGTTTTGGTGAGTTTGATTATGATATGACTTGATGATTTTCTTTTGGGGTCTATCCTGTTCATTGGACTTCTTGAATGAATATATTCTCATCTTTCATCATACAAGGAAAATTCTCTTCCAACAAATCTTCAACAATTTTCTTTGTAGTTTTATTACTCTCTTCGTGTTCTGGAATTCTGATGACATGTAGGTTATTCCTTTTGATGGTATCCCACATAGACCTAGCTTTCTTCATTTTGTTTTGATCTTTTTTCAGAGTGATCTCTTTCCAAAGATGTATTCAGGTATTTGTCTTCAATCTCACTAATTCTGTCTTCCATTGATTCAATTCTATACCTTTGCTTGTTCAATGTGTTATCTATTTCTGAAAATTTACTATTAATCTTCTGGATTTCTGTCTGTAGATTTTGTATCATTTCCATTTTTTCATTTATTTTGTCATTTTGTTCTTGTATTGTCTTTTGAAATTGTTCTAGGATCTTCTCTGTGTTTTCCTCAATTTTGTCAGTGTTTTCCTTGATCTGTCTCTCAATTCATTGAAGGTACCTAAATATATTCTTTTGAATTCCTTATCAGAGAGTTCCAATTCTGTGTCTTCTTCAACAATGTGTTTTGGGTCTGTATCCTGGTCCCTTGTTTCTCCTGCTTTATCTTGCTTCTTTGTGTGGACTGTGATGCTCTGTTTTCTCTGAGGTATTGTGATGTTTTTGTGTTTTTATTTAATTGGTGACTGTATGTTGGAGTGACTTGCCTGCAATTTTTGTTTTGTTTTTGTTTGTATGTTATCTACATAAGCAGACTACTGTGCTATGCTCTTCTATTCACTAGTTAGCAGCACTTTTACATTCACCACCTGTCTCCTTTCCCATTGTCAGCCTCCTGTATGTCACTGCTGTCCTTGGCAAATAGGGCCTATTCTTAGGTCCCTGGAATCTGAATGAGAATGCTGTCACTTTAAAATCCAAAATGGCCACCGCTTGTGAACATTCAAAATGACTGCACCCTCAGTCACTTTAAATATCAAAATGGCCACCACTTGTAAACTATCAAAATGACTGTGCATTCAGACTTTAAATATCCAAAATGGCTGCTGTTTGTAAACAATCAAAATGGCTACAACCTCCAGACCATTGAAAGTCCACAGCTCAGGTTATATTTCTCCTTGCTATTTCCCTTCCTAGTCATAGGCTACCAGTGCAGTCTTCCGTGCAGCCCTTGGTGACCAGGGCTGATCTTTAGGTCGATTCTCAAGTCCCAACACCAGTTGCAAATGTTCAGACTATTGGTCCTGTCAGAGTAGCTGACAGTCTGCCTCTCTGACTGTCTCTGTACTCACTATTTTCATTCAGGTTTTTCGACTAGCTGGTGCCTAATCCATTTCTGTATACTTCCTTTCAAAGCTTAGGGCTCCAGGATTATCTTCTGTATCTCTGTCATTTGGTTTATCTTTTCTTTGTTGAAGAGGGTCTGTGCAGCTTATCTGTCTATTCCTCCATCTTACCAGAAGTCTTGTTCCTTAACTCTTCAATTAACTGTAACATTTTATTATATTCTTCTCTTTTCATTATTCACTCTTCCATAGGTATGCTTCACTTCTTTGTCATGCTAATTTTGTTGGATCATCATTTCTTTTTTCTTTGTGTGTGTTGTGATTTTTTTTTTTTTTTTTTTTTGTTATTGAGGCATTGGAATTTTCTGCCCCCATACTATTTTTTTGCACAAAACTCCTATATAGGCAGAGCCTTTGGTCTTTGTTTACCATTTTCTCTTCTCTGCAATAGTTCCTTCTCTATCCCTGGTTTATTTAATATTAGAAAGTTCCAGATTTTGGTTTTCAACATTTGATGGCTTCTAAGCACATCAAAGAACACATTCTGGTCAATCTGCCCACCAGTGGACACTGTCCTTTCTCTTTCTCTGGTTATTACTCACTCCCATTCTCTACTTCTATAACCATGTTTTCAGTCTGAATAACCACACTCATCAAGAACCCTTTAGGGCCATGTGTTGCCCTCCAGTTTTGCCTAAGCTTCTCTTCTCTGTGTGAATTGCTAATATATAGGCTGGCATTCAGGGGAAGCACAGGCAAACTTTCATCCATTTCAGTGGGAGGAAAGGCTGGCACTCTAAAAATGACATGGAAGAGATCTGTCTTATTGGTTTCAGAGCCCCACTAGCCCTGTGGTGGTTGAGGGAGTAGTTTCCACTTAGGTGACTCATCTCCTAGCTTCACTGTAGAAGTCCTTTTGTAGGAGTTTGTATCAGTCCAACAGCCAACAATTACCAGGTGGGTATGGGATTGTCATACTTCAAATGATCCCTAAGGACGTCTGCCTTGTTCTCTCAAAGTCTCCCCTGTTATGTTGGTTTCAAGTGTAATTTCTAGTCCAGATGCCTTTTTTCTAGCTCAATGCAGCTTCAGTCAGCAATCTTCAGCACTGACTGCGAAGACGAGACAGACCAAATAATGACCTCAGGGAGGTCTGTCCTATTGTTTCAGAAGCCTGAATTATGGGATGTGCAGGGAAGTAGGTGTGTAGCAAGGAGTACTTACTATGGGAGTATATGCCACTGCAAGGACCTGTAGCAGTTTGCAATACGCTGGCAATGAATACTTACAAGTGATGAGGGCATGTCATGCTCTGATCAAATCTCTATGGAGGTCTGTCTTGTTGTTCATCAGAACGCCCCCTCTCCCAGTATTTTGTTGGCTGTGAGTACAGTCTCCACTTAAGATACCTGTTTCTTAGCAAACTGCAGCTCGTCAGCAGTCCTTAGTACCAATCAGAAACGGGGGCAGATTAGTCCAAATTGACCATCAGAGAGGTCTATCCTGATGACTTCAAAGGCCTGAGCTAATGGGTGCACAGGTTAGCAGGTAGAGTGCTGACTAGGAGAACAAACTCCATTGCAGGGCATTGTAGCAATTCACAGCAGCCTTGTAGGTGACAGAGTTTGGGTGAAGGAGGGGTTTTCATGCTCCAAACAGACCCACAGAAAGTCCCTTGTTGCTATCAGTATACCCTTGTAGTATGTTGGCTGTGGATATAACATCCACTTAAAATGCCTGCTTCCTAGCACACAGCAGCCTCAGTCAGCAGTCTTTGGCATGGCTATAGGTGGGAGCAAACAAACCAAACTTAACTCAGGGAGGTCTATCCTGTTGGCTACAGAAGCTTAAGGTACGGGGTTTGCAAGGAGAGGCAGGTAAAGTTTTGACTATGAGAGCAGAACCCAGTGCAGGAACCTTCTTGCTGATGATCGTGTCCACATGGTGGAGGTACTGGCATGCCCCAAAGGGCCCTTGAGGAATTCCGCCTTGTTGATTTTAGAGTAGAAGCTTGGGGTGCTGTCTCCTTGTACAGGCAGCAGATGTGGTGGTTAGGAAGCAGGCTATTTTGCTGGGGCCCCTTCCTCAGTTCACAGCAGCTGATAGCTTGTGTGGCTGTAGGAAGGTCAAGTGATTTTCTTACCATATGCAACTCATTGATTCATTGCCACTTACCTGTCTGCAGCTCTTGCTGCTTTTCTCCACTCCCTGAATCAGAGTCAGTCTATTTTATTTCTTGTATTTATGGGGAAGGGTCAGAACAATGGTCTGTTTATACTACTAACCTTCCCAGAATGCCTTGTGTCAGCTTTTGATCCTAGCAGTAGTGAATCACAAATGGTAGGTATTTATCACTTTGGAGAAACTTTAATACTTTGAAAAGTATCTTTTTCATTAATTTATAAGAGTTCTTTATTATTTGCTGAGCCTCAGTGTTCTTATCTGTAATATGGGGAGAATAATACTTCTTCATGGAGTTTTTTATCATCATAATTAATTGAGATAATATAACCTAGAGATTGGAGAAAAACATTGTTTTAAAACATTAAAACATATAATGTCAATGGTATCATAGCTAATAAAAGTTAGAGTTGGAAGCTTTATTATTAGGATCCATAACACATGCTCCTTCCAAATTAGAGCTCTAGAAAAATAAAATTGTGACAACAATCAATATATATCACTTTACTGGAAGTAAATTCTGGAAATTCATTCAACCAATAAATATGTATTAATCATATAACATTTTTAGCCACCTTTCTAGGAGCTAAGGTTTTAAGGAAGCATATGCAACCTTATGCTTTAAAATAACATACACATAGATTACATGTTGTTCTAACAATTATTAAATGCCCTTTAATACTTGAAAGGGTAAACAAATTGTGATACATCCATACAATATAACACTGTTGTTGTGTTGTTATTTGCTGTCGAGTCGCCCCCGACTCATAGTGACCCCTCCTTGGGTTTCCGAGGCAGTATCACTATGGAAGTAGGATTGCCCAACCTTCCTTCCGAGGAGTGGCTGGTGGGTTTGAACCACCAGCCTTCTGGTTAGCCGTCAAGTGCCTTAGGCACTATGCTACCAGAGCTCCTGTATAACACTACTCATATATATTTAAAAAAAAAAAAAAAAAAAAAAAGAAAAATATTCATACCATAAAAACCAAACTCGCTGTCTTGGAGCCTGAGGCAGTGTCTCTATGGAAGTAGATTACCCAATCTTCCTTCCCAGGAGTAGCTGGTGGGTACACATAATAATTTGAATTGATCTCAAGGGTATTGTGCTGAGTTCAAAAGTACAATACCATAAGGTTCCATACAGTATGATTGTGTTTATATAACATTCTGGAAATTATACAATTTCTAATGATGGGGAAATTATTTGTGGTAGTCATGTATTAGAGTTACGAGGAGGGTGTCACTATAAAGGGGTAGCTAGTAGAGGTTTCTTTGAGCGAAAATAGTATTGCATCCTTACTGTGGTGGTACTTGGATTAATCTCTTTATGTGATAAGATTATATAAAATTACACCCACACACACAAAGAGTACCTGTAAAACCTTGTTCTTGTTAGTTGCTTTCAAAATTAAATCCAAGGTCTGTAAACCCAAGAACCTGGGTTTCTGAGGCGATATCACTATGGAAGTAAATTGCCTCATCTTCCTTCCTAGGAGTGGCTGGTGGGTTTAAACTGCCAGCCTTCTGGTTAGCAGTCAAATGCTTTAGGCACTATGCCACCAGAGCTCCTTGTATTTGATATAAGTAAGCTAATTTCACATTGCATTTTAGATTGTTTCTAACTTCTGCCACTAAAAGTGCTGTGACCACAAAGAACATCTTCATTGTTCTCCCACTCCTTATTTATTAATTTATTTAAAAATTATTTTCCTCAAGAATATGTTCTCAGGAATGAGATGACTAGATACAAATGCATAACTTTATTTGAAGTTAAAAATACTGATGAAGTGCTTTCTAAAATTCTTATATCACTTTCCTGAGCTTAAATATTTTAACTTACTATGACCATTTTCTTCCAACTATATTGTAGTTGTTGTTGTTATGTGCCGTTAACTATATCATCCTCAAATTCATCCTTGAAACTATACTCTATACTTATCCTATATCAGCTTCTCAAATACTCTTCAACAATCTTACCCATCTCTGAATATCCCATTTCAGCACTGGACATCATAATTAAAGATGATGTAAAGAGTTCTATTATGTAGATAACACTGATGTGTGTATGTAGGTACACAACACACAGCATATGTTATAACGAAGCAGTAATTAAATAGCAATAACTGTACACTCCATCATGAAGTAAATTTGAGGGATGCTTTGATTGAAGTTTGTGCGTCCAATGTCAGTGGTGTCAACACTGACAAGTTCAAACTACAAATCCTGAGTAAGTCTTGAGGACTTCTGCTCAAAATTGGGCATTTTTAGCAATTTTAGAAAGCAAGACATGCATGTTTTAAAATTTTAAATTTTAAAATCATCTGGTAATTTTTTAAAAATAGAAATTTTGGTGAAAACCATGGTTAGTTGAAAGTAATTTTTACCTGAATTACAGAAACTTCTAATTATTAGGAAATACAGATTTAAATTGCCTGTTCTCTTAACTTTATAAATTTCAGGAGAAAAATTTACTGTAAATAGCGTTTAGCTTTTATGACTCATGACCCTGAGGTGGACTTTTGTGGCCAGGACAATTTAATTAGTAACTTAAAAGTGCCAGAGGTGCACACGAAAATGAATTTCTTAGTAACATATATTAATCTAGAAAGCATTTAAGAGTTAAAGTTGATTCATTTTCTAGTAATATTTTGTAAGAATATACTTTATAAAAATTCAACATTATTTTAACGGGATTTTATGAAAAGTAAATTAAAAATGTATTTAGTTCTCTTGAATAGTCTGTGGAAGATATACCCTTTCTCATTTGTGCTAAAAAGATATTGAAAATCCCTTGAATATTTGGACAGCAATCACAGAATAATTGAAAATTGAGCTCATGTAATTTAAAGTAGCAGATATTGAGACAGTCTGTGTGGGCAGGATATACCCGTTCAACAATGATAATGGGTTTAGCATGAGTTTTACTAACTGTAATCCCACTGCATGTTCAAAGTTTAATATTACAAAATCAGACCAAGGTTCACAGAACTTACTATGGAAAGCCATATTAATTATTTATTAATATGTAGCAAATGATTGTCAGTTTTTTTTTAATGAATGAATTGTCTCAATTCATTAATGTAGATGATTTCTTGACATAGAGTAATGAAGATGAAATTTCCAATTAAATAGAGAAGGAATAAAACATGTGTAATTTATAACTGGTACTAGATATACAAGTCCAAAAACACCAAAGTACCATCTAAACCAGACTCTCTTAGGGGGTTCTTGACAAGATTCCTGACAAGTTAGTTCCCTGTCTTGCTCCCAGCCTGTGTCTACAAGATCTAACTCACTCACTGCTGTTGAGTCAGATCCGACTCCTCTTGGCCCCTCCCTTGGGTTTCTGAGGTTGTATCCCTGTGGAAATAGATTGCCCAACCTTCCTTCCAAGGAGTGGGTGGTGGGTTTGAACCGCCAGCCTTCTGGTTAGCAGTTAAATGCCTTAGGCACTACCCCACCAGAGCTCCTGTCTACAAGATAGTGGTCAATTCACATTTTACCTAATCTCTCTGCTCCCCACATTCCCCAAGACTTGTTCATGAGCAAAATAATCCTACTACCCTGGGTGAGACTGTTAAGAGCTGAGATGAAGAAAGCCAAACTGCCAGGTGTTCAATTAGGACAAGAAGCCAAATTAAAAGTAACAATTAATACTTAAAAGTATTAAGCCATTTTTTTTTTTTTTTTTTTTACCGTGATAGCATAAGTAAGAGGCCAGAAAGAAGATGTAGCTTCCCCAGTGTTCCATTTATCCCCATAGAACTGCACTAGTGATGGTCAGATGTATCAGTGCAGATGAGGGACAGGGATTATCTTGTTCCCTAGGTAGAGGGTGAAGGATGGGAGTGGAAATATACTGAGTCAAGGTGGAGAAAAGTGTTTTCATGGCCTCCTCTCTCAGCAGAGGCACTTGAGAAGGACCTCAGCAGAGAGTCCCTTGATAAGGAGCTATCTAAATGGAGGCATGTGGACAAGGAATGAAGATATGAAGGTATGAGAATGGGTGGATGATAGGGTGGGGATAGTGACTGTAAGTTTCTCCAGACTGTGTACCATGTCTGGTATAGGGAGGGTGGCTTGCCCACGTGAGGTCTGCCAGGTAAAACCTTTGCAATTGCCTATGGTCTTATTTGAAAAAGTTCGCATAGATTTTTGTCCTGGAGCCAAATTCTTCAAGAACAGACAATTCTTCCTATAATGTAAGACAAACCAAGTTCATGTTCTATCCCTAGTTTGACATGTTCCTAGATTCATTATCAGTGGGCATTTCTTTTTTTTTTTAAGAGAAATTCCTTGTGAACAACAAAGTTATTGTGTGGCACAAAACCTTCAAAACAATTCTATTGGAACACAATAGTCCCACATGAGCCTCTTTCCTAACAAGCAAGTATTTGTCTTAAGTAATAATAAGGAGCTCTGGTGGTGTAGTGCCTAAGGTATTTCCAAGCAGAAGACCGGTGGTTCAAACCCACCAGCCACTCCTCGGAAGGAAG
Organism: Orycteropus afer afer; assembly: GCF_000298275.1. Taxonomy (NCBI): domain Eukaryota; kingdom Metazoa; phylum Chordata; class Mammalia; order Tubulidentata; family Orycteropodidae; genus Orycteropus; species Orycteropus afer. The sequence goes on from NW_006921610.1 coordinate 19,251,822, forward strand.
GTTGGGCAATCTACTTTGTGGTGGGGAGTGTCAACAGTCCTATTCAGCAGTCAAATGTTTGGTTAAGTGCAATTTGTTTCCATTAAACCGTTACTTTTCAAGCTCCAGTTAATCGGTGTTTCATGTCTTTCCTTAAATCCTTGGAGATCTCTCTATTGCTGATGTCCGGTGTCTATTGTTTTCACAAAAAAATTCCCCAAAGGCATGTTATAATTTTCAGAGACAGCATGTTCTAAATCCATACTTGGAAAAATATTTCTCTAAGGGAATCACAATCTGCAGACATGCAGCTCTGCTTGCAACATAGCCAACCTCTTTACATTATTTTGCACAGCACTTTCGTTCCTTGGAGTCACATTTGTGCTTTACATCTTCAAAATTAAAAAGCATATTTTCAGTGCATAGTTTTTCTGGAACAATAAAACAGCCTTTCTGTGAGTTAAATAAAAGTTTCTAACAACTGGAAGGCAAAACATGTTATGACTGCTTTAAAAGTCAGGTTTGTTAGTTCAGTTCTTTTCTTTGCTCTGCTACCTCCTCCATGGTATCTATGCGAGTTTCAGATTTCAAACGTATTTGTATCAAGTTTGAATCTAAGTTGGAGTCAAAGTATCTGGTACCTTTCATTGTATCCTCTGTCAGTCTATTACTTTTATAGGCTGTTCCAAGGTCACTGACTTTTCTAAACCCCAATCTGCATTTATGTTATAATTAGTTATACCTGATAGGGAGGTGGAGTGGGAAGAACTATGGGATTCTCAGGCCAAAATGAGATTCTTAAGTGGGAGGCAGATTCAAGCATAACAGTTTAATTTTTTTTTACAAAAACCAGGTTTCTGCCCTACTCTTCTTGAATAAGGTAAGTTACATCACTATTGTTGTTGTTAGGTGCTGTCGAGTTGGCTCTGACTCAGGAATCCCATGTACAGCAGAAAGAAACACTGCCCAGTCCTGTGCCAGCCTCATGATACTTGTTATACTTGAGCCCGTCATTTCAGCCACTGTGTCAATCTATCTTGTCAAGAGTCTTCCCCTTTTGCGCTGACCCTCAACTTTACAAAGCATGGTATCCTTCTCCAGGGAATGGTTCCCTCTGACAACATGACAGAAGTAGGTCAAACAAAGTCTGGCCATTCTCTCTTCCGAGGACCATTCTGGCCACACTTCTTCCAGGGTAGACTTAATTCTTCTGCCAGTCCATGGTACTCTCAGTATCCTTCTGTAACACCACAACTCAAAAGCATCAACTCTTCTTTGGTCTTCCTTATTGGTTGCCCAGCTCTCACACCCATATGAAGCAATTGAAAATACCATGGCTTGGATCAGGTGCACCTTAGTCTTCAAAGAGACATCTTTACTCTTCAGTACTTTAAAGAAGTCTTTTGCAGCAGATTTGCCCAGTGCAATATGTTGTCTGATCTCTTGACTGCTGCTTTCATCATTGTTGATTATGGAAACAAGTAATATGAAATCTTTGACAACTTCAATCTTCTGTCCAAGGGAGAGAACACAGCTCATTGGCCTAGTTATGAGGACTTTTTTTTTTTTTTTTTATGTTGGGATGTAATCCACATTGAAGGCCGCAGTCTGATTTTCATCAGTTAATACTTCAAGTCATCTTCTCTTTCAGCAAGCAAAGTTGTGTCATCTGCATATATAAGGGTTGTTAATGAATCTTCTTCCAATTCTGATGCCCCATTCTTCTCCATATAGTCCAGCTTCTCAGAATATTTGCTCAGCATACAGATTGAATATGTATGGTGAAAGGATACAACCCTGATACACTCCCTTCCTGATTTTAAAACATGTAGTATCCCCTTGTTCTATTCAAACGACAGCCTCCTGGTCTATGTGCAGGTTCCTGGTGAGCACAATTAAGTGCTCTGGAATTCCCATTCTCCTCAATGTTATCCATAAATTGTTATGATGCACACAATCAAATGCTTTTGCATAGTCAATAAAACACAAGTAAACATCATTCTGGTACTCTTGCTTTCAGCCAAGATCCATCTGACATCAGCAATGGCGTCTCTCATTCCACATCCTCTTCTGAATCCAGCTTGCATTTCTGGAAGTTCTCTGTCAATATACTGCTGCAACCTTTTTTTT
>NW_006921610.1:19260165-19265141 GCF_000298275.1 Orycteropus afer afer
GACTGGATGTCCCTTGAATTTTAGGACTTCAGTTTGGATGATTTAGTAAAAGATATACTTAAGAACATTATGGATAGAGCACTCAGAGATGTCATTATCTCAGTACTCTCAGCTCTACTACATTGATAATTTTGAAATTGTCATCCTCTCACTTTTTTTTTTTTTTGCCTTTCTGCTGGCTACTTGCATGGATTATTCTTGTATTAATTTCCTGATTAGAATCCTGTATCATTGTTGCTTTCTACCATTCTTCTTCCAAATTTTCAATAGTATTATCTTTCTAAAACTTAAATACTTAAAATCATACATGGCTGGTGAGAAGGTATATTGCTTCTATGCTAATGGGCAACTATGTGGTAATATCTATCAAAATTAAGAAGGCAACTATCATTTAAACCAGTAATTTCCCTTTTAATAAGTTACCTTATAGTCATATTCACAAATGAAAAATAACGGATGCATCAAGAAATTCACTGCAGTGTAGTACAGATTACAAAGATTTGGAAAAAGTTGAATATCTATCAATAGAGGGCTAAAGAAATCAAGTGCGGTATATTTATACAATGTAATTTAGTACTTATTAAAATGAGTGACCACCATCTGTCTGTCAGTTTGTTATACAGCAGTGATTGCATGTAACTTTAATATTGTAAGCTAAGCTTCTGGTTTATCAAATACTAAAAGGATCACCCATGGTGGACAGTTTTCTGTGGGGCTTCCAGAATAAGGCAGAGTAGGAAGAAATATTTTTTTCTTCCAAAAATTACCGGTGAAAACTCTATGTATCACAACAGACTATACTCCAGTATTGTGCTGGAAGATGAGTCCACTAGGTTGCAAGGTATTCAAAATACACCATGGCCTCAGCAATGGACCTAGCATACTGGCAATTATAAAGATGGAGCAGGATGGGCCAGTATTTTGGTCTATTTTACATTGAGTTAGTATGAGAGTTGATTCAATGGCAACTAACAACACACAATAAACAACACAGATCTATATGTATAAAATTCACTGTCTGTTAGATTTATTTATTTATTTTTTTAAAATAAACTAACTGTAGAATAATGTGTGGGAAAAATACATGGAGATTAGATAGAGTTACTAGATCAAACCCCAAACTGAACCCACTACAATCAAGGTGATTCCAACTCATAGCAATAACTCAACATTTCCACTCATAGATATATACCCAAGAGAAATGGAAAAATAATTCAAACAAAAATTTTTATATGAGTATTCATAGTAGCTTTATTTATAATAGCCATAAAGCAGAAGCTACCCAAAGGTCTATCAACTGTGAATTGAATAAACAAAATGTGTTCTAGCTACACATTACAATATTGTCATTATTAGTTGCCTTCAAGTCGCTTCCAATTCAGCAACCCTACGTACAACAGAACATAACACAGCCCAGTCCTTTGCCATTCTCACAAACATTCTGTTTGAGTCCATTGTGGTAGCCACTGTGTCAATTCAATAATAATAATAATAATAATAATAATAAATAATGATTCCTACTACAATATATATTGGGAGCTCTGGTAGCATAGTGGCTAAGGCACTTGACTGCTAACCAGAAGGCTGGCAGTTCAAACCCACCAGCCACTCCTCGGAAGGAAGATGGGGCAATCTACTTCCATAGTGATACTGCCTCAGAAACCCAAGGAGGGGTCACTATGAGTCAGGTCTGACTCGACGGCACATAACAACAACAACCACAACACTACAATATAGATGAGCCTTAAAACATTAGCTTTTTTCTTCATTTTTATAATTTATCTTTTTGTTGTTGCTGAGAACATACACAACAAAACATATACCAATTCAGTAATTTTTAAATGCACAATTCATTAACATTGATTATATTCTTCAAGTTGTACAACCATTCTCATTTCCCTTCTCTGAGTTGTTTCTCCACCAATGAAATAAACTCTCTATCTTCTCAGTTTCTTACCTAATATTTTAAGCTGCTCTATATTTGAACCAATATAGGTAGATCAGAAAAAAGGACAAAGCTCAAGGCAGCTATTCTTTACTAGTTAAGGTAAACTATTGTTTGGTTTTAAGAGACTTCAGGGGATATTTTTGGTTTAAGGTAAAGATGATCTCAGGACAATAATTTCAGGGGTTCATCTAATCTCCATGGTCCAGAAAGACTGGATTACATAAAATATTAGCCTTGGTTAGCATGGTTCCATAAAATAGAAGTGTATGATTCCATTTATTTAAAATGTCCAGAATTGACAAAGCTGTAGAGAGAGAAGTAGATTTGCGGCTGTTTTTGTTAGGTGCCATCAAGTTGTCTCTGACTCATAGCAACTGTGATAATTGGAGCTGTGTGTCAACTTGGCTGGACCACAATTATGTGTGGTTTAAGCCATTGTGATGTGGTTATTTCCATGATGGGATCAGATGAATATGTTTTGAGCAGTCAATCCATTGAAAGCGAGTTTCCCTAAGGGTGTGGCCTGCTTCCAGTATATTTATGGACATCCTGGGAAAAGAGACTGTCTTCTGTGGATTGGAATTCTGTTGTACTACCTACAAATGTCCATGAGCAAACAATCCACCATTTGGCCTGGAGATTTTGGATTTGTCAACCGCCAGCATACTGTCTGCCAACCTTGAGCTCCTCAGCCCCTGCAGCTAGCTGCATGAGTCAGGAAATTCTTCCAGTTTGACGTCTGATCCAAGAATTTTGGACTTGCCAGCTTCTATAAGTATGTGAGCCATTTTCCTAAGATAAATTTCTCTTTCTCTCTCTCTCTATAAGCTTTACTGGTTTGTTTCTCTAGAGAACCCAGTCTAACACAGCAACCTTATGTACAGCTGAATGAACACTACCTGCTCCTGTGCCAGCCTCATGGTCCTTGCTATAGCTGACCCCATTGTTGCAGTCATTATGTCAATCCATGTCACTGAGGGCATTCCGCTTCTTCGTTGACCCTCCACTTTACCAAGCATGATATCTTTCTCCAGAGAATGGTTCTGCCTGACAACATGACCAAAGTAGGTGAGATGAAATCTGGCCATTCTAGTTTCCAAGGAGCATTACAGCTGCACTTCTTCCAGGACAGATCTGTCAGTTCTTTTAACAGTCCATAGTATCCTCAGCATTCTTCTACAACACCACAACTCAAAAGCATCAAGTCTTCTTTGGTCTTCCTTATTCATTGTCCAGCTCTCACATGCATAAGAGGCAATTGAAAATATCATGGCTTGGGTTAAGCACCCTTTAGTCTTTGAAGCCATATTCTCAGGGGTCTGTAAGTCTCTCTCAGACTAGTGAACTGTTATGTTTATCATTTGAACTTTTTTCCATATTTTTCTGTCACTCTGTCCAGGATTACCTACACTGATCCATTTCTGAGTAGTTGACAGTGGTAGCCAGGCACCATCTTGTTCTGGTCTCAGGATCATGTAGGCTGAGTTTCTCATGGTCCGCTAGTCCTTTGAACTAATTGTTTCCATGCCTTTTTGGTTGTCTTCATTCTTTTTTCTCCTGATAAGGAGAGACCAAATGTTGCATATTAGATGGCCACTTGCAAGCTTTTAAGACCTCAGTTACTATTCACCAAAGTAAGAAGTAGAACAATGTTTTTGTGTGGTGTGTTCTGCCAATAGAGCTTGATGTTCCCTGTGACCATGGTCCTGAGCCCACAGGCCCAACAACTCAGTCCCTCAAGGTAGTTGTCTGTGGCTAAGAAGTTATCATAACATAGAGCACCCTGTTAGCTCTATTGTAAATACGGACATTCTCATAGCATATACAAATACATATGTAGAAATATCATCTGCCAAATTTATTTATAGTTATAGGTATATTGCCTTTCACCTAGAAGTACCTCGTGGTACAAGCATCTTGTCTACCTATTTATCCATCTCTAGATTAATGTTTGTTATTACTGCTGATGTAGTATTGTGTATGTAAAAGTGTTTATCTTTGTTGTCTGTCCTCTTGCATACTTTTTCTATCTTCCTTTTCCTTAGTGTTATTGAGTTTGGCACTCGCTTCTGGTTATTGTCTTTCTCTTCACCCAAATCAATACTTGTCTCTTACTTATCTAGCAATTCTCCCTCCCCTCCCCTTATTGTACACTTTTTTTTTTTTCTTTCCTTTTTTTAAATTGTGCTTTGGATGCAAATTTACAGAGCAGAATTTGTTTTACATTCAACAGTTCATGTACATTTGTTTTATTCCCTGATTACCATGCCTGACCCGAATCTACTCTCCTCCTCTCCCTTCTTTGTGACCCTCCTTCCCTGTGTCTTTCTTTGTTGTGCACTCCTGCCTGTTCAATTTCCCCTCTATGTGAATGCTGCTGCTCCTCTGGTGCCCTGTGGCAGAATTCTCCCATGGCTGTATCTACGTAGACTAGGTAGGTACATTGCTTGGTTTGGGTGTTCTGCATGTAAGTCTTACTACTGTTGGGCTGGGAGCCAGTCCTTGGGATTAAGTCTTACCCTGGGTATGAAGTATATCCCAGGGCCATATCTTGGGGGTCCCACCAGACCCCATCTGACCAGTAATTCTTGCCATTATTGTGTTTTTGAATTTTTTTCCACATTTTTCCTCCCACTCTATCCAGGATCTCCAATTTTGATCCCTTCCCTTACCATTCACTTTCAAAGGGAATGTTTTTTGGGTATGTGATTTATATCTCCACAAAGCTATTAAGGAAGATAAAAATAGCAAAATAATTGATATTGTGATAAAATTACCATCTTTAATATGGTGAATTTTTCAAAGACATTTAAAAAAATGATTACATCTCTCAAAATATTTTCAACTATTCTTCCCTTTCCAGCTAATATTTTCTATAGTCTAAGAATCTGCAATCAGTTATTTTTTGAGACAATAATTACTTATTAATTCAATGAAACATATGTCTATGAATAGCATCTTGCTCTAAATGAATCAAGGAAAACTTTGACCATTCTTTTTTTTTTTTTTAAATTAAATTTATTTATTT